>NC_020496.1:20933413-20935276 GCF_000184155.1 Fragaria vesca subsp. vesca | reverse complement strand
GTTTTTTTTCAAAAGGCTTATGCCTCAAGGCAAGTGCCTTGGTGAGGCTCTCGCGCCATTGCCTCGGCTACGCCTTAGCCTTTTAAAACATTGATTCAAATTAATATTTTAAACATGATGAGCGGTAATTTTAGATCGACGAAGGGTTTGAAGGGCCAAAAATCCAAATCGTCTGAGGGAACCTCTAACAACCCTCAAACGTCGTTTCTGGGCCCCATGACAGCCAGACGTGCGACCCTTCTGGAGACGGCGCAGAGGCAGCCGAGCGTTTACCATTCTTTGACGCAGCTGGAGGTGCCCTCTTTATCGAGACAGCCGGGCGTCCCTCATTCCTCGAGGCAGCTGTGGCCTCAGATCCAAACGGAGGTGTCTGCACCCCGTATGCCTGAGATACACCGGGCGCCCACTCTGGGTCCTACTGCTTCGGATGGTGGGTCATCTGGGGTACAGATGTCGCCGCCTTATCTGTTCCTTCCGCGGATGATACTGGCCTTACCTACAGTCGATGGCTCAGGGACGCCGATTTATCCACTACCCCCGCCAGTGGCTTCATCAGCGGCGTACCGGTTCGTGCCTTTTGATACGCCTCTTATTTCCACGAGGGTATCATCATCGGCAACAGAGACGGAATCCGTCGCGTCCGCCGCATCGCCCTCAGGTAATGAAAGATGAATGATTTGTTTTCTTATAATTAATAATAAAGGGTCTCCGATTTTGATAATCAATTTGGTTTATCATGTGATAGGCACCGTTAGAGCGAAGCCGACAAAGAAGAAGAGAGGCCCCGTCACAAGAAAGGCTCTCGAGAAGACCGTCAATACCTCAGGGATGATCGTCATCGATACTGACGGGGATGGCCACATTGTATCGGGCGGGAATTCGAAGACGTACTCCGGCCACGTGGGAGCGCTCATTAGGGATAGAGTCCCTATGTTGTGGTCAGACTGGGGTGAGGTCCCGCAGGAGGTTAAGGACATGGTCCACAACGCGATGTCGGTGAGTTTACAAAATGTCTCAATAATATTATGTATTACATTGTTGATTTCTCGAAAAACTAAACTAATAAACGGTTAAATGCAGTGTGGTTTGACGTTCCCGAGCACTTGAAGAGCAGCTGGGCGGACGTTGTGTATGGGGGAATGTACGTTGGGAAGTTAATGAAAAAACAAAATTGTATGTGATATTAATAATATTTCTAATATTTTTGTTGTATCTGTAGGTACAAGGAGTGGAAGAACGAGTTATGGACCCACTGGACTACGCACGGGAACGCACGTTCTGGTACCCCTGTTGAGTTCTAGTACAGGGAGTACGAGTGGCGTTGGTTTCTGACATCAAAATTCAACAACCCTCATAAACAGGTATTTAAAAAATTAATTAGTTAATTTGTCATTAAGTACGTCCGTTTTTAAATATTTTACTAATAGTTTATTTTTTTCTTTGAATGCCTTTTCCCGGGCGAACGCTCAGAACCGACAACGCAACACAAAGAACCATCATGCCAGTTCTAGACCGTTCGCTATCTTCATGGACGAGGCGGCCAGGGAACATTCATAAGTCAACCGGTACGTCTATACGTACGAGAAGGCATATCCTGACGCCCAAGAGGATATTATAAGTCATCTTACGTTTTTAAATTTTTAATTTTACTTATATATATGTCAAAATGTTAATTAATCATTTTTTTCCTATCCAATTAGGCGAAGGTGATGGAGGCTAGTGACGAGGTTATGAGTGCTATAGTAAGAGAGGCATGGCCGGACACGCAGGAGGAAGAGATGTCCGAAGCCATGTCCCGGATCGACATTTCGGATTCGAGGGTTGGGGCAAGGATCATGGGCACAGCCTTCCCACCGCGAGGAA
>NC_020496.1:20890549-20932529 GCF_000184155.1 Fragaria vesca subsp. vesca | reverse complement strand
TGGAATGGACTTATAGCCGACGAAACATGTAAGATATTTGTCGGCTATAGTATTTTTAATTTTTTTTTATAAGGTTTAGCCGATGAATTATGCCATGTTCCGTCGGCTAAACCCTTCTAAAGCCGACGAAACAGATTATATTTCGTCGGCTATAGTGATTTTTTTTTTATTTTTTATTACATACTTTAGCCGACGAATATTAAATGTTTCGTCGGCTAAAGTCTCAGACTATGGTCGACGAAACATTTAGGATATTCGTCGGCTAAATTCTGGGACAATAGCTGATGACGTCTTCTAGTTTCGTCGGCGCTGGCTAAAGTAATCACCGACGACTCTTTCCCGACGAATTAAGCTAACAGGCCAATGTTATCTCCTCTGTTGCACCAAAACGGGAAACGAAACGTTCCGAAACTTGACCGAAACGCGTTTCCACAAAAACATTATTCCGAAACACTACCAAAACGCGTTTTACCTTTAATAGAAATGTTTTGTGTAAATTTAACCAAACATTTGTTTGGGTTTGGATTTGGATCGACTATTATTTGATGAAGTTTTTTTTATTTGTATTGTAAAAAAACTACTTTGTTGATGTTATTTTTTCAATTATATTTATTATAATAAATATCATATTTATTCTAATTTTAACGTTTCCTTCACGTTTCGTATCGGACCAGATTTTGATTTTGACATTTCCACGTATCGGATCGTATCGAAAACCAAAACTTGTTTCCATGTAACATAGGTTATCTCTTTCGAAATGGATACGCAATACTTTTATCAAGATTTCTGATTATTTCAAAAGAAGAGCCTGCATTGACAAACATCATAAATGGGTAGGAAATATACACACGGCATTTATAACATTTGAAATGATAGAAAAGGGTGGACAACACAGATATGCAAACCATTTGAAACATTAAGTTTCCTCTCATCATTGAAACATAAAACTGCTGCAAAGATGCTACATAAAGGTGAAAACAACCGGATTCTGATTAAACTACAGAAACAGGGGCGGGCATGGCAACAGGAGATGGAAGCGCATCCAAGTTGATTGCCGCCGCTGGAGGAGCTGGAGTATAGAGCTCTTCTTTGGGAGTATGGATGGTCACCAAATCAGGGAGAGGGGTCATTGGTCCTTGCTTCCCCTTGGGATCCCAGTCGAGCATGATCTTCACCTTAATACCGAGCACACCCTGTTGTTGTACCAAGTCAAATCACACAATTATATCTTCCCAAAACATTACGATAAAAACACTATTAAGCACATCAGTATAAGAGGGAGGCAAACCTGTCTAAGAAGAACATGCCTAACAGCAGAGTCAATGTACTCATTAACAGGTTGACCAGAGGATATCATATAGCCATCCTTAAACTTCATCGCCTTGGCACGTTGTGCCCTGAGCTTTCCACTTACAATAACCTAATGGGAACATTAATTTTAGACTTAAAAAATAAAAACATTTTTGTTGGTTCAAAACAAAAGAGGCATTTTGCTTACCTCACATCCTTTTGCGCCACTCTCCATGACAAATCTCAACACACCATAACATGCCCTGTAAGAACAACATATCATGCATTGAACACAAATGTTTGTAATAAGCAACAAAATGAAAAGAGGATGTTGGAGAATATTCCAAACTCCAGGCACCTGAGAGTAGCACAAGAAGCCTGACAAACTCCAAAAAGGGATTGATTTAAGCATTGATTTAAACCCCAAGGCTTATGAAGCAAAGACAGAAGGGAAATTCAACAAAACAATGCTAAAGTCATGTGCAATGACATAAACATCAGTAGAATTAAGCATTTAGCATTAGACTTCATAAAATATTCCAAACTAGATTGAAGCATTCTCATATTCATATTATAACACAATTTTTCTGTCAAACAGAGAATTCAATAGAAAAGAAAAACAGGGTTGTAGGATTTACCATCCAATGCACAGCCAGGAACGAAAATGATCGTCATTCCTAAGCTAACAAAGCATAGACGGCAAAAGCAACTATAGTCACCCTCAGACGCGATCATAGGTACTTAGTACACAACCCACTCGCTGAATAGATGACTTCCAACATGTATTCACACAAACACATCACAAACAAATTGTCAATCGGAAAAAAGATATACCTGCGAACGGCAAGGCCTCCAAGGAGTTTGTACCGGAGAGACTCGGCCTGCGCAATGGCACAGAGTCCTCTATTGTTAACCTTCTCGGCATAAAGCTCTACGCTTCCCTCGGGAAACTTGAACCTCTTCTGAACTAATGAGGTCAGCTCCCTGATCCTCCTCCCCTTCTCACCTAAACAAACAAATTAACGCAACAAATTATTTAATCTGATTCAATTTTGATTCACAAAAACTAATATGAGATCAAAGAGAATTACCCAGAACGTTTTGGGTGCGAGTGGCTCTGATGATGATCTCAGTGCGTACAGGGGTGACCCTGACTTCGACACCGGAGTAACCATCCTCCGCGAGCTCTCTGGTCAGAACCTCATTCAATTCGGCAAAGAAAACTCCGTCGGCAACAAACTGTAGAATTTAAAGTTGAATCATTTTTTTTTATAGCAATTATAAGAATTCGATACTAATTCAATAGGAAGTATCAGGAATCGGAGGTAGCTACCTTTCGTTTTTTGCTCATCTGAGCCTGAGTGGCCGCCATGCTGGGCAAAATTGCAAGTGAGTAAGTAACAGGGACTGAGCTGCGGCGCTATCGGCTATTACTTGCAGCAAAACCCTAATTTATCTGCGAGTCCAACAATTCTTAACTATTTATACTCACTAATAGGGGTCCGCTATCAATTCATTTCTGGGCTCTTTTGTGGTTTTTGAGCTTGCTACTTTTTGTTACATTTAGTGGGCCAAGCCCAAATAGCAAAATGCTTTATAATTTTGTTAGAAACAGAAGCAGTGCCACGTGACAGTAGAGCTGGCCGAACAATATAAGAGGGTTTCTGGTTTGCATCGTCATGGTCGTCGACGGCGGCGTCAAAAATAAGGAAGAAGAAGCTTCGCCGGAGAAAGAAAGAAGAAGAAGAACGCAGGTGTTAGAAAAAAAAAAGAGAAAAAAAAACAATGTGTTAGATGTTGGTTGGGTGGTCGCATGTGCCAGGTGACACGACGACCCACGGAAGAATTTCTCATAGTTTAATAATTAGGTTCCTCGATTGATTTTAGGAAACTTCTAGTATACCATATGGTATAACATGCCTCACAAAATGTGTAACTATCATTGATTGAAAAAACAATTAAATGACCATGTAATAACCATTTACCCCTTCAAAAGCCTTCATGTGTCATACAGTTAGACACATTTTTAAAATAGGTATGCCATGTCATATGGTATGATAGACAAACCCGTGATTTTGTACAGATATTTGTAATAGATTATAATGAATGTGTATTGTAAAATGAGGTGTGATTTAAATTCGACAAAATTATTTGCACCAATAGAATTACAATGTTGTGCAAATACGTATAAGTAGAAAAAACATGTTATAATCTCATGTCTTCTTACTTAACTTGCTGCTACTACAGAATTGAGAGGAAAACTCATTGCTAGACAATCCTCTTCTACTTTAACCTATCTATTATTCCCGGTTACATACAATACTCTGGTATCTTTAAACAGGACATGAGGCTCTCACTGCTATTGTAGTTAACCATGACCAACTGCTAAAAGTCCGAATGGTACAAGCAGACTAGGCTTGAATGAGTTATAGGAGTCCGGCAGAGGGGGCATTCAGGTTTTTCGTTGCACCATTCCATAATGCAGCTCCTGCAAATAAACCAAGGTTAAACAGGAGAAGGAAAGAGAGAAGAAGGGAGTCTCGTGGAAAAGCAAGGAGACAGTACCAGCAGAATACATGGCCGCAAGGTGTGGCTGTAGGGTGTTGGCGATTGCTCAAACAGAGCGTGCATTTGCTGATTCCACTCACCTGAAATTAAATGGGAGGTAAAATTAAAGTGTCAATCAGTTAAATGCTTCAGAAAAGAATGCATAACGATGATGTTTATTGCCAGCAATTAAACTGAGACCCATCAAATGTACAACTAGGCAGGTCGCTTTTGGCAAGTCCATTCCTTCACATTACACTGTGTAATCATAATGCATAAGCTGTAACAACAGCAATAGATGAGTGGTGCACGGAATGATACAAAACTCAGGACAATGAAGGCATGCTGTTCCATGTTGCAAAACCAGTATTCTATTTGCATACTTTTAACTCTGTATTCTGTTAAATACAAGTATTCTCCTGTTATCATATGGAGTCCTTCGATTCAGAAACAGACATTAAGTTGTCATATAGAGCATCTAGGCACAAGAGAGGGAAACACGACTGCAAACACATAACTACCTCTGAAGATGATGAATCAGAAAACGAACTACCCTTGGCACCATTCACTGATATCAAATTACCCTCCTCATTTAGCACAGGCAAATCTCGACCTATAAACACAGAGATGAAGGTGAGATTATTATTGTCTACTCATGGAAAACAAAGTGGTGTTCATTATATCACCATGAAGTAGAATCACCTAGAAACTCAAAAAACTATACATAAAAATTGATCAGAGATAATCTTATCACTTTTTAAATTTTGTTTCAACTAAGATACAGGTCAGAAGCGCCAACTGTGATACTATATAAAGTTGATGACAGAAGTATCAACTGCATGCACATAAGCTTCTAGGTTTTATGCATCAAAGTAAACACATAAATGAACTCACTGGTATAACAATTGCTGAGAAAAGGAAATAATTTTCCAGGGAGTTCCCGAAGGGCTTAAGTAATCACTCTTAATATGGCTGATGTTACTTTGAGAATCTATTATATGTTGCTTCATTTTAAAAGAGAAAAGACAAGAAATAAAGATAAATAATAAGATTAAAGTGTAATAAAAATATTGACCTGATGAAGTTTGGTGTGTGCCAAAGGTCTGCTGAGCTGAAGTTGCTATAGAGGATAAATTGCTACGCCGTAATCCTTCAGCAGCGATGATACAAAGCTGAATCAGTAGAAATATGCCCAGAATTTGGTATCTGCACAGGGGAGCAATTCAAATGAGTTTAAATTTCCTGGATAAAGAGTTTCTGTACAATTGTCAGATGAACTTCTGAGACAAACAGGGAAATGGAACAAAAGCAGCACTGATGTAGGTCATGCATACTGTTTAAAGTAGTGGCTCAATGAGACTGTATCATATAAAAAATTGATACCTAGGCCTTTGGTTAGATGGTTTTCCAATGAACACATAACGAATGCCAGCTGCACGTTTCGATATATGATAATAGAGACCTGCAGAGAATCGATCGTAGCAAGGAAATTAGATTCTCCAAACAAATCACCATCAAAAATTTCACAACAATACACATGAGCCTCTTAAGTTTTGAAATCACCTTCAAAGTAAAAGAACATGAGGTTGGCACGTATAACCAATTGCAAAAACTCTCGAGCAATCGGGAGAACCTAGATGAACCAGCATCATAGACATATTAACTACAAAAGACATCCTACACAAGTTATCTGAGCACGAAATCTAGCTCTTGATTGAAAAAAAATAACAGGTGCATAAATCATAAGCGTACCGTAGGCCATCTCCGAACTGCAGAAAGCCACAATCCATTCAACCTCTGCTTCAATCTTTTAAACGCTGAAACAGACTCCAGCGGTGCAGAAGAAGACACCCCACGACTGATTGAAGAAGACTGTGCATCATTGCTCATCAAAGCACTGATGCTGTAAACCTCATCAGACTGGGAATCAGCCAGGAGAAGGCCGCGGTTAGCAGCTCGAGAACTGTTAACACAAAACCATAAACAGCAACACATCAATCCATCTCTACATTCTCAAAGCCAACATATCAACAACTAAAAACAACCAGAGTGAGAGTTAGGACCTAATTCTTTCTGCAATATAAGGAAGAGCCGTCTGGTACACAATGAAAAGTGCGCGCCTCGCTGGCGTTGGTGGCAGCCCATAAGCCCCTGCAACCTAAACAACGCAAACATCAAACCACCAAACTACAAAAAAATGAGAGAGAGATTTAGAAGCAGAATAAATAGACCAACCTGAGTGATATCACAGTACTCTTCTCCCAGGGTTTGCTGCCCAGATCCTGTAGTCAAAATGTAATAGAGCATTTGCCCAAGAAGCTTCGTCTGCCCAAAAAAGTCACAAACAAACACAATGATCAACTAGCTATTGATATTCCCATAGCTGAAGCTTAGAGCTTGTGAAATGGACTAACCTCGTTCTGGTAAGCCACAGCAATTCTTGTACCTATAAAAATGGAGCGAATTAGTATTAGCTGGTTCTAATTGGAGCTTAATTGAAATCTGAAAAGGATGATTGACGAACCGAAGAGGTGGCGGAAGGCGTCGCGGCAAGCGTCGTAGACGAAGGAGGCGTACTGGTCGTCTTTCTCGGCGGCTCTCATGACCTCCGGCTGAGCCGCCAGTGGGAAACGCCGTGCCGAGCTCGGGTTGCTACTGGTACTAGGACCCGCCTCATCTACGCCCGGCCCGGCTTGCTGGCCCGACCCGGTTGCTTCGTTTAAACCCATGGGATTGTTGGGAAAGGTTTGAAGAACTGGAATGAATTTCCAGTATGGGAAAAGAGAAGATGACACTGGAGTGAAACGGCGTCGTAGGATGGGAGGATAAGGGAGAGCCGGATTTGATAGAACTGTTCAGGTGAGAGTAACTAGTTAAGCCTAAACGGTGTCGTTTTGGTTCAGAAACAGCAAAAAGAAAAGTGAAATTCAAAAATTAGCGCCGTTGCCGGGGATCGAACCCGGGTCACCCGCGTGACAGGCGGGAATACTTACCACTATACTACAACGACTTGTTGACGGAGAATCAGTCGTAATATAATTAAGAGCTTAATTTTTAGAAAAAGAAAAGGAAAATAAAATGAAACTGAATGAATCGTGGTGTGTGTTGATCGTTTGGCGGAGAAACGAAGCCAAAGCCTTATCTCCCACCAAAACACAGACTCAGCCGGTGACCATTGTCAAACACCAAACAACAACAAAGCTTCTCTAACGCCAATGGCTGTGTCCTCTTCCACTTCAGTATATATTACCCAGAAAACCTTTCGTATACCAACTCCGAAAGATGGCTTTGCATTCTCAAATTCCATGACCATCAGTTTTGCACCAAATCTGCGCAAGTTTTGCATTCGAAGCTCAGGTAGTGATGTGTCTGCTGCAGAGACTGCAACTGCTACTGAGAATGATGGAAGCTCCATCGAAGTTCCGGAAGAATCCCCGTCTCTGATTTCTGCCCTTAACGTCGAACGAGCTCTTCGTGGCATACGTAATGTTGATCAATGATCACCCATTCATCTTAAAACTCCAGCTGATCTCCATATTCAATTTAAGATAAATCTAGCTGACAAGAAATGTTTTGAAATGCAGCAATTACTGATGTGAATCACTATGGTAGGCTAGGACTTCAAAGAGGATGCACCTCCGACCAGGTCACATATACTCTAGTTTCAAGCATTTTAACTTCCTCAGTACACCTCTCTAACCCTTTGTGAGCTTCTTTTCAACTATGCAGATTAGAGCTGCATATAAAACCAAGCTTGATGAGCTAAAGAGCCAGGGACTAGAAGAGGAGGAGCTAAACAAGAAATTGGAACCTTTGAAAGTCAGTAAATTAATGAAGTTTTCAGATGTTCATAATTTTCCAAGGCAGCTTTATTGGTTGTTGAATGATGCTTCATGTTCATGTATATAGGAGTCCTACACCATATTATCGTCCGCGGATGAGAAAAGGTTATATGATTGGAGCCTAGGCAGGACTGCAAATCCAGACACATATCTTTGGCCTTTTGAGGTTGAGACCACGAGAGCAACCCCGGATACTCCCCCACCAGTAATGGTATGGTCCTTTTTCCGTTAACACTTGGTCCTAAACTATAAGCCACATGGTCATTTTAATCCGTTGTTCGTTTATAATAAAACATCTAGAAACTACATCCTTTTTCTTTGTTTATGGTCTGTTTTTGAGCAAAACTCCACCTCTATCGGATTGATTTATCTAATTTCCATTTATTTTAGTCTTGAATACAGTTGCTAAGCTCGATTAAGCCGAATGTGCACAGATAGATGCGCGGTTTGTCTAGTCACCTACTTTTCCTCTTGTTTACAATTTGCCTGTTATTCTGTTTAGGGTTTGTTATTCTGTTTTACCATTTAGAAGCATATTTGCATCTTTCGGATTCCCATTTGAGTTAGGATTTCAGTTTGTTTTGGTTCCCCAAGTTCAAGTTCAGTCCATGAATGAAGGTCCTCATCTCATTTGTTGCAGGAACCCGAAGACTTTGGGCCGACGAGATTGGTGGGATACGTCGGGTTGGGATGGATAATATTGTCCCTTGTATTATCAATAGCCCTTAATCGAGGACCCTAGATTTGTCCTCTGATGCAGCTTGCATATTGTCTCTGTAGCTTCGCACCCTCTTGAAACAGCTATTTGGTGAGAATTATGGGCTGCATTGCAGTGATGCATCAACCAAAATTACTGCACCAATTTGGTGTTTTAGGGGCAGGAAGAGATGTATCTACCTGTAAAATGGAAAAAGGAAACACGTTATTCATCTAGCAAGTAAATTATTTGTTGAGGTATTTTACCTATGCAGAAGTTTGTTTGAAAATATCTGTCCATCCCACCAGGGATCGCCACCAAAAGTCACTGTATTCACTTGTCCACGTAGAGAAAACCACTGTATTGTATCGAGAAAAAAAAAATCCATGTGGAAATATTCAGATTTCAGCAATGAATAAACTTTAAAAACCTGGATTGGCACATGAAATATATAGTATAAAGAAGTCTACTACAAACTCGTATATGAAGAACTAAATGAAAAATAGGTATCAACGGATGTAATTGAATGATTCCTGTTGTTTGGGAGTTTCCCACCTGGATGTTTAGTGCTTTAAATCAATAAAGATTATTTTCATAAGAAAAAAAAACTCATATGAATGACCCAAACAACATAAATCAATCTTTTTAGCTTGAATAAAATGAAGGCTAACAACTAAAAATGTCCAAAGTGTACAGTAAAATGTGTGTGATCTCTGACTCTACATGCATTGTACATGGGAGGAGGAGGAGGAGGAAGAATCTACACCCACTGATTCATACATACCACACACTGTAAATGACAGAAGGGGAAGCAACAACAATACCCCCACTTTTCTGGCTTATGTTTCTTCATCTGAATTTCTCTGAGAGAACATACCTTCACCCGCTTCAACATGTCTCAGTCTCTCGGCAAAGAGTAAGAAAGGCATTCAGCAATACGACTATATTAACCCCTTCAGTTCTGTTTCAAGAATTCGCTTTGCCAGACTTCGCCACAAGGATCAGACTAAAACAGGAAAGATGGTTAGTTAGCGGATATCAATAGAAACATACTTCCATAAGCCAACCAGTCAATTAGATCTGTATCAAGAAAAACCAAGAATTCACATTAGACCAGAAGTATTCTAGAAAGGTCCACAATGACTGCACTAGATTTATTACTTTGTATAGGTAGATGCTTTTCAAGGAAAAAAGAACAAATACTGATAGTTTATACTGTTTACTAACATATTAGCTAATACTTGAACCTAATACAAAATATCTAACTGAAATCAAAAGTACCAGACTGCACATCAACGTTGAGACACGTAGCTTCATCTACACAATTACCTCACAAATCAGCCTTGCTGATTCTATCATTTTACCCTTTTCCGTTTACAATACCGATAATCTTCTGTGTGATCTTCATCTGACCCACTAACCATTTTCCACCTGTCATGACTCCCCTCATTAACACTAGACTTTGCACTGTGCTCAGACTTTCTAAAATCACGACTGCTCCCTTTCTTCTTATCACTGGAAACACTGTGTCCTAAACCAGATCCAGTGTTACTGTGATGTTTCTGTCTTTTGAAATCATGCTGAGTTCTCTTTATCTTATCATCCTTCTCACTGATATTTTGATGATGACTCCAACTAGAATCACTATTACACTGCTCTCTTCTTTCCTTTTGATATCTGGAGCTTTTATGATAGTGTTTGTGTTTATCACTGTCACACTGCTCCCTTGTTTCATTTTTCTTTCTTGAACTTCTATGATAATGTTTGTGTTTCTCTTCACTGTGCCAACTGGAGCTACTTGGCATATCATCTATTTCAGAACTTGATTTCTCCCTGCGATCATACAGTTTCCCCTCCCTATGACCAACCACCAAACCAGAACTCTTTTGATGACCATCAACCAAATGTATGTTGGCATCATCTATCTCATTATGATGGCGGTCTTGTCTCTGGGACCTTTTAGTAGAGCCGTCACTGGAGTAGCTTACACTCTTTTCCCTGTTAACAAAAGATTTATGCTCTTGCAATCTTGCAGTCCCATTATATTGTTGCCTCCCCCAGTCTTCATCGTCATCACAAGATTGATCTCTGGTCCAGCCAAATACATCATACAAATCAGCCACTAATAATAAGATAAACAAAACCAATAATAAGACTTCAGATTCAAAATAGAAACCCAAATGGACCTATCTTTGACAAATTATTTGATAAGCCAGGAGTCCATCATTAACTTCAATATATTAACATGTGCGTCATTCATAGATAGATATTTCCATAGCAGATGCCTATTCATGGCAAGAAACCAATGGCCATATGCAATTTTATTTCAAAGACAATAAAAGAAAACAAAATCAGGAATATGTGCTCATCCACCACAGAACACCTGCAGAATCATTGATAATGAAATTATTACCTCCTAAATTTCTCCTTCGAAAGTTTTCTCCTCTTTTGTTGACCTTCAAGATCTGGAAACTCTGACCGACTTGTATAACAGTTTTCACCATTTTCGGGAAAAGGGGCTACACCTCCCATCCCCATATATCCACTGCAAGATGGTTTGGTGTCCAAATCAATATTGAAATGTAATCATATAAAATTGTACATAACAAACAGAGATGAACAATGATGGAAATGAACCTACCCAAAGCCTGGAATCCCTCTATACATGGATGTCATGTGCATGTATGGATAAACAGAAAAAGGAGTGGGATGGATCGGCATGTTATCAAAAGCTGTCATCCCATAATTTCCATATAGATTCCTAAAGGGCGGGGCACGAGGCAATGCAGCCCCATTCCAGTAAGGTGGTGCATAACCTGGCATAGCTCCTGGAAAGATTGCATTTCCTGAATCCACAAATAAGTAAGCATCACAGAAAAAGTTAATCGTATTTACAAAATCATTAAAGCAACCAGCCATTCCATACCTGTATGAAGCAAAGGGCGTGGACTGGTAGCAACTGGACATTCTCTTATTAAATGGTCAGGGGAGCCACACATATAACAAGCCCGATCCCCCTGATTTCATAAAGACGTGTGAGGAGAGTTAAAAAAAAATACCCAACCCCCCCCCCCCCCCCAAAAAAAAATTGCCTGTTTCATTTCACAATTAATACCTTTCCGTTCCTCCCACTCTCCATAAAACTTTTTCCACCACCTGAAAAGTAGCATGGTTCTTAGATAAAGTACAAAGTTAGATATGAGTGCAGTTCTGGCAAGTCAACAATGTACCAAAGTTAGATACTACCTGCAGTAAAAACCCAAGGTGGCCTCTTTTTCTTGATTACAGGTTCAGCTGGGATCAGATCACAAAAGAACAGATCAAGATTAAAATGTCGAGTGGAAAAGATACTGGCACTAATGATACAGTTAAAGATAATACTAACAGAGTAACAGTCCACTTCCATAAAGCAGATTTCATGGCAACAAATCAAAAGCGGCATGTACATAATAAGAACGTTTCAAAAGTGCTAGAAACTTAAGAAGAGTGTTACCTTTCTCAGGTATAGGCTTGCTTTCCCCTTGAAAATCATCAAATGCTGCCGAACCATATGGAGCCACATGAGTAGAACCATATCTCTCTCCATCAATTTGATTGTTCTTGTGCAAAGAAGGAAATTTATGCTTGTTTCTCGGACCAAATTGATACGGTGCATCATTAGATTCTGCTAAGCAATTATTAGATCCTATCCCAGTGTCAGGAGAGTGAGGTAACCCTGACTCCCTTTGAAAAATACTACCACCATAAGAGACATCTTTTGCCTGAATCCCCGATTCTCCATCTGTTATTATAGAGCAGTTAAGCATAAGATTGACATAGAGGCAAGTTACTAAGTCTACCGGTATAGAATTCCTACCTGGAGCATATTGGCAAAAACCATTATCTGGAACAGTGATGATATTTTGAGACTCTTGAAAATGCTCTATTGCTTGCCTAAGAGATATATTTGGTAGCAGATCTTCAATTCTGCACTTGGTTGAAAAACACTTCGGACATCTTGCCTTCTCAAGCAACACTTGGCGAATGCCTGAACCAAGAAACATGGGGAAGTTATCATACTAAGCCTAAAGTTACTGATAAATAACACCAAATGGAATGAAAGAGAAAAGGTGAAAATATGCAGTACTTTCTCAGAAAGAATCAAACTGTAAACGTACATTTCTCACAAAAACTGTGCTGGCAGCAGGGTATCATCACAGCCTCCTTGAACAACGAGTTGCATAGGGGGCATTTCATCTCTGATGGCATGTCAGCATTTTTTGTATCTACAGGATTGCGACTCATCCTTCATGTACAACAAAAAAACATTCAGTTCCATGAAACTGAAAAACAGGAAAAGAGAAAAAATTGATACAAGAACTGGATATCCTACTTTTCCGGATTAAAGTCTTTTTGAACCTCAGGCTTTGACTTTGTCTGTGGTATAGTATGTTCAACTCCACCATGCAAATGACCTAAATAAAATGATGCAGTGTCGTAAGCATAGACCAAACCCATTAACAGAAACAGATAAATCTAATGATAGAAACAACATACTTCCTGGAATAGCATCACTAGTCCCACTTGCTTCAAGTTTCTGAAATTCTCCTGCCGCTGGCTCCAAACATCTAGATCCACATTATCAAAAACAAAACAAATTTTTTTTCCATAAGCACCAAGAATCAACGAAAAATTGATGCAGTGAAAATCTTAACAGATTAAAATGAAGAATTTATACCGTGTGATGCCAGTATTTGCTTCATAACCCGGACTGCAGGCATCCTTGTCGGCATCCAAACCAGAACGGAAGAACGTTGCCTCGGGAACAGGATACACGTCAACCCCAAAGTCATCAAAGTCAACCGTCTCAATATTCTGCAAAACGTACATGTCATATACCAATTAGTAACCACGATACAGCTTCAAACCCGAGGAAGAACTATACAGCAAATACAGCTCCGAAATGCAAGTTCAAAGTTTAAAACACAAACCGGCGGATTCTCAGTGTCCTTGCAGTTGAATTGAGGCCTGTCACCGTAGTCTATCAGTTAAAAAACAGCTACGAAAAAAAAAAATTAAACCTCTATGCATATCAAATGGACATAAGTCTTACATATCCACATGAACAGATCCAGCAGGAACTCTCTTGATAATCACGGACGAGCCGCATGGAATTTGAATGTTCTCGTTACTATACTCTGAAATCAATCCACAGATTTATTTAACCCTTTGCATAAACCCTAGTTACAAATTACCCAGCAGTAAAAAAATGTGTTTAACCATTATGATTCAGACAAGAAATCAAGAATCACTATGTAATTAATTACTAGTCCAATGTCTCAATTGTCAATATCTATAACCAAGCACAGACTTAGGAAAAAGACGAGAATATAAATAGGGAGGAAGGGGCAAAGAGGGTTGACCTTGACCGGTCACGGCGTCGGAGAAGAGGAGATCGGAATCTTGACAGAGGTTGAGGTTTTTGTGGCGGATGATTTTGGCTTTGAGATCGCGGACGGAGATTGAGGACCGACCTTCGAGGTCGACGGAGTCGAATTTCATGGCGCTTCGGAATTTGAACTGGACCGCCATGGCCGGGTCGGATCGGAGAGTCGGAGCTCTTTCAGATGATCAAGGTGTTGGTTAGAGAGGAATCTAGGATGTGCAAGAGAACGAGGGATATAGATGGAATTTCCGTTTTCTTTTGGTAAGAAGGCGTATATATATTGGACTCATTTTCAAAAGCCCAAAAGGCCGACACAGAAGTTTCCCTCCAGGTGGCGGCGAGTATAAACAAGATGACCTGGGCAGGGCCTAGGTTTTAGTCTTTTAGATGTCACTACACTTTTTTCTTTTTCAAGTCGTTTTTAGTAATCAAATAAATGAAGAAGACTATTTATTTATGCGGGCTACGTAAATATTGAATCATGTGAGTTAAATCTAAAAAATCTTAAGCTGTTTTAATGTTACAAACGTAGATAATTTGGTATGGAGCATCTTAATCAATAAACAACAACGGTTAGAATCATCTAACTTATTCAAAATTCAAATTCATTTAAAACCATACTACGCAAAAGAGAACTAACCACAAACAAACAATACCGGCAAAGAAATCATGTAGAACCAACTCCCTCCTAGCCCCAAACTTCTTTTACCAGCTTCCTTTGGTCCTGTTTCTGCAAGAACCCGTAGGCTATGTAGAAGCACGATAGAACATAAACATACACACAAGGACACATCATTTATAGTGGTTCACCATGTCATCAGAGGACATGGCTACGTCCACTTAAATCTACTATCATGAGGCTTTAATGCCTTAGGTGCTACAAGTGTGGAATAGTGAAGTTGGGTCAATTGAGGCGAGAGAGGGATCGAGAGACCTCCTTTCTACATATGGGAAGTCTTCCTTTTATAGCTAAGGAAAGTTCCCTCACATATTATACTTCCGATGTGGGACTAATTACACTTCCGATGTGGGACTAATTACACTTCCGATGTGGGACTAATTACACATATATATTCTCATGGTGCCTTCTTTTGGAGCTTGGAAGAGCACCTTCCTGTTGTGGCATTGGTGGTCCTTCACCATGGCGAGGTAGCCCGGATGTCAGTCTACCGGATGTATATTGGAGGCGGGGCCTGCCATGGCCGGAGCACAGTCTACGAGGTCGTTGCTTATGCTTGACGGGATAAGATATACATCGTATCTACAAGTTTCCTGACTGGTCTATGGGCAGAGGAGATAATTCTTTACTACCGACAACAAGTCTCCCCAAGTTCCCGTTCAAGACATGTCTTGAGTGGGGACTTAATATATAAAACGCCCATAGACAAGTTATTTATCAACGGGCACTCGGTCCCAGTCCCCCCAAGTTCGTACTCAGGACGTGTTTGAACGGGTTGTTGTTGTAATGGATGAAGGTAGCGAGCCTTTCCATATCATGTGTTCATGCTCGAGCGTAGGGTATTATCCCCGCATGGGTTATCAGGCCACTATTCTCCGTGTGAAGGAAATGATATGAACTGCCCAACTCCCACTCTACGGGAGCTGTACAAGGGACTTATGGTTCTCATGGCTCTAGTTGTTTCGCCCATGCTTCCCGGTGGTACGTTTCCGGGGGTGGTATGTTCATGCATTTTAGTTCGTGCGCATGCTTCCCGTTGGTTCTTGCTCGGGTATAAGAATCTCATGAAACAATTGTTGTATGTTTCTTCCCGTTAGTTCTTATCCAGGAATCGAGATTTTCTTAAGCAGTTGTTGTATGCTTCCTCTCGGTGACACTTATCCGGGACTTACAATTTTCTTGTTGTTTTTTCCCACACTTATCCGGGAATTACTACTATCATGCTTGCCTTTCTAATTATTGGCCATTTAGTTGGAATATATGGCAACCTGGTGCCCTACTTTGACAATCAGCGATCTATTTCCAACTATGGTAACCCATTGAGAGTAATAATCAACAGGTGCAACCCGGTGCCCCTTTCTTTCTAACTCAATACTCAATTGCGAACTTACCGAGTCCAATCTTCAAGACTTGGAACTCCTAACCCGATATGTTGTTGTCCAGGAGGCAAAGTAAGATACCAACAGCCCAACATGAAGTATGGACAATGGTGATTAGTTACAACATTATAAGCCAACGGTATCAAGGTTATTGTGGGACTTGATCAACAGTTTTCAAGTATCACTCGATGAAACAACATAGAAATAAAGCAAAATGCTTACTGGTGTTATACTATCGAGCATATCTTGACCACTATTTATAGGAAACAAGACATCTATATTGTTCAGCATGTACATATTCATGCCTAATCATATCATGTACGTATACGTGAAGCATGTTTTGTACTTGAAAGGCAATCAAATGAAAGACTTATGTGGAAAGAGATGTCTAACGGGTGCACATGGGAGGTACAACAGTTGTTTTTTTTTTTTTTTCATACCTGTGAAAGCCACCGGACTCCCGATGACTTCCAAATTTCCGCTTCACCTTTTGTAGATTAGCTTGTGAAGCATCGAACCTTCATCTTTATGCCGGAGAATGTACCCTTGCCGAGATGGGTTTTAGCGTGCTAGAACATCAAAATGCTGCTGGGAAATGAGTCATCGGTATGCCGTGTGCCCATTGTTGTCTGGCTGTCTAAGCATAGTTCTGGAAGTTGCCGTCAGTAACCTTGATAGTAAGGCCAGCGGGATCATTCCGGGTCGAGGAGCTAGACATGAATTATGATTGGCTAGGTGGTGTTTCATGTCCAATTCTGATACAAACTGGACGGGATGCAAGGCTGCTATGTTGTTATATAGCGGGTCCCAGGTGTTGCTAGATTTGTATACCATAATTCCATGTATGAACGTGAGCTAATGGTACCTGCTGCCATGCAGTCCATGCATGGACTATAGATTGTTGTAATTATGATTGCCAAGAATTCCCTCGTATGTGTGCGCGTCCATAAACGTGCCTCACGTAGTGTGTACTAGCCCCCATGTCCTATATTAGCGTCTGGAGGGCAATTATAGAGTTGTCCATGCATGGGATTCCGCATACCAAGGTGCCATTGTGCCTATCCAATCATGATCAGTGGAACATTAATACGTGTGCTCGGATTGCCAAAACTTCCTAGTGCAGTCGGGAGGTGTGTCACCGGTAGGGCTTGGCATTCAAATCATTCCGGGTGCCCAAAGCCTATATAACCCTCCTGCTCTTGTCCTTTTCGTTCTTTCTTTTCTTATTCTTTTCTTGAACCGGTGAACGTCACCGGTATGCCATTAGTCCGAGCCTGACATAGTTGCGGACCAACAAGCATGATATTTCCATGGTGTCATTTGTGTGCCAATAATATACCCGGCTGAGTGATTAAGTTTCCTTAAAACAAAATATATGTTAGTCAGTGTACGTATGACTAAACAGAGACCATATAATTGTGTGGCATATAAATTTTGGGTACCGCAAATGCATAATAATTTCCAAAAGCCTCAAACCAATCAACGTTGGCACGACATGTAAACCTACATGAAGTGCCGATGGCCGCATACATTTTCCAGGAATGTGATGCTTAAAAAGACCATGCCTAGTGCTTTCAAAAACTTAGTCCCCTGGAGCCTAATGCACCAATCATACCTAATTTTTTAAGACAAGACCTGCTACACCCCAAGACAACCTTACGTGATGCATATGTATACCCGCTGGAGTATGACATGCCATAAATCACCATACAGAACACAAGAAGTCAAGTGATATTTGACAGGATCTACCCCGAATTTCACCCTGAAACCTGAGGTAAATCCTGCGGGATCCACCTTCAAGGAAAATTTACCGAAAATTCGGCATAATCTTCCTTAAAAATGGACAACCCTTACCTGAAAAATCTAATTTAACACTTCTATAACCAAACATCCATCCTCAACACCTGGAGCCTTCCTGCTCCCCAAGTTCAACACATCTCCCAATATAACAATTACTCAACTAAACTAATCCCACAACCAACAATAACCAACATTAATTCACTAACTGATTAGCAGAGCATATCTAGAGTTAAATGAAAAACAATGAATAAAGAATAAGCGGAAGCAACCTCTGACTATGCCTCGACTCCATGTACGTTCGACCTCAAATTACTTAGCCTGCAAACTGGGCATTTAAAACCCAAGGGCCCAGGAGAAAGTAATTTAAAAACATTAGAGTGAGTGGACGAAAAATAATCAAGTAATCTGTTGCATGCAAGTGTTGATAAAACTTTCATAAAGAAAATCCCAAGGAAACGGACTAGCCCCGCTAGTCAAATTAATGACAAAGATAAATAATAACCTTCATAGAAGAAGGTACCAAAACAAGGGACTAGCCCCGCTAGTCAAAACGACAACAATAAATAAGAAACAAATATAGCCATACAAGTGAGCCTCCCAGACTCGGTTGCCTCCCAGGCAATAGTACTCCCATACTCCCTACACCTTCATGTTATGATAATAGAGAGGATGTAGGGCTTGCGTGATGTCGTCGACTACATCACATCACCCGAAGGCGGAAAAGGCTTGAGTAACCCCACTTAAAACGTGGAAGTTACATCGCCTCGAAAGGCGGAACAACATGCTAGCATTAGTAATATATTATCCGACAAGTATGGCATAAATAAAGAATTATATATCCATGTGAGTTTCCCCGAAACTCATAATTAAAGCATAAGTACGATTCCCAATCGTACTCAAAGAATTCGAAAAGCAAAGAAAATAATTAAATTCGATGACGTGTCCCACACGTTAAAATGCTCAATGAAATAAATAACTCATCTCATTAACATATTTCAAAAATTAGACCATACTCAAATCTTTAAAGAAATTTCAAATCCAGAGGTCAAAAGGATATCATAATTCAAATACCAAAACTCTTACCCAAGCTCAAATCCATAAGTTATTATCAAAAACATAACCAGTCGGTCAATCTCAAATAAATTCCATAACCAACTCAAAAGCTGAAATTATAATTTAAGCTCGGAAAATATAATTGACAACTTATAAAATCATGCATGCATATTCTTTTAAAAATAAAGTGTCTACTCACAGATTTAGGCCTAAGCCTGACGAATTCCGAATCACTACTCAAGCGAGGTTCCCTTCGTATCCTGGCACAATAAATATGCTTAGGACCAAACTTAAATTCTGGAAAATTAAACATTTGAAAATAAACACCCAAATCTCTTCCGCTTAACCCACTACTCTAACTAGGGTTAAGCTCACCGGATTTCCACCAAACCATAACCTTAATTCCTCAATTCTAACATTTTAGAATAAATATCAAGGAAATCCAACGGCCGGATTTATCCTAACAACCGCCATTCTCTCCAATCTCCGAAAAATTCCAAACCTAACCAAAACTCATCCAAAAATTCCAAACTATACTTCAATAAACTCCTCTTATTCAAACCATCTCAAAAAAAGGAAAAACTGCCCTTAAGGGGCGGCGGCGGCGACCGGCAGCCGTATTCCGGCAAGGACCAAAGCTTCTCAAATTTTAACAGAATAATCCTCTCATCATGCACAACAACTTTCATAACTAGTACTTAATCCAAATCTAAGGCTAACTAGGGTAATCGAATCAAAACATCCATAAATCTCCAAATTCAAACCCTAGCCCGAAAATCCTCCTACACACTTCGAATTTGATAGTTACCTCCTAGGGGATTGATGCACCAAGAAAGGCCTTCAAGCTGAGCCAAACGTCTCCATCTATAGTGGCCGGAGGAGGGAAATTCCGGCAGAAATTCCCCCCGCTGCCCAGTCGGCTTCTGGTCGGGTTTTCTCCTTCACGGCGGCAAGGCACGGCCATCCACCTGCCCAGAATTACAGTAGAGCTGACGCTGAGTCTAACGGGACCGGCGCGGCGGTCTGTGGCGGCCGGACGGCGGCGGACGGAGGCAGGGAATCCAGCGGGTCGGGAGAGACGCGGGAGAGAGGAGACAGAGAAACAGAGGCAGAGAAGGAAATGGGCTTCTCTCACACCCGGTCCAACTTAACCCAACAAAATAAAGCCTACAAAAATTTACCCTCTTTTTACCATCCAAAGTAACTTTCGTTATTAGACCATAACTTCTTCATACGAACTCCGTTTTAAGCGTGCCGCGTGTCCACAAACTCCGTTTAACATCCTCTACGATTTTCATGAAGAAAGTTTTCCCAAATTCTAAACGGAAGAAAAAGTCAACTTTTAGAGTCTTAAATAGTAAACGGCTACTTAAAACGGTAAAATGTCAAAGTAACCCAAAAGTAAATAACCGCAAATTGACTTAAGAACCGGGATGTGACAATATTTGTGTTATGGATATATGCATGGGCAGTATAATATCATGTGAATGGAACTTCATGTCAACTGTCAAGCATGATAAACTTCATGCATGCTTCCATACTATTTACATAAACAAGCAAAACTATATTTAATTCCTCAACGAGAGCACCTCAGGCATGTCTAGCTCCCTAGTTCAAACACTAGAACATATATAGTAGCAGTACGTGTCATCACACAGATCTCTCGGTCCCTGGTCAAACAATTATAAGTGGGGTGCCAAGTTGAGAGATAAACACATCATGTTGACCTCTCGGTTACTACTATCACGAGAAAGAAAACAGCAAGCATAGTGTATAACCGTGTTGCTGCATATCGAATACAAGAAGCAAAATCGTATATGGAGAAAGAAAAGGACTTAGCTTCATTTAGTTGCCGAATTGCACATGTTGGTAGGGTGCATGGTGGGTGCCAGAGGTGGGATTGCAGTTACCACCGAGAAGCTTTTTGAAGGTGCCGTGCTGGTGGCCAGAGTAAGATGTTGGGTGTCCAGACCAAATCATTCTTTAGAGCAACCCCCTCTTCTCTCTTTAGCCGGAGAGGAGAATCACTTCTCAGAGCCTGCAAGGTTTGCCTGTGCCGGGGTCCCGTTGAATTGATCGAGTTGAACCCATTTCGCCATGTTAATTTGCAGACGAGACCGGCGATGCCCGAATTGATACTTAAAGACCCATTATCCCGGATCGAATTGATACCGTATATTAGGAGGCCAGATGAGTCTTGACCGAGTTGCTATCATCGGTAGGACTGTGTGATTCGCACACTCCAGATAACCATGCCATTTGAACATGATGAACTCTTTGCAATAGTCCAACTAAAACACCTCTTCCAAAAACTCGAGAAGGAGGGGCAATAAATCCAGTACGAAATTGAAAGATTATATGAACTATATAAAATATGTCGGTGAATGAGCGCAAAACACTAGCTGTTATCTCCATCTTTCTGTCCTTGTCAAGGCACTTATTGTCATCATCAACAACAGGGACATAAAAGAACAAAGGATCTAGAGAGACAGCAAGAACACATGCCAATACAAATATCTTATTCCACTTCTGAAGGAATTGCCCTTGCGGATCAAGAACTGTAGAACCAAAGTTGTTACCGACAACCCCATCAATTGAATAGGACTTCCATGACTTCTTAATCCTCTCAGAACCAGATTCTAGGTTTCTTTGAAATTTAGAGGAAACCGAGCTAAATGTTGTTCTGAACATTCCTCGGTGTCCTCCATCATTTGTAGAATATGGTGGGTCAAAGGGGATTCCAATCCTGAAACCTGACTATCTTCTCATGCTGAAAATTCATGACTATATCTTAACTCTCAACAGAAACTCCAAACAAAAACTCAGCCAAATGAACCTCTGAATGACTCAGGGAACTTCATGTACAACCAAAGCTCCCAATGTCCAGCCCCCAGAAACAAACGAACAGGAAGAAAGACTAGGAGAAGAACTCAATACTAACTTGGGTTTTGTCAGTCAAATCAAAACAAAGACCCTGATAGCACAAGATAGCTGTATCTGATCAAGAAAGCTATAGTTTGAAGCAAGAAAGTTCCAGGAAAATGCACAGGTGGGTCAATACTCACTGAGACGGCCTCGTGATTTATAATACAAGACAGAACACCTGCAAATCTAACATTGAGGTATAGAACTGAAACCATATGCATATATGAGAGACTGACTGTTCGAACAAACCAATGATAGCACAAAGGCTGAATTGGATCCCGAATATAAGCATGAAGGCTTGCATAAAATCACCCAATAATTCAACAGAATGATATAACCATCTACTATATATCCCCTTCGTATATGAATCCCCAAATACTTCCCCAATGATCTAAAATCCCCAAAACTGATAATCATTTAATCCAGGACAGTTTTGAATAGACTTAGGAGCAGGAAGGCTTAGCTTTGGCTTGCTTTCCTATTGATGGGAGCATCGCGCAGTTCTGAAGCTTTTTTCAGAATTCAACTATGTTTCGAGAATGGAGGAGCTGCCATCGGGTGGCCACACTTATGCTTGGGTGTGCAGAGCGAATTTCCCTTATGAACTCCGGCGAGCTACGGAGTCGGGATCCCTATTGGTTTCACCGGTACCTCATAGCAGGTGTTGCCAGAGATTGAGACGGACTGAAGTCTACCAAAGGTACCGGAGGCATGTCGAGATTCCCGGGAAGTGGTTACCGACCCGATGTATTGATGACCAAGACCTTGCCTCAGTGGAGGAAAACTGATGCAAGACTTCGCTGGGCTATACTCCCAAAGAGATGGACCCTATCGGAGAAAGGTACGATGTCGGCCATGACATGAGCCCGATACGCCCTGTACATATACTCTGGCAGGATGTCGCAGAGGAGGATCCATATTAATCCCTAACTTCCGATGAAGATCCCGATGAGAGGATGCCGGCCAACCAGAACACATATCGACCCGTTTGATAGTTGAACTCGCTGAGACCAGTTAAATTGCTAACTGGGAGGTTAATCACTTTCCAACGGGACCTCGAGGATACCAGGGAGGCAGATCCCCTCTTCCACACGAATCACTTCTCTTGGTGAATACTTAACCCCCGCCGGAATTTTGATAAACGCCGCCGATGAAAGTCACCGGGGTTAGAAGATGAACGGGCCAGCGGGTGCAATGGACCAGCGAAGCTCCAATTGACATTGCTACTCACCGGGTCCCGAAGAGTAACCTCCGAGCGTTGCCTAGAGACGGTCATGAGCCGTTGAAGTTTGGCTCTTGGTGACGACCCGTTGATAAAAGAGAAACCCGGGCGGGTCGTGCATTGCCACGTAGTGGCTTGGGCTGCATTCTTGATATCTTGGCCTGCATACTAGTTACCTTAGGCTAACTTCCCTGCATGAGCCTATTGGTAAAGCAACGAGACTATGTGTATTGTTTCCCACATACGGCGCCAATTGTTTATGCAAGAACTCGTAGGCTATGTAGAAGCACGATAGAACATAAACATACACACAATGACACATTATTTATAGTGGTTCACCATACTATCGGAGGACATGGCTACGTCCACTTAAATCTACTATCATGAGGCTTTAATGCCTTAGATGCTACAAGTGTGGAATAGTGAAGTTGGGTCAGTTGAGGTGAGAGAGGGATCGAGAGACCTCCTTTCTACATATGGGAAGCCTTCTTTTTATAGCTAAGGAAAGTTCCCTCACATATTATACTTCCGATGTGGGACTAATTACACATATATATTCTCATGGTGTCTTCTTTTGGAGCTTGAAAGAGCACCTTCCCGTTGTGGCATTGATGGTCCTTCACCATGGCGAGGTAGCCCGGATGTCAGTCTACCGGATGTATGTTGAAGGCGGGGCCTGCCATGGCTGGAGCACAGTCTACGAGATCGTTGTTTATGCTTGACGGCATAAGATATACATCGTATCTATAAGTTTCCTGACTGGTCTATGGGCAGAGGAGGTAATTCCTTACTACCGACAACAGGTCCCAAGTTAGAGACCCTAATTTTCTTCGTTGTTATCAAGTCGTGCCATTCATGCATATAAAAAAGCGTAATAAATCAAAATAATAATTTTGATAATTTTAGCTTCAGAAATAACCTTTTTTCCATCTGAAGCGGGTTGTAAATACACTCAATGAATTGTTATTCTCTTTCAACATACAGATATTGACAACTGTTCTCTATAGCTACTAATTTTAAATATCTAACTGCATAGAACCTTCAAATAACGGGATGAAAAGTTAAGAAATTAAACAAACAATCAACAGATATTAGTTCGAATAACAAGCTAAAGATGCCATTCATGGATGTTTGTAATGAACATGCAATAATTCATTTACATAGATGTATCTGAGAATGATTGATCAATCTGCATCATCGATTTTCTCATTTCACCAATACTAGTCTCGTTATCTCTCACCACTCCACTAGTCTTCTCAATCACTGCCTCTAGCTGGGACTCCAAACTATTCCACATATCCCGTAACTCCTCCGCCGGCACCCAGTTGCGGTCGATATCCACAGTCCTCTTCTTGATTTCTTCAAGAACAACTTCCAAGAGATGATCCGATGAGCGGTCGAGTCGCTTTTTTAGCCAGTACTCCCTTAGAATTGATTTCACCTCGTCTAGGTTTTCCTTCGATACTTTTCCATCAGGTCCAATAACAATCAAGGAGACAATAACATCGCACAAGACTGAAAGCTCCCAGACCTTGTTTTTGAGCTTATGACACTTTGTAGCCTTGGTGGCTGCTTTCAGATACTCATTGTTATCAGCAAGCAGCTTTTTCACAAATGAATTGTTGGAATTCTTGGGAGCCATATTGATCAATAATCTCTATGAAGCTTCAATCGGAGCAAAATAAAAAGTTCTAAAGCGTGTGATTATTTCTGATGAGGGATTGTACCCCTGCAAGGCCATATATATAGTGTTCAGAATTCTCTCCGAGTCTAGTCAGGAAATGGTAAGCCTTCTCTTTCCCGATTCCCGAAGCTTTCTCCTTCACATAACCGGAAACCAATATACAGTATATGAGTTTCATACAAGAAGAAATAATTACAAACAATGTCCTAGTTGAAAATAAATCATGGTGGAGTCCCCTTTCTGTTGTCACCATATGATGTTGTCACCATATGATTGTCATGTAGACTTGCCTTTGTGAAAATATTATGGCATGTATACATTATTGCATCGCTATGATTTTAATATAAATAAAAATAAAGATAAAAGTTTTTAACAGCTATCTGTCTTCTCTTGGAGACTTGGACGACATTAGGATCATACATAGTATCACCGACGGTTGGGTTCTCCACCCCAAACTTCGAACTAGGGCAAGGCAAGAAGCCTGCCGGAGTAATCTGGGGACAATTGTTCATGTATCAAGTACCAACACGAGCTTGGCCACCCGAAGAGGATGGTGCGACAGTAAAACCAACTGGTTCAACGGCAAGAGTTTTGACAGAGTCTTCAGAAGTAGTAGGTGAGGGATAGTTGGGTGGCACACAATCAGCATCAGCTGCAGCAAGCATCCCGTTTGCAATAGCTTCTTCATGCAAAATCCTAACGTTGTTTGGATTACTTAGTATCCATTTAGCTTCCATGTATGTGTTAATGCCCTCATTAACACACACATTTGCAATGTAGTACTTAGTGTCCATGCTGATGCCAGGATTGTTTCGCGAAATATCTACGCACAAGTTGTATGCTAGTTGCCTGGCTTTCTCCTGCAGTTCTGCATACCTTTCATCGAATACGACAGTAGTTTGCAATGCTGCTATATTGTGAGGATCCATGACTGTCATTCTGTCAAGCGAATAATATTGTTAGATAACAGAATTCTACATATATGAAAATCTTTATAGTTTTGTGTCTATTGATATGGAGCAGATATTACAGATCGATCATGCTACTGGAAATCGATGTGTTTGGGTTATTACTGGCATCTTCATCTGAATCATCTCTAAATGAGCCCTACCTAAAAAAGATGCAGTGACTTGTCTAGCTCTAACAAAACTCTTCCACCTCTATTACTAATATCACCGTATCATTTTGCATCCGTATATGAATCATTCTTAACTCTACAGAATTTAAGTTCTGTTGATAACTTTGTATACAAGTACAGATTCAAGAGCAATAACGTATCTGACCAACAGAAAGGAGCAATAACGTAGAAAAGATTGTAAGTTAATTAAACAACATGCAGTTGCTGTAAACTAATATAAACGTACAGTTGCTGCATATATATACCTCGATTTGTTGATCCGCCTTATTGTTTGAATGGTTATTCGCCTTTGTTGTAAAGCTTCCTCGCTGACTACGATCGATCGAGTACGTACTCGATCAGGGAAACAATCAGAACAACAGCTTCATCGTCTTCCTGCAACTCGATCGCAAGCAATCAATCTGGTTGCCGCTTACACCTGACAATGTTTTCTTTTATACTAACAAATCAAGCAAGGCAAGAAGTGAATGCCATAGAATACCCCATAAAGGCTAATCTAGCTACAATAAGCCCAGATTCTTTTCCATTTCTTCCCGCTACTACTGAGGACCAAGTTGATACGTACCTATTTTTGTATCTATTTTCTTGAGGCAATTAATTGACAAGTTGATCATTGAAACAATACGTACTGGTACGTGTACCAGTGACTGCAGGGTAGCTACTTAATTGGGAGAGGACCAGTTCAAGTCCAACTTCGAGCAACACGCAACATTATCATATTGGAAAATCAAGGTTTTGGATCTGATGTACAGTAATGGAAGGAATACATGACCACGTTCTTGTATTAAGATCAATCCTTGATTCAAACAATCTGAAATATTGAAGATAGTCTTTAAATTATGTGTGCAGAATGATCGAGTATTCGAGTTATACAAAAAGGCAGACATCGATCATATTCTGATTTCAAAAACTATAGATCCATTTCTTAACCAACATACTCGTTCAATTTCTTTCATCGATCTATTTATCTACTCGTTTAATTCTATGTTTTGGTTCTTTTCTACTGTTCTAGCTAGGTTGGCTTAATTTTGCCATGAATCCCCACACTAGAATAGTAAAAACGAAGCCCAACATTAACACACAAGTACGGATGCATCAAATAAAGAACCTCGATTCCTCCTCCTAGTTAGGACGTCTGGACCGGCCAGCTTATTTTCTGGTGGTGTTGTTGTTTCTCGTCAACGAAGATGCATGGGTTACGTTGCTCGATTCCGCACCAGAGGATTGTCAATTCGTTTTAGTTGCAGCTGAGGATTAAATACAGAATTGATCACAGTCGGCCTGAATTGACCGGAATAAGTAGTGGTTATTTAAAGCAGGAGGAACTTATACTTCAGGGAGAGCTTCCCCTCCGACTAGGGTTCGGTGTGCAGGAATAAAGAGCTAGCTTGGGACGTCCTGCATGCATGGTTTTGATTAGCCTACGTACGAAATCGAACTAAAATTAAAGTTAATCAATTAAAATACACTAAGCTTACGACATATAGTAACTAGCTACCCGTTCATAAGTCACTCATGCACAACTGGCGGGCTGATTATATATGTTAATTTTATTCTACAACGTGGAGGTGAAATTAGTTATAAACATAGCATGCACTTGAATGCATTCAATTTTGAGATTAGACGCCAGGCCTTGGTGCCTTGGTGATGCGATCGACTTGTGACAACCCGGCCTTATATATAGAGACGATCATGCATCCATCTTCTGTATATATGTTAGTTTTGGAAATCAAATTGGGCTGATTACCTTTCTAGGCCTAATCCGAGTTGGCCCATAACTCTATCATCCATGTCACAGCCTAATACCATCTCCCATCATAAACTAAAAAGCTAAATTTAATCTATAGTTACTCCCATCATAAGCCAAATTATAATTTTTAAGACAAAAAATTTAGCTTGAGCTATTTTGTAAACCAAATTTGGCTTATGGGGGGTTGGTAGGCTAAAACTAAGTATTTTTTTATTTAATTTTAAATATTGTTATTCTAATTTACACTAGCATCTAAATTAAAAATTCGTTACTAACAAAATTTTATACCATCGCGACGATCTCGACGAGATCTTTCATATGAGCCCCATATCGAATATATTTATATAATTTTTTTTTCATATATGGTTAATTATTGAATTAAACAAATATATAACAAGAGAAGAAAAAAATGATTTTACCTTAGGATTTGGTTTATGGTGGAAGTGCTTCGTAACCTAAAATACTCTTAATTTGGCCAAGGATTTAGCTTTATTGTGGGAGAATTTGGTAACCTAAAAAATGATTCTATAGATTATTCTTATTTTGTAAGTTAAATCTGGTTTGAAATTTAACTTACTATGATGGGAGATGCTCTAAGGGAGAATCTCCTCCGGTCTATTTCTTTGTTTATGGTGATAGAATTTGGTAACCTAAAATAGATTATTCTTATTTTCTAGGTTAAATTTGGTTTGAAATTTAACTTACTATGATGCGAGATGGTTTAAAGGAGAATCTCCTCCGGTCTATTTCCTTGTTTGCGTGTGTACCGATGCACATTTCTGGAAGCACTTGAGTGAGTTGAGTCTTAATTGAAAAGTTTTACTGAACGACTAACCGCAAGGTTAGAACTTAGACCTAGCATATCCTAGCTTGCCTAGCTTCTTATTGGTGTATATTTATATAATTGTAGATGTAATTTATGTTTCTAGCTAACTGATTACACAGAATCAAAATAAACTACTGTAATAACTCTAAAACTGCATTAGAAAGTGAATCTAGCTCATATGTGAATTTCTGAAATTAATCCTTGTTAATTGAACACTACCACAGTATGGAACAAATACCACACATCTTGTGTGGGTAATATGGGTGTTGTAATCCCATATAATCCTATATATGTGTCAATTTTCTCTTATTTTTCACTGATACTCTTATTTGCCACACTTAGTGTGGCATTTGCTTCGTATTGCGGCAAGTTCGGTCAACTTGCTACCTTTGTTCAACACTAATTAACATTATGTTCATGAACGAACGGTATTCAAGTAAATCTGCGTTGCATTATATTGAGGTCAATAAGCAGACCCTATTATATTCGTGGCGTGACGGGCCATCTCTTCCCTCTTTGCCGCAATGAAAGTAATTAAGTAGACCCAGATAGCTACTATTTGTGAGTGATTGATAGATACGTGCGCTTCAAGTGAAACCACGTACGTACATTTTGATGATAAGTAAGTCTAAACCTAAATTTGTTTCCCATTTGGGGTCATTGTGTTCAACAATTGTGATTAACTCTTGTTATTTTAGTTTACACATGGCCGGTTAGGAACTTCATTACTACGTCATTTCAAAATCGGAACCTTCTAAAAGTGGTTGGACTGCTACCTACAACGTCACCGATTGCGCGACAATGAGTATCGCATTGAGCTGCAACTTAAAATCTGCATTGTATACCTGTTCTTGGTCACACACCAGTCCTCTTGATTGCAAGAGGCCCTTGATTTTCTTCTTCGATCATGTTGTTGTTTCTGTTTCAGACTTTCGATCGGTTCCTCAAGCATCCCGTCGGAACCCTAGACATTGTTATTAACTGGTGTGAGACTAATGATATTCTCAGGCTAGCAGTAACTGGTACCTGCAGCTAGATCAACGACAACTCAGTTCATTAAGATTTAATAAGCTGTCAATTTTACGTTTACATCACGAGGCTAGGAAACTATATAGAATAGACAAAACTCACAATGAACTAAAGGGACGGAAGCTGCTGCGTTTGATCTGTGCTGTGACACATTTCTCATCTGCCCTTCCATTACATTTGACATGTATGAATAAACTTACCAGCTCGCTGCTAGAAAGTTAGGTAGTAATGCACTCGATCAATTGGTTAAAATTCCACACACGTAAGTAACTGTGCATCCAGAATTAATACCAGATGCATTATTAGATTACATGATTAATCTGTAACAATCCTTTGAATAAGTTGAGTGTGTTTGTGGGGTTGAAAAAATGTGCAAGACTCTGCTAGGCCGCAGAACTTGGTTTCTTGTTTCTTTCTTTTTTTGGAGGAGACCGACCGGGGATTAAGTTACGACCTAAGATCGATCTTGTTTGTTTGATTCTTTTTTTTTTGGTAGATTGTTTGTTTGATTCTGGGCATGCATGTTATGCTTGATTCTGGAAACATAACAGCAACATTATCGATCTTGTTTGATTAAGTCGGTATACTTAGACAAAACTAGTTGGCTAAGGTACAAATTACATTAACTACAATAGTCCAACACTCAGACATTATGCAGAGCTCTTTTTCGACCCAAAAAGACATTATGCATGCATGTGATGTACGACGTGTGATGACAGAATTGAACCGTTGATCGGGCTCAGTACGTAGGCGTTTGTTTTTGATGTCAATCACAACCCAGTAACTACTGTCTACTTATATATAAACATCAGAGAAATTGATAAGACCCCCGAAAGTTAATTAATTAAGACGCTATATATCTTTTGCTTCAATAATGCAACAATAATCCCAATAACATTAGCCTTGCATGTTCTCTTGGATCTGCAAAATCCCAATAATTCAATCCTACTTCATATTATTGGGAAGGCCATTATTTATTAGCACTCTCATAACATCTCAATAGTAGATATACAATTATATACTTGTCAAGTCTCAACCGTACGTGTATACTTTCTACTGTACTCTTAAATATAGAAATGTTTTGAATCTCTTAACTTAATTAAGCCATGGAGAACATGCCTCAAAGTAATTCCAAGTGTCAATGACTTTGAATTTTGAAAGATATTTCTACACCTACTTCAAATCTGAATATATTCAAAACATGATTGATATTGGGGGGAACCCCTAACCTACCCCTCCCATTCTAGCTACCAGCAATTCCAATCTCACAAGCTTAAACAGAATCCCTCTAGTTTTTTTTTCTTTGGAAAACAGTAAAATAACAAATAATTAATATCTTCTTTTGTGTTTTTTGAACTGTATTCATGATTTCATATAATATAAACTCAAACTTAAACATACATGCATGTAGTAGTGCGTCCAGTAATTTTAATCAAACACGACATTAAAATGATCGATCAGTTGCGTCAATGAAACATAAGCGAACATAGTGTACATGATTTTGTTTAATTTAATAATTCTATAGCACTAAACACACGAATAAACAATCGAGTTATAAGCACTAATTAGTTACATAATTCAGCATATAGCACAGAACGTACGGATATGACATGAAATAATTCATCATATGATGAAAGACAAAAAGGTAAAGAACAGGAGTATAAATGATTAATTTGCACCCACTACCACAAGAAAGACTTTAGCCGAACGAAAAAAAAAAAAACCAGGTCGACGAATTAATTTTTCTGCTTTAGCCGACGAAATTTTCTTTCGTCGACTAATTTATATTTTTGTCGGCTATAGTCAACTTTAAATTTACTAAGTATACTTGTATTATTTTTTTACTTTTATCAACTCATGTATGAAAGGACTCACTGATTGATTTACCCTTCATGATCAATAAAGCTGCACATCTCCTCTTCATGTTCCTCGTCCAAAACTTTGTCGGTCGAGTCCTCATCATCCTTCTCCGAATCATCGTATCCTCTTGCAAATTCTTGTTTCTTATCAAAACCAAAATCACAAGGTGGGCTTTGGTATTTCTTGCTAGATTCATAAAAATGTTCTAAGTTTGATGAACCAACATTCACATAATTAAAATCTCATTTGAAATCTCTTACAAGACTAAAAACACTAAGAAAAGATATGGGCACTTTTCTTTATATTCAAGTCATAAAGAAGGTTTAAGAACATATCAAACTTGATCAATTAGTAGATCTGAGATTCTTTCAAGTCTTCTGGTATATATGTGGGAACTCCAACAACCAGGGGACGTACACTATCAGTAGAAAAACTCATCGTTGGCCTATAGGCTTTGTGACCACTGGTTTTGTCGTTCGAGGGAGCAAGAAGACAAGGAGCAAGAAGTTCCCACATACCAGAAGACTTGAAAGAATCTCAGATTCTTTATATGTACGTACATTCGAATCCATTTCATATAATTATTAAAAGGGTAAGTATTTTTGTAAAGATTGAAGAGGTGTACTTAGGGTTTTGAAACATGTGAAAAACATAAATTGAGATATAGTAAATAAGAGTGGTATACTCAACAAATCTGAAGATGCAATTAGAACTCCTTTGATCAGACACAAAATTGACTTTGAGAAAAACAAGCTATCTCAGATTTGATTACTGGTTTCCTAATAAAATTAAAGCAAAACGATTTGCATTATTACACAACCCGAGAGTGACGTGATAACTAGTGGTGAATTTAGTTAGTCAATGTGCCCAATTATTAAAGTTCAACCAAGATGTCACGTCTAGCTAGGTACGCTACGCAGATGTCATATCTGTGAATAACAGTTTATTTGGAGCTTTTAAATTTCGCGATTCAAGAAACTGATGCATACAATAATTGAGGAACAGAATTCTCTTACTTACTGATTCTAATACAAGTGAAATTGGTCAAATCAGACGATGTATTTTATTGGAAGAATGCATATCTCTCAATTAATTTTGGGACATACATATACAGTGCATGGGGGTTGCGAGTTTGCATAGTGAAGACTGTGAGGAGAGGAGAGAAAGGAAGAGATTGAATCGGTGATGTCTACTCTATTCATTTTTTGAACAGTTAACTTCAGAATGGCCCTTGAAAGGCCTAAAGTTAGGAATCGCATTAATAAAAGAGTCAAGTAGCTATTAGCTAATCATAAGAACTAAGACCTAGTTATGTAGTCAAGTTAATTAGCCAACATACAAATTGAAATAACAAGATGCAAACTCACTATTTAGTGATATTTTTCATCTTGACAATGTTAAATTCTCATATATTCCAATATTCATCTCGATTTCAAAGAAATGAAAATATAGGTATCATAATCTATATATATTATTGGGCTGAATAGAGGAATTTGCAAAAACTATTCATCTTCCTGTTAAAAGAAAGAGAGGGAGCGGTAATTTATTTTGTTTAGCATCACTTTTATTGTTTAAAACTTTAAATGTAACATGTGTGAGATTATGATGTGCCTCTACTATATATTTTATCAATTAGATACTATTTTCCTGGCCCAGCCAGTCATCAGAATCAAGCAAAAATGACAAGGAATCTAAATCTAGTGAAGCACCATAGTTCTCAAGATCACAGTTCCCATTTCCCGTCCAGTCATTGAGCATTCCATCATCTAATGGAATATCGTAGTCTCCCTTAGCATCTTCATCATCACCAGCAGTTGCTTGAAATCCATTGCAGCCAAAGTTCATGGCATCAGTCCCCTGAAAGTATACTTGTGTGTTTACTGCATCTTCAGGAAGTGAACTTACCAACTGGGTTTGAGGAACTTGAAGCTCTAATGCGGTTGTGGATGTTGAACAATCATCGATAAGAAGTGGGAGTGACGGGACTGGCATTCTGGTTAACCTAGTGGCCTTGGTTCTTATCACTTGAGGTTGAGTAGTGGCTGCGGCTGATGCCTTTCTGGGCCTGAATCTGGTCGGAGCGGGAGATGTTTCCTTGGATGATCCGGAATGCGATTCGGGTTTTGCTTTCTTTGCCAGAGTGGTGTTCCAGTAGTTCTTGATTTCATTGTCTGTTCGGCCCGGTAGCCTTCCAGCTATCAGAGACCATCTATAACATAGCCAAAGTACGTACAAACATATTTAACTCAAATTGATAAGATGAAAATTAACGAAAAGATCAATTCTGAGTTCTGAAAGGGCAGTAGTTCTTACCTGTTGCCAAGAAGATTATGGAGTCTGATAATGAGTTCTTCTTCATCCCCGGATATGTTACCTCTCTTTATGTCTGGCCTGAGATAGTTTAACCATCTCAGCCTACAGCTCTTACCACATCTCTTCAAACCTGCGCATTAACAATAGAGTAAAAACAGGGTAAGTGAAAAACGAAACCAGAAGTGAAAAGTACAGCTAGACAGATGAGTACGCACCAGCTCTCTTCGGGAGGTTCCTCCATTTGCCTTCTCCGTGAGCTTTGATGTAAGATGTTAGTACTTTATCTTCCAAGGCAGTCCAGGCTCCTCTGTTAAGTCCTTCCTGCTTGAAGCAACATGGACTCCTCCCCATTTTTCTTTCTCTCTCTCTAGCTCTCTCTCTCTCTCTATCTCTATGTGTCTCAATTTCTCTTTGAAAGAAGAAAGGGAAGGACACTCCTGCCCTTTATATATAGCCCACACAATAGCAACGAAGAACTGCACCGAAGTGGGAAAGCGACTGTTACTGAAACTTTGCTGTTTGTTTTTGTATTTGAGGTGGCAGATTGTGTGAGCAAGGAACTAGTGTGGTAGGAAGGATTTGGTATTCCAAGCTCTTTATATAGTCTAAGTCGAAGTCGAAGGGCTTGGATTTTCTTCATTTGGGCCAATGATTTCAGAATTTCAGCTCTTGAATGAGGTAACGTGTTGTGTTGTGTTAGTGGTAGGAGGCAGCAGCAGGATACTACACGCAATTCGTGCCCATATGCCAAATATTTTTTGCCCCCATCCCCAAGCTTTTGTTCTTTTTCTTTACCTCTCAAAATAATTTTACTGAAAAACGATCAACAATTAGTAATGCTGTAATTTGACCATAACAACTTCAGTTCTATGCGGACAAAAATGATGACCGTGAAAGTTATTTATTTATTTATTTATTTTCAATGAACCCTCAACATCGAAGAAAAAGATCATATTGTAAGGTTTTGTTTGCGGGGATAAAGCCTTCTAGTAGCAGATAAAAACTTGTTCTTATACTTGAAGCGTAGAAAAAATTTCGTTCAGTTATTTACCACCCTCTTTTACTTAGTTTAGGGTTTTACCATTTGTATTTGTACAACATGTAATTAAATAACATTGTAAGGTTTTGCATAAGCTAAAAATTAATGCTAAAAAGTGAGCTGGGGATCGGATCTGCTCTTAAGTCTTAACACACTAATCCATGCTAGCTAGTTTACTAATGCCTTATATATGAGGTCAAAGACGTAAACCCAACTACATCTCAATGCATGAAAAAATGTTGAGTCTATAAGACTACATACTACGTACGTACAAATGTGATTCATTTTCACCAAGACCATGAGGTCCGTATGTCATTTTAAAAAATTGTGAGATTTGTTTTGAAACCCAAGATGGTTCCAATGGAGCGGAGAAATTTCCTCCAGCTAGAACAGAACAAGGTTGATTAACCAAATAATGGTCAGAACACCATTGATGACTTGCCTACAAGAAAATTACACAACTAAGATCTAAAAAGATGCAAATGCACACAAATAGTTCTTTAGTTACCTGAGAACTCCAAAATTACTGATATATGGAATGCGTTTTCCTCATAAGGAAGATAGCCGTAAACATTTGAAATTGCCAACCTGAAGGAGGTGACTCACCAATTAAGAGATGCCAGGTCCTGACAAATCTATTCTTCTTCTGTCAGGAATCCAAAGAGATACTTGTGTTCAGAATATGACAAACAATACCTGAAATATGCAGCTTCATTTGATTTATGTTGCTGCAGGTAACCAACTTACGACGTCTACGTTCAGATTATTAGACAAGCCATCGGGAGAGAAATAAAACTTTTCATGTTCAAAGGGAGCAAGTACGTATATATGCATGATGGGTTTGAATTAATATCTAATCGTAATGGTCATGCATGACTCTAGCTTGTTTTCCTACCTTTTTTTTTTCTTACTATTTTTGCATTGAACAGTTAGTTTTGAGTCAGGTATACTCTAAATATTACGTATATAATATAATGAACTGTAACAGAAATATCTTAGGCACATAATCAAACTATTTTTTTCAAAGAGATCTCTTTGTGATCTCTTTGGGGAATTATACAGCAGCCTCAGACGTCGTATCATGATACAATTATTTATAAGATAGTACTATATATAGGATTGCCTTTTGTGATTCGCTAAATCGTTTGATTCATGATGGTAATTAGTTACTGCAAAATATACACATTCTTGTTAATTAGTAGCCGGCCATAACACTTCAGCCTGAAGCGAGTGCATCTCTTAATTGTGTTAGTTCACTGGATCTCACTAGCTACCATTTCAAGCTGTACATGTATTACGATACATCTTGATTGCATGGGATTTACAATGAGACATGAGTATCCGGCAAGTTAATGTTGGCTAGGATATTGATTTTGAAACACCTCCACTAAATTTAACTATTACATGAAAAATTACACGTATTTTTTTTTATTACTAATTAAAAGATGAGCAAACTTTAATGGATTACATGAATATATATTATTTCTAAAGATTTGTCACTTATTTTGTCTAAATCAATGAGATAAAAGAAGAATTTCGACGGGTTTAGAGAACATTAAAATAAAAATGTCAGGTCAATATCAAATACTACTTCTACAATCCGTGAAAAAGATGGTGATAGCTATATATAGCTTTCTAGGGTTCTCATCTAACTTTCAAAGCCTTGGAACTGTGTTTGAGACTTGTAGCTAAGGTGCATATGAATCATCGATCAGCTATATAGCATATGCTTCTTATTTTCTCAACGACTACGTACGTTGATTAGGCTCTACTGCTCTTCCTGAAGAAACTAAGAAAATCAGGATGCTGGGATAAAAGAAACTAATATCACAGTCACAAACATTAATGGTGTCTCACTGTCTCCATCTGATTTCATATATATACGATCACCAGAAATGCAAAAAATTAGGCGTTGATGAAAGGGATATGGTGATGATAATTGAAGAAGGTCTACTTAATTAAAGCGAACAGTAGTGATGAAACTAAAGTGTTTATAAACTTATCGATCTAGCTATAGTACTCCCCTCTTATCTTCCATAATGCGCATGCACACACACTGAGACGTACACATGCTTGTTCATCACCTAAATGGCTAAATCACTGTTTTAAGAGAACGGGAGAGACAAATGCATCTCGACCATACATATCTGATAAAAAAAAGTTAAAAATTATATGTATTTATTTTCAACCAATTTAGTGAATTTACTTGTCCCTTGTAATATCGTGCTTCTGTCTTCACGTATGTTGTCAATCAGCAGCTGGACTCAACAGTTTATTGGTTCTTTGGTTTTGGTGTCTTATACATCGATCACGAAACATCTGGCTCTTAGCGGTAGTGGTCCGGTACATTTGCTTTCATCTGTCGTCTGATTCTTAAACGACAGAATTAGAGGAATAAATTTGAGCCGACGGTAATAGCTAGGTCTAGGTCCCCGGCCCCCCCCACTGGGGATATGGATTCAAATTGAAATTGTAAAGCAGCCAGCAGCAGCTTAAATAATTAACTTAGTGGAGCATATGATGGGTTGAATCATATACTGTGCTGCAGGTAGTTTTATAAAGAAAGGAAACCTTTCTGGTTTATATTAGAGGCACTTTCTTTCTACACTAAACAGTTGAGCGAATTAGCTTGCTAGGGCTTGACGGGTTTCCCAGAACATACACCTTTTCTAAACAATATATAGACAAGGACATGCTCGGGTTCTTAGATCATGAAACACATAAGAGAGAGCTAGACCGAACCAATTGCTAATCCATATATATATATATATAGTGGGGAAAGCTAGCTTTTTGAATCTGATTTGTATAACACAGATACATAGAGCAACTAGCATCCACATGCATGCGCAGCTCTAGCTCTTCTTTTTTCTTGTGGTTGATCGAGTATAAAACACCAGCCTTTTTCTTCAGTGCAGTTAACTAATAGTAATATATATATATATGTATATGGATCCGAATCTTATCCGATCCCCTGGGCCTTCTCCATATGATTATTACATCTCGATCAATTTTGCATGTTTATCAACATCGATCTGCAGGTCAAAGAACTAATCTGTTAATATATATGTAGTGTATGGGCTTCTGCAATCTGATAAGAGAATACGGCAGTAATGCAGAAGCCACGTACGGATAGATTAATTACTAGTACTGGTATGCATGCATGTAAGAAGATTAAAGCTCTTGATGAGTGGCATGGGGGAAGGACCAATCGACTAGGTAGACCAAATGTGCAAGTGATCGATATGAGGATGAGATTGATGAAGTTATTTCGAGCCTAGGAGATTGTAGAACTATATGCAGAGTGTGCATACGTAAAGCCGGATAATAAATACACGAATGAATCGGGAAACAGAGCAAGATAATGTTGCAATTGCTTCGTCATAAACCTTCCTTTAGATGGCTATAGATATCCTAGCTTGTTCCTTACTACGGTACGTGATGCTGCATGTTGAAAAGAGTCATTATTAGGTATCGTTTGTTTTGTGTAAATGAAAGTAGTTTATTTGTGATCTTTCTTATGTAATATTGTAAAAAGAAACAGAAGGGAAACGCAAAATTTCCTAAAATCTTTCCGTTTTGGTGTTTGGTAATATAAATAAAGTTATCCAGATTTTTCTTAAAAGTGGGAGTGATTTTTTGGAGTTTGGAACAAACAACTTTCCACTATATTTTCGTTCCTTGAGACAAATATTTCATTTCTTTTTGTTGTTCCTTGAGACAAATATTTTATGTCTTTTTGCATCCCAAACGCATAAAATTAACATATTTTATTTTCTAACAGTTACTTTTCGCGAACCAAATGAGGCATTGAAGTAAAACAATAAAACCTTGTATTTTGAGTCATTATTAATCTTATAAAATATAAACCGAAAAACTAAAAATACTATAAATAAAAGAAACAAATACCAAATTTCTTAACGATCACAATCACTCCGATGAATAACTTCAACGAATAGTCAATTACTGGTACAAAATTACTCAATTTTATTTCATTCGAGTACACGTGGGCGCGAACACTCAAGTTGTGGACAATTTCACACGTATGTGGCAAACAACATTATATGTTAAATACGATGTGTGACAAATCTAGGCTTCCTTGCCAATAATAGTCTACATGCTTGCCCATCGATTAATTTGACTTTGACATCGCACTCGATCTAAGTCATGCATGTGCCACATATTAAATGAAAGTAACAACTGTATATAGCTAACTTGAGATCGATGCATGAAGATGTGAAACACAAGGGCAAAAGAATCAACGAACTTTCAAGTCTGGGAAAAGACCCTACCGGGAAAGTTAGCTTCAAAAGGTCCCAGATTTTTGTATTTTTGGAATGGTAGTTGAATATATTGAATATGATCCAAAAAAAACCAAAGCTAAGCTTAGCTATTATCATTAAACTTTATTAATTAAAGACAAACGATAATCCAAATGATCAATGTCTTATGCATGGCCACATGAAACAACTCCCCCCCCCCTTAAACTACACTAATAATTATTCCTTAAATCTCTTTTTTACTGCATAATCTATCATCAGCTACTTTCCCCACTCTACATGGTGGCGCGTAAGAGGGTTTGGTAGTGCCCAGAACTCAATGTGTATAGCACGCGAGCCTCTACGGCAGTAAGGTGCTCATTCAAATCTGGATGACCAGATCTTTGCGTTACGAGAGATCGAATCATTATGCAGAGACGTCGTTATATATTAATAGAGCTGGACTCCATTTTCCTAAAGAAAAAATAAAATTATGACTCGACTCTATTCGGTATCAATCATCGTGATACATGTAATTATATTTATATGTCGTCTTGAATAGCTAAATTGACCGGCCTATGACTTTATACTATTTATAAGAACCAACACTGACGCAGACACCTCCAACACCACTCAAGTAATTAGCTGACACTGTGCGAGTGTTTCTAGCTAGAAGCTCAAAGAGTTAAAAGATCAGTCATAGTCATAGAGTGTGATCATAGAGAGAAAGAGATTGGAGGGTAGATGGGGAGAAGACCTTGCTGTTCTAAGGAGGGAGTGAACAAGGGACCCTGGACAGCTGAAGAAGACAAGATGCTTGCGGATCATATCAAAGCTCATGGCGATCAAAACTGGAGTAGCATTCCTAAACAAACAGGTGAGCTCGATCGAGCTCATAATCATATAGATCAGACTAGCTAATAACCCGTATGCCAGTTGAGATGATCTTATAGAACTTATAAGTTGTGTATTGCAGGGCTTAGGAGATGTGGGAAGAGTTGCAGGCTCCGGTGGTTGAATTATCTGAGACCGAATATAAAACGAGGCAACATTACACAAGAAGAAGAGGACCTAATCATTAGGCTCCATAAACTCTTAGGAAACAGGTATATTCTCCTTCTAATAATATAATTAACTAGAAGTCTAGAACTAGCACTAGTTGAATATGTAGTTTGCTGACTAATGTAGGTTGTGATTGGTTGTGTGCAGATGGTCTCTTATAGCAGGAAGAATCCCAGGGCGAACAGACAATGAAATCAAGAACTACTGGAACAGCCACTTGTGTAAGAAGTCAGTAGAGCCGGAAATGTCTGAGGCTGCGGCAAAGAATATGAGACTCTCCGTCGACGAGGCGAAGGTTGAAGATCATTATCATAGTCTTGACTCCAAAATGGTACCAGAATCCAGTGAAGGGTCATTACTGTCTCATTCGTCTACTACGTCAACTACAACTGAGGAAAGTTCGTCGGATATTTTGATGGATTTTTACACCAGGGAGATAAGCCTTTCGGAGTTTCTAGATACCGACTTTACAAAGTTCAGCAGCATGATCAGTAGTGGTAAGGTAACAATGTTCCATGGAGAAGGGGCGGAACAGATTCAGAAACAGCTGCCTTATAATAGTTCCAGTCAAGCTGAAGCTAATGAGGAAGCACCTATGAATGTGGTAATATCGCGGGAAGTGGTGGACAACTTGATGAGCTGGGAAGATCAAAGTGATTCAGATTTCGGATATCAACTGTCTGCAGCTTTCACGGACTTTGTTGCAGTCGAAGAAGAATATTGGATTTTATGAATTATGATATACAATAAAATAAATAAATTTGTTGTCGCGCCACCAATTATAACAATTTCTGTATTTATGAATCCAATAATATGTTGTGCTGGTGAGTAATTTAAGTGATTTAGGCATCTAGCTGGGTAGGGCATCTCTGAAACATCATGTTGTTGATTTGACTAATAAACTGATGATAAATGTGCGTTTTTGTTTTGCGATGCTCTTTATGATGCTTCGTGATTATAATATGAAAAGAACATGATGATAGTTTACCTGCAAGATGTACGATTGAGCGACATTGAGTAGGGTATCTATAAATTGTTGCTTGAGGTAAAACCAATATTATTGATCACGAAGGAAATCCAAAGGGGGGAACCCGAATTTTTGCCTCGATCCTCTAGATTAAGACATTTAGAGTGTTAGTGAGTTACCATGGTACGAGTTAATAATTTTGGGGCAAAATTACCCATGATATGCCCGATTACAAAAGATTTGATTTCTTTGCTTGAATTTGTGTGGAATTCTTAGATTAAGTACCTGAGGCGGCACGTTATACTTACTTTATTTAATGGTTGTATGGATTCAAGACAAATCCAAATTGAGAAATTAGATTAAAGAGAAATATCAGCATGTACGGGCCATTTGATCTATTGGGCTAAGAATTAGCAGAGCCCATCTAGGAAATTGGTCACTATTATTAACAAGCATCGTTTGTTGGGCTTATTACGAAATGTGTGACGTGCTTATAGTATACCATGTCTTTAACTCTACCACATTTATTAGCAAAATCCGGCCACCGCATACGGTACAGGTAACAGGCGGCGTGGCCTGGGAATAATGGTGCAGTAGTAAATGTAAAGATATATATAGGTATGGGAACAACTATACATACACATAATGACTCAATAATGTAAGGAATATATATAGGGTGTAGCAGATAGTAGATAGTAGATATATAGGTACGTATATATTGCAATATTTGCGGATCCCCCGAGCCTTTTTACTGTGCCAATATTCACTTGTCTCCTCTGACGTGCCAGTCCTGGATTCACATGCAACTCTTCTTCATTTACTTGCCCTAATCATACAGGTAATGGAACTGCATGTATCTATATGAGCTAAGAATATCATATATATACTGTCTCAATCCCAGTATTAATCTTCATTCCACTGCTGATGGCAGATCCATCTTCAAATTCTAAAACAAATTTTCTGGTTAATTGCTTCATAGCTGTGACAACAAACTTGTTATTTCTTGGCATACGAAAGAAAAACTATCATTTGGAATGTATATTATAGCTAGTATTCTACCGTATCATGAGCTTGCCGTGAGAGATTAGAATATATATATATATATATATATATATATATATATATATATATGTATATAGTTCTGTTTTAGAGTGAAACACCGTTTTGAAATTAAAGTTTGGTGCTCCGTATTTTATT
>NC_020496.1:20884298-20890529 GCF_000184155.1 Fragaria vesca subsp. vesca | reverse complement strand
CTTTCGTGTGTATATAATCCTGGTAGACTACACAATGTAGACATCGATAAACGACAAAATGAAAATTATATCAAATCCCCCCCCCCCCCCCCCCACCCATCATGCATGACATTCATTTAACCCACATCATGCATGACATTCATTTATAAATATTTTGCATGTATTACATTTTTTATACATACAACGACCAATTTCATGATTGTCCGCGGCTTATACTGAGCCTACAACCCATTCATCTACTAACACGTATTGGACCATAGTTGTGCTGCAGTATTATATCATCGACGAAGAAGTAATAGGCACGTACTAGAAATGGGGTAGATACTCCAGTGATAAGTCCATCCGACTCCATTGAAGTTGCTCTCAATTCTACAAGGTCCCCCTACAGAGTTAGACCACCATCCCATTCTAGAACACCCCGTCCGTAACACGGCATCCATGCCACGTACCAGTGCCTATACACATTACAAGTCGCAAAAGAGAAGGCTTACCTACATCATCTGCAACCAAATTAATCACACTACAAGATAGCTAGCTAGAAAGTTCTTCCTCTAAATTATTGTGCAGTCCATTAAGTAATCGATGGATTCGGACAGTTCTGATCTTATTGTTTTCTAGGTATGGGACAGATGAACACCGGCCAACTAGCTAGCTTTGGTGAACTCCATGCACATTGATCTCTTTTAACTCTTATAAATTACAATCTCCCTTCTCCTCCGATCCGCAGAAAACCATTATCAAATTCTGACTTCATTGATAATATGTAAGGCACTCACAGTTGACGCTACCTAAAACTACTGGTAATCTTTAGTCTTTACCTAGGGTTTCCAAAACCCTAACGAACCAGCCCTTAAGGCACGTAATGATTTATCCACCCCCATTATATATTCGTAGGAGAGCAATAATATTGTATACTTACCCACATCTTGTGTTATATGTAGCAACGAGTAGGGACTACTACATCTATAAGTTTGTGCTGTGTTACTCACTTATTTGGTGAACGAATTACTTCTACCACTTCTTCTACTCCATCCTACTATTGTTGGAATTTTGTCTTCATTTTCTCCCTTTATTTCTTTCTTCTTTTTTTTCTTATTTTTCTTTGAAGGTCTTTGCCGACAATTTGTATGATTTTGAGCAATAAAAATATTTTCTAATACCACCCACTGTCTAATTTTGTATCGAGCTATCTATCATTTTCGAGGACTTTGGAACATACGTGCTAATATTTATTCACTTGAGGATCTGTTTGGTTATTTAAAGAGACAGCTTAGTTGGAAAGATTCTAATTTAGATTCAGTTACTGCTTACTAGCTACTTGTATTATATAATATATGTTGGGTAACTGGAGCTAATAAGCTCCCCAATAGAAAGAGGCTAGGGAGATTGAGAGAGACACAGAGAAATTAGAATAAAAGTAAAATCGAGTTCGCATTGATCGATCAAAATTAACATGGGAAGAAGTCCTTGTTGTGTAAAGGAGGGACTGAACCGAGGAGCTTGGACTGCTCTCGAGGATCAAATTCTCATAGACTACATCAACACCCATGGAGAAGGAAAATGGAGAAGGATTCCCAAAGAAGCTGGTAAGTGATCGACAATGATAATGCATCTATATATTTTCATTTCATTTCCATGACTGTACTTAATCACCAAGTTTAATTTGGTACGTACGTACTCTTGTCTATGCATATGCACGTAGGTCTAAAAAGATGCGGAAAGAGTTGCAGACTGAGGTGGCTGAACTATCTGAGACCTGGTATCAAAAGAGGTAATATAACTCAGGAAGAAGAGGATCTCATCATTAGGCTCCACAAGCTTCTGGGCAACAGGTTAATTAGTTAACATTTCACTTCGTTTTTCTGGGTTTGTTTCTTTTACTATTATAATTAAGGATATCATTTAGTTAACTGGGGCGATCCATGTACGTGTAGATGGTCACTAATAGCCGGGAGAATACCAGGACGAACAGACAATGAAATCAAGAACTACTGGAACACAACGTTAGGAAAGAAGGTTAATAACGGCCAGGATGATGTTGTTGAGAATAAGAATGAGAAGAAGAAAAACAAAACCAAATCGTTGACAAGGGTGCTGGACTCAATTGCTGCCGTCCGTACAAAGGCAATGAGATGCAACAGCGTAGCAGTCACCTCGCACTTACAACCGCTCCCATTAGTCGAAACTGTTCATGGTGTTGCTTTGGACGAGGGCATAAAGAACTCCGAGGAAGACAACGCCACCTCTACTACTACCACAACCACTACTACTACTTCCACTTCAGATGACTTTGTGTTAGATTTTGATGTGGGGAAGCTGTTTAATGTGTCGGAAAATATTCCGGATAGCTCCGACGACTACTGGGAACTATGTCAGTTTGGTGGCGGTAACAAACGCTTGGAGGAGGAGCAATACGGTGGCGATATCAATAATGGTGGTGGTGGCTCAAACAATTACAAGTTGTCCTCATCAGCTAGCTGTGAACCAACCTTGTTCTCGGAGGAAATGCTCAAGGAATGGATGAAAGAGGACTGTTTCCATCATCTTCAAAGTTGACCGCCCGGAATTTCATGCCGGACATCTTGGGGTTGATGTTTAATTAATGAAATTATGATTTAGCATTATTAGTTAATGATCGATGATCGATGCAGAAAGATAATAAATTGATCGAGCTGACTAAATCCCAGTAGTCCGATACTCTGTGTTTTGTTGTTGAAGTTTTATGTCGTTCTTGTATCGCTTAGCATAGCATCGCATCTTGCCAAGTTGCCATCTTCTACACATGCATGGATATGCCACTGTCTCCCCTCATTACCAGACATTTCAATTTTTGTTTAAGCTAGGTTAAAAACACACTAAAAAAAATAATTAATGTTTACGGATAATTTACGAGCAAAAGAGAAAAAAAAGAAAGAAAAAAAAACCCATCAACAAACTTTTGAAAAGAAAATGTAGATTAAAATCGCCCATCCCCAACTTTTGAGGATTCAAAATACCAAGGTTGACTTAAACCAAAATAAATAGACGGTTACATGACATTTATCACATTATTTGATTATTTTGATAATAGTTAACAATAAATATCAATAGTTGAGAGATTACATAATAAATGTTGGAATGCGGCTATTGGGACCTCTAAATTTACTCAGTATACCTCTCATTTTTTCTACACCTCCATTTTACTTTTAAATACAAGTATTTTCTCATTAGACCTCATTTCAAATTCCTAAAATAGCCTTGTTTATGTAATTCACATATATATTAGTATATTACTCATTACACCTCTTATTCACTCACTATACCTCCAATTTTTTTTTGTCTTTTTGCATACGAACATCCATTCTTGACTTCCATTCTTTATTTTTTTTTCTTTTTAACGCAAACCTTCATTCCCGACCTTGATTTCTTCATTTTCTTTATTTTTTGTATTTTTTTATTTTGCATAAAATGTCACTAGACATTCATTTTTTTTATCAAATTGTAAGAAATAATTTTCAATGACATCAATTTTTTAGAAAAGTTCATTCGAATCATGAATAATACTATTTTCTCTTTAAAAAAATTTAAAAAAAAGGATTGTGTCTCAAATTTTATTTATCAGTTATCAAGAGAATGTTCTTACGTGAACTATTCTATATTTTTGTTACTTTTGTATTTCTATTTTACATATACTATTTTTTTTTTGAGTTTACATTTTTTGTTTTTATAGTCATGATGATAATTATTTTAATAATTGATAGATCATAATTTTTGTAAAAATATTATGATACTTATTTATTTATTACTTAATAATTGATAGATCATTAATTTTGTAAAAATATTTTTTCACTTTGTATAAGCATGTGACATGTATGATAATATAAATATATAAATGCTTTAATAAGTATGTGGTAAATTAGAAAATAAAAATCAATAAGGAAAATAATAAAATGTAATCCATTATTATTGAATTAGAAAGTTTAGAGAGAATAAATGTAACATTACTTTTTATTTAATTAGTGTCCTTAATAGTCATTGTGTAAGAGGATAAATATGTCATTTAATAATTCACAATAGAGTGAGGTCAAGTGAGCAAACTTAGAGGTCCTAATAGCCGCACTCTAAATGTTGGGTCACTTGAATCTTGTTACATAGAAGAATTTTCACACGCATCAACTTATTAGGGGTCAATCAATAATCTAACGGCACGATCGACCTCCTCCTCCTCTGCTAAGCTTGCATATGGCCATATGGGCTAGTTGTCTTTGGGCTTGTTTATTGTTGGATTTTTTTTTTTTTGTCTTCTTTGCTTTTGTACTTTTGGCCCACAGTTCTGTCGGTGTGTTGTAAGCTTGTGTTTACTCTTCACTGTCAGTGATAAAGACATCCCCAATCTAACGGTTAAACAAGCTGATGAAAATTGACAATCGTCACTCATCCCGCCCCGAAACAGCCCAGCACGATTAGCCCGTTAGCACAGGAAAAAGAAGAACGATAAACTTGGGCTGTATCAGGCAGCCCAAAATTGGAATATGAATGTGTTGCTTATGTGGAATAATAACCGGCCCAATATTTCTAAGGTCAGATGAATGTTAAATAGGACCCCTTAAGAAATAGAGTAAGAGAATTCTTGTACATGTACAACAAATTGTAAAAGCCAACATAATTATTTCCGGAAACATGGTTAGGAAATTGATTTGAGAAAGATTTAACAGTAGCTGCCGACTCGTTCGAAAGATCTATTATGTTATCGAGTATTTTAAGTTTTAAACCTCTCAAATCAGATATTGTTAGATTATGTCATACGTAATGATATCATAAAATATCTCCCACAAGTTAGTAGGTTACCTCCGCGACATCGATTCTGTCATATAACATGCATCACTAAGGGTTTAATAGCTTGGCAGCATAGGCTTTGGTTTTCAATAGGGCACATGTGGTGTGTACTAGGGTACGTGGTACTACTGCTGAAACCATACGGACTAACACATGTTATGTGTTAATTTTCATTATGGCATCAAGCTAGCACATGTGTAACGGGAACGAAAATGTATATATTTCACACAGAAAGAAAATCACAAAATCATGATCAGTTACTCCTTTGTTTTTTAGTCGAAAACAAATGGATATAGATCTATTGCTGCTGATACTGAACTAAATTCCACGTGAGAAAACAAGAAAGATGAGTTTCATTATGTTCTTTTGTAGGTTCAAAGCTTTTATCCACGATATCCACTCTATTTAAGTGTTGTGACTAGAATTTCAAGTGAAAGAATAAGGTGTGCAAACAACATTTCAAAGTTGAAATTCTAGTTACAACGCACTTAGATAGGGTGGATATCCGCCCTATCTTTAATTCTTCAACGAGTTTGGTTTATCTTTCGTAGATTTACAAGGGTAACTGTGAAGCTTATTCACACATGCATGGTCTAGCTCTAAGTATGTTTTGTTTTTTTTTTTTGGTCGAGAAGCTCTAAGTATGTTTTTGAACACTGTTAGTTATCGGCCTACGTTTTGTTCTCTAGTAATGTAATGTTTTGATTGAATAAGGTTCACTACTAGCATATGCCTCATAGGGTACTTTCTTTTTTCTGTATCTTTTGCTCTAGAATATATGGATAAGCGTATCTAAAAGTTATTGGTACAGTGCAGCCACGGAATAAAGAAGGGTATTTTCTGTTGCAGTCTCTACTGAACAAAAGCCACGCTTTTAACTTTGGTATCTCAGTTTTTCAATTTATTTTAAATGTTCTATTTATTTATTTTTCTCTCTCATAATTTTCTTTTAATTTCTATTTCAGTGGGGCCCACCTTAATTAACATTTTCCTCTTTTATATTTTTCTTATATTTGTTTCATTATTTAAGATTAATTGTATTATTTCAGTCAAAATATATTTATTTATTTTTATATAATTTTATTTTCGTTTGAACTAGCTAGCGGCACCAGAGTTCCACCGTAGGGATGGCAATGGGTAGGGTAGGGTACGGGGATCAAAATACCGTACCCATACCTTTTTACATTTTTCATCCCCGTACCCGTAATTAGATAATGGAGATTCCCCGTACCCGTACCCTTTGGGGATTACGTTTCCATACCCGTACCCGTACCCGTTAACAATTATGTATTAAATTAAATTTTTTTTTTTTAAATACGAAATACAATTATATAAAAGTATGAATTAAAATCAAATACCAAAATAAATAAGTTTCATACTTCAATCCAATAAAAATAAATACAAGTCTTGGTTAAA
>NC_020496.1:20869694-20883762 GCF_000184155.1 Fragaria vesca subsp. vesca | reverse complement strand
AAATGACAAATATTAATTGCCTGCTATGATGAATGGTGTTAATTAATGATTTAATATTTATAAATATTATATTTTCGTTCTAATTCAAAAGAGTAGTTCAAAATCAAAAGTTATGGAAAATATGTTAATTTTATTTTTTCTTTCAATAAAACGGATATCCGTATGTAAAATCTCATATTATTATTCTTTTTAGTTTTGAAAGAAAATGATGAATAAATTATAAATTTAAAAAGTTAATAAATTATCAGATAATATTACTTCACACCCTTAACCGTATCTATATAATATACTTATTTGAATATTTAGTATAAAACATAAATTTGATATTCTTTTTAGCACTGGATAAATAACTATATTAAATTATCTTATTGACTATTTTTTTTTCTTTGGATACGGTTATCAGTTTCTGTAATGTAAAGAATACTAAAAATTTAAAAGAGTGTCATTTGCTATACTCAAATGATACAGTTAAAAAAGTGTATCCAAAAAGAGGGTAGCTAATAGATATTTTTCTAGTAGTGGTTATTTGAGAAACATATATAAGTTTTCTTATATATAAATGAGACTAATGTATTGATCGATTCAAATTGCTGCAACAGCATTGGCCGGCCTATACAGTTGAACTTGATAATAAATAGCCGTGGATGAGACAATATTAGTGGTGACCGCCTGACCGGTGGCCATCAGGCCGGAGACAATCAAATCTGGCCACAAAATCAAATGAATTGTGACATTTCAGACTTGGTAGGGCAATATATGAAATCTTTGATGATGGCTCTTATTCCTTTAGTTTAATTTGCATGGTCGATCGAAAACATTTTCATTCTAACCGTGACGGAGAGAAGACAAAAGACGTGATCGATCAGGTTAAACCCTAAAGAACTGGTACGTACTCAAACAACCAGAACATTCAAATTAAGTTTCAGAAGACTGTCTGCATGCTACTGGGAAATTTTGATTAGCATCCAAGTGCCAGTAAAATTAAATTAACCAGAAGAATATATACACCATATTTTGAATGCATCGTGTGGCTGAAATCAACGCTCAAGATATATATACTGATACAACTGAGGCTCGGGAAACTACAGCCTAGCTTTTCTGATGTTTAAAAGAAGTTGCCTGGGTTCTGTTTCTTTGTAGGACACAGCAGATCGATAGGGCTCTGCTCTGATCGATCGATCATTAGTACACCCAAGGGCCACCCCAAAAGAAACTATCAACCTGCCACCCTTTGCACTAGTCACATCACACTTAATGAACCAAACTAATCATCACAGTCGCGCCCAGAAAGTAGAAGCTAGAAGAAGAAGAAGAAGAAGAAGAAGAAGAAAAAGATGGAAAATGAAATGCGTTGCTCACTCGCTCGAGGGAGCTAGTGGTAAATGAAAATCTGAGAGAGGTAGTTGATAGTTAAGAGCTAGCACGAGAGGGAGTGATATGAAAACGTGGGTTTTGTAATTGGATGGTCCACGACTCCAAGACATCGACAGCTTCTTCCATTTGCGAACATGTCCAAAAGAACCAAAATCCTAAACTAAATTGGGTCACTGTTGGAAATGTAGATACTATTAGAAAAAGAAGACATTAGGATTTGAGTTACTCCATTCACTAGCTATAAATTGGTTTTAGTTTCGAAACTTAGATTACTTTATTAGAACGGGGTGTATTGAGAATATATTCTCATATGAAGAAACAAAGACAATGCATACAAATTTGTAAGAATTTCGGTCACACTCTATCTCTATTATGAGTATTATCAGATGATTTTGGTTTTAGAACCTAAATTAATAAGCTAGAGGGTACCTTATTAGGTGAAGTTGCGAGTGTTGGCCAGCCTATAAACATGATCGAACATGACGCATAGACAAAGATTTTTCGGTAGATGTATACACAACGATGTGATGCACGTAACATGCATGTTCAACAAATTGGTAAGCAAGAGTACCCTTACGTGAAGTTGTGAGTACATAACAAGCCTAGAAAAACGAGCCTATTTCATCAAAAAAGAAAAAGAAAAAGAAAAGCCTATAAAAACGAACAATTGAACATGATGCATAGACAAAGATTTTTCAATTGAACATGATGCATAGACAAAGATTTCTCAGTAGTTTAATACACAACGGTGTGATGCACGTAACTAGCTTGTTCAAACAAATTGGTAAGGAGGACCCCCTTTAAATTGAGTTGTGAGTACTAACTAGCATATATAAGAATGAAGATGACGCATATAGGCAAAGATTTTTCAGTGGTTTAATACAGAAGGGTGTGATGTATGATTGCCGTAACCTGTTCATCAAATTGGTAAGCGGGACTACGCTTAAGTGAAGCTGCTGGTACACACCAACCTATAAGCATGAACAATGATCAATGATGCATAGACAAAAGTACCAGACAAATACCAGTAGGAAATTAAATGGGAGTGATCGATCGAGTAGAACAGTACTGGAAAGAATGCATGACGAAGTTGCATCACAAGAGAATCAGACATAGCTATTATATCATCGACGTTATAAAGAGACAGAGACACTAGTGGGTATATATGGTCCCCTTTTTATGATTCAAACACTCTCCTTGTATTTTGTTAGTTACCACTGAAATCATTTAGCAATCGATTACAGAAAGATATATAGAGACGGCGAAGTATTTGACTACGTACTACAGAACTGATGAACATGCATTGCGCTGCCCTCGCTTAATCGCCCCGCCTTAGAAGTTTAAACACGGTGGCGAATAGCTGTTGTACGTACGTTAGAAAAGCCAGTAGAGTTTGAATGTCGTGCACCAACAACCATATGCAAGTGAGACAATTCAGATTAATTAGGAAGTATCGAGGGCTGGAACCATAGGCGCAACTATTATATGATTTAGATGGTGTACGTTTCTGCGAAAATATCTAAGCCTCTGGCACAGCAAGGAACTCGATCGGCCTGGAATACATACACACCTAATAAAGGCTTTAGATATAGTGAAAATCAAATAAAAACAAGTACGTCCAGCAAAACAAAAGAAGTACGTAGCAGCAAGAAACAAGATAGAAAACATAAAACAGAAAGTCGAGCAAAAATCAAGGAAGAAAACTCGTGAAAGAAAAGTTGATAATCTTCGATGAATCTAGCTAAGAAGTAATAAGAATTAGAAAAAAGAAAAAGAAAATTGATGATGGTTTGGTATAGGAAGAGGTTGGTGATTGGTAGAAATAATTTTGATACATGGATCTCGAGTCTGTGTCGGAGTAGAAATAGTAGTATTCAGAAAGTACGTAGTAAAGACGTAGCCAGAAAGGGTTGTGGTGTATTGGTACGTACTGATTCATAATTAAATCTCTGAAAACGATACCTCTTGAAATTCATCAATTTCTCTGGACCATCAAACTCAGTGCATGCATGATTTCTAGTTGCATCAATATCTTTCCCCTCCAGGCTCCAGATTAAACTTACTTCACAGTATTTTTGAAACAGAGAGAGAGAGAGAGAGAGAGAGAGAGAGAGAGAGAGCGACATATATANAAGAGAGAGAGAGAGAGAGAGAGAGAGAGTTGTCAGAAAATGGGAAGAAGCTCTCGATTCGAAAAGGAGGACATGAAGAAAGGAGTGTGGACAGCCCGAGAAGACCAGATTCTGATAGACTACGTCAAAAAGCACGGTGAAGGCAAATGGGGAAAAATTTCAAGAGAAACAGGCAAGTTTTGTGTGTGTAAGAGATCTTAAGATCAAGTTCTTTAATTAAAATACCCTAATACGTACGTATAATCCTGAGTAGTGCATGCATGGATGTCAGAATTAGAGATGAATATATATGAGTGGTCGAGTATATATTAATGGATTCTACTGTGAGTGGTTTCCTGCAGGTCTGAGAAGATGTGGGAAGAGTGTGAGACTTAGGTGGTTGAATTATCTGAGGCCCGGTATTAAGAGAGGCAACATTGCAGAAGATGAAGAGGAGCTCATCATCAGGCTCCACAAACTTTTAGGCAACAGGTAGACCTCAATACTATCTTCTTCTATTACACACATTTGTTAATGTCAATTTATATGTTAATTTCCTGATCATTAATAGTCTACATTGTCATTTTTGTTCAGTTACTCGTACTTGAACATAATATAATTGAACTCGTAATAAACTTGCTGTGTACGTATATATAGATGGTCACTGATAGCCGGAAGAATACCGGGCCGAACTGACAATGAGATAAAAAACTACTGGAATTCCACCCTAAGGAGGAAGCTACAACAACAAAATCACTCGAATGAGACCAAGGAGAACTCCTTATCCCCCAGGCGCAGTGGCGGCGCGGCCGAGGAGGACGAACCAGAGAAGGACGAACCACATTCGACCACAAATAATGGAGGGGTTGGAGGAGGAGGAGGGATGATCAAACCAACTAGCTTGTACTGCTTTACCAATCACAGTGTTAGGGAAGAAGATATTCAGCGTTATCATCTTGGAAGTACCTCTACTACTACCTGCACTGCCAATAATACTACATTATTCCCTGGCGGCCCCACTGTTGAAGCTGAAGCAAAAAAGACTGATATAGAGCTAGCTGGAGATGACCTGAGCGATGACGTGATGTGGAATGATTTCATAATGGATCTAAATGAAGGCCAGTTAGATATATCTGAATTTCTCCAAACAGACTTTCCAAAGCTTTGTGAATCGGAGAGTCCTATGAATGTGGACGTTGGGGGTTGCAGCACCACCAATCATGAGCTGCCAAATAACTGGGAAGGCGGTCGTAGCCTGGTCGCCGCCACCGCCGCCGCCGAGAGTTGTCTTCCTTAGGGCATAGGCTACTTGGTTCTTTGAAATTGTTCTTCATCATCTATTAGTTTCGATCTGAATTCTACAAGGCCGCATGTCAGTGACGTCTCATTGTCATATTCGACTATTAATAAAACGCTCAACAAATTAGTAGCTGTTTCTCTGCCTCAGAACAAAACAAAATGGTAACTCTTTATACTCTTCTTCGAAAATAAATAAATTATGGTAGCTATTTAATTATTTATACACACAATTATACTGGTTCCGATCGATCATATATATGTCATGGCTTTACAATTGGGAAAATTCTGCTATACGTGAGGGTATGCTATGCCTGCTGACCAATTTTGAAACCAATCACCCATGCTGGACCCCCACTGCTGAAACCCCTCATTAAAGGTATACCCTCATCCTTTAATGATAGGTATAGCCTTATTCGGTATAGCAGACAAATCCTTACAATTGAGTAATATCAAAAGATGGGACGTACGCTAGGGAACCATCCAATTTTCCCACGTTTTCGAGATGCAAATGCATTCAGGTAACTCGTTTTTAAGAATTACATTTTGACAGTACTCGATCAATCACCAACTAAAAAGGTTAATAAATCAAAACCGTGATGAATCATTATGCAATAATATGTTTGTCGCTGTATTATGAAAAGGACTATTCCTTGGTTACTCAATTTGGCCAAACACATAAAAATGGAGTCTTCTAGCTAGCACAGTTGAAGCTAGCCCTTCCCCGCATTGAAGCGCACACAACATAGATATTTTGATTTTGATTTGTTTAGGGTTTACATTGAAGCCTCTTTTATTTCTTTCGGTTACAACAACACTGTTAAAGCTTGAGAATGAGCACGAGTTTGACTGCTGGGATGGAATCGATCCTATTAGAAACACCCTACCGCGAATTGAAGCAGCCTTTGTGTGTACGTACGTGCATGGTCCTTGATTAATCTATAGCAGGAAGGCCGCAGTGAGAATGAGATGAAGAAACACTAATCGAAGCTGCTGGCACAACAGCATCAAAATGACTCGAGATTTGACGAGGAAGGAGAACTTGTAGTACATGGAGGATGATGAGGTGGATCGGATGAGGAGGATTGATCACATCCGATCCAGCTCCTCATACACATATTTGTGGCGTTTAGCCAGTAATCACGTTAATGTTGATGAAGATCATAAACGTCATCTTCTTAGGAGAGTATAGTAGTACATTGAGCTCCGCAGTTGAAGTTGGAGTTGGAGCAAACAATGACATTGATATGGAACGATTTGAGCCAACAGGACATACATATTTGAATTCTTACAAACCAGCTCTTCAAAGTATGTGAACCGGATGGGATCACAGCTTTACTCAATCTTGCAATAACCAGGTCTACCTTTATTTTCATGTAAAAATTAGTATCACTGACTGGAGCAAAGAAATTGCAAATTAGCAGAGTATTGGAATTATCCTAATGATAAAAAGAAAACAAGGGGGGTGTATTCAATTAGGAGTCTGTTGGATTTTTTTGGAATCTCAAAGTGGGTATTCAATCAGGATTTTAAAAAGTCCTTGTAAATCTTGATGTATTCGATTCAGATTTTAAAATATTCATCAAAATACGACGGTATTTGTAGATTCTCAAGGATTCCATCAATTGTTGGATTCTGATGGATTTTAGAGGGCTAGGTATAAATACAAACTCCATTGAGAAATCCGGCCTCCTCCCACGAGATTTTGATAGTCTGACGGTAGGTTGTTCTTCGAAGTCGAAAGCTCGATGAGGCTCCGAGCGATGTTCTTCCGAGTCGAAGCTCTACAGTGGCGGCGGCGCCTTCGCCGAAAACGAAAAAATAGGCCGCCGTGAACGATTCAAACGACTCACTTTCGATACCATCGTTCTCGCCACTGATCCATTTCACTCGAAAGGTATCAATCCTGCTCTTTGTTTCTCTTCTCTCTTCGTATTTGAATCTTGATCTCATATTTCTTGCTGGGTTCTTGCTGGTATTGTATGTCGCATTTGTTTCAGAAACATCTTGTCGAACCTCCTTGCTTAGGTTGATTGTGTACTTAATTAAATCAAGCTAGAATTTGAAACTAAGGTTGATGTCTACAGGAAGACATTGAAAGCTGCTGGTTTATGATTTTAACAATGTTTTGACTAATAGAATTAATAAGTTAGGGAAAGATCTATCACAAAATATCACATTCCACATGATGTATCTGAAGTCTGAACTCAATGGTTTGCACGAACAAGTAGATGATTGCAGTACATTATCTTTCCTGGAAACAGTTTCATGGTTGACGGCCAAACATCAAGTTTTGTAAAGGGGGGAAAAAAAAAAGAGAGAAGAGAAGTAAGGCGCATAACTGGTGCATTGATTATAAGAGCTAGTTAGCTTGAGATTGAGGAGGCTGTACAAATTTCTCTCAGAATGATGACATATGATTTCCAATATGCTAAGACAGTCTGAACCAGTGGCGGATCCAGGATGTGAGAGTTGTCTAGGCTATTTTTACAAGGGCATATAAATTTTTAATTTTTAATTTTTAATTTTAGGTTTGAAACCTCCAGGAGATGAGGAAATTAAGTATAACGTATCTTATAAGATCCACTCATTTCAAACTCATCAATCACAAATTCATTATCAATGTTATTGACAATTTTTTACGATGTATAGAATCATCATATCATCAAGAAACTCTAGATATCTTGTGTGGACTTGACACATGATCTGTTTCTATTTGGGTCTTATATTTTCATTGAATATCATTTTTGAATTTCTTTATGGACAAATAAATATGCAGAGGTTTAAAAACTCAAGATTTCAAACGATATATTTACAAGACTACAAGGTAGGGAACTAATCTCTTATTAGATTTAGAAGACTATCATGGCCAAAGATGGGGAACTAAATGTTTCTTCTCACTCTTGTTTGGGTTATGGGATGTAAATACATATACCTATACTTGAGGATTTTTGGCCAAAAAAACTGTCTAGGCTTGAGCCTATATAGCCCTTCATGTGTATCCGCCCATGGTCTGAACTTGAGAAAGACAAACCTGTGTAGCTAGTAACGTAGATGAGCAGTTTTGAATACTTTTGTACAATTTGCGATTTCCTTATATGCTACTCTTGTACCATATCTGAAATTCTGAATACCATTATACTCCGTTTAAAATGGTTATTTTAGTTAGAAAAGTGTTGAGGCCTGTATTACTCAAGTGTTAGTGTGGTTACTCATGGATCACTGGATCATTCATTTTTGAACTCTTATTTTGCATTGTAGTGACACTTATATCATAAGGCCTGTAGTATTCTTTATACTTTATGTGCTTGCAAATTCTATTTATCCTATATTGGTTGTTTGATTTCAAGGATATATGCAACTTCAGTGTGTTGGCGTAAGTTGTATTTATATTTGCTTTACTTGTCCGAGACTAGATTCTTATGGCTTGTAGGTATTCCTCACTCGTGTTTTAGAGTATCCAGCTGACATCATTTCGTTTTTGAAATTCATTGTTTTGGTTTTGGCTTGTAGTACTTCTTCTAGGTCATCAGAAAAGGTTCCTGGTCTATCTTCCTACCCAATTGACACTGTTCATAGATAATGACCTCTGGTGAAGCCGTCAAGTACAAGAGTTTTGAAGCCTTCACTCAGATCTTGAATAATGAGGGTGCCAAGTCCTTGTTCAAGGGTGCTGATGAGAACGTCCTTGTTCAAGGGTGCTGATGAGAACGTCCTCCATGCCAGTGCTGGTGTTGGTATTCTTTAATTTCTGGTTGTGACAAGTTGCTGCTAATTATGTGCGGGAAGAATTATGGGTCTGCATCTGGTTAAGAATGCTAGACAGCTTTTAGATGGTGATGAAAATCTATTTTTCTGAGTATGAAGAACTTATGTTGGGAAAATTGTTCCTTGAATATTCAATTATAGGGGAGTTGATCCCAAACAGAGGAATTGGATTTGATACAGGTCTTTGTATGATGTGATACTAGTAACCTATACCATTGTGTAAGAGTCATCATCGTTTTTACTCTATTGTTTGTGTTTTGAGGAACTTTTTCTTATATTTATTGCGGTTACAACAATCCATGGACTTATAAAAGTCTAAATGAATACTAATAAATCAATATATTAAAATCTGTCAAACTCCATATGGAATTATAACAATCCATAGAGTTAGAGAATCTGTGGATTATTAGAAATCAGCCAAAATCTTTAAGTCTGGATTGAATACACCCCCCAAAGATTACTTCCGAGTGTTTGCTCCTCGTTAATAAGGCCTAAGATTTATGACTTTAATCTTATGTGGCATGTCATATCACCTAGACACATCATTAATTAAAAAAATCATGTCATGTTATTATTAAGTACAAAGACAATCTTAACCCCAACAATTAATTATGTTTGCTACATACTAATATGGAATAATTTCTTATCCTCTTAATATGGACATGAGTATATACCAAATTTAATTTATTAGTAATGATCTCTAGTTAATAATCATACCAAATTAAGCTTTTATACAATAAATTTATTAAAATCGTAAATTTATTAAGATTTCCTTCCATCTTTGTTAATCTAAATTTAGTTCTAGACTTAGCTTATCAATTTAAATATTTTTTTACTGGTTAAAATTATATAAACTATATATTGGACGAATTATATATATAAATATTTTTCTTGGACAAATTATATATGTGTGTGTGTATAAGAATTCACATTTTTGAACAAATATACTATCAAAACTATATGTATATTCACATTATATTTTGATATTTAATTTAAGCATGATCATGATGAAAAAGAAAATAGAAAGAAAAAGCTAGAAACATATATATTTTTATATAAAAGAAAGACAAAATAATCATTTTTTATCTTAATAGAAAGATAAAATAATCTAGAGTCATTGAATCTGAAAATGATAAGATTGATTTTTTACTTAAAAATAACATGACATAATATTTTTAATTGATGATGTGTCTAGGTGATATAATATGCCATCTAATATTAAGGTCACAAATCTTAGATCTTATACACTAGCAAATATTTTGAGAAGAAAATACAACAAAACGTAAATCAAGAATTAAGAATAACTAAGAAGTCTGTTGAACTTGGATCTAAAACCCATGACAGAGGAAGAATTAACAATTTCCTTCACCCTCTGTATTGGGAAACTTGCGGTCGTTTGGACATGAGTGTTTTTGCAAGTAGAGAATGGTTACATCTTAATTTAATCTTTAGTTTTTTTTTTTTTACTATCTTAATTAATCTTAGACACACACTGACACACAGAGTGCATCAATCAAGCATTCCTATAGTTTAATTGTTAATGCAGCAAGTTTTAAATTTGCCCATGCCACCAATCACATTCCATGAGCATTTTCAATTGGCTGGCCAAGGCATCATCAGCCAAAAAAATAAAAAAGCATCAAGGCATCAAGCGCTTGATGCTTGATAAAAGATATACTTAAAAAATTGACAACCGATTAAGCTATTATTTAATGAGGAAGCCCTTTTGATGAAAATTTTTAAGTTGAAGATTTGGTAAGGACTTTTCGGTATATGATTTAAAAGACCTATTTTTCGATCACATCTTGGCATCTCATCCGTTCAATTTTTAGGTCTATATGTGTAGATCAACTCTACAAATTTTCAGCCAAATCGATGATCGTTAAGGTAACAAACTATATCAAATGAATATACGAACCAAATATGTTAAACATGAACCGTTCAAGTTCATAATTGGTAAATCACACTTATGAATGTCTTAACGATTTTCAATATGGCTGAAAATTTACAAAAATGATTTACTCATAAATACCTATAAACTGAACAGTCAAGATGTGGATATAAGATTGAAAAGTAGGATAAGCCAAAAAGTCCTCACCAAGTCCTCAACTTAAGGGTCCTCACTAAAAGGACTCCCTTCTTATTTAACGAAACTTTTTTAATCTGTGACATCACTGATCAGCCAAAACTTAAACTTAATATATAGTGCTCACTACTCTAGTGGGTCTGCGGTCTGCCAACAACAACAATCAACAGTGTTTGTTGTTTAAGAAAACTAGAATGTCTTGTGAATCTTTCACCATCAATCAAATACTATGACATCAAAATGTAGGTCAAGTATAGAAATACTAATTCATAGACTTAACAAAATCATATACTAGTCGTTCAGAGGGTCGATTTCTTTTGTATCTAACAAAAAATAATCACAAGTAGAGAAGCCTATTTTGCTGAGGTACTCTGAGTCCTTTCTCATCATATCAAATAAGTATTACTACAATTTGATTCATAATTTTGTATTATGAAGAAAATTAGGGTAACGTCACAGTTATATTCTCTAATCTAGATTCTCTGTTTGACCAAATAATATATACTTCCAGACTTCTGGTTTCTACTTTCTACTTGATCTGATACGAAAGCGCACACATGTGATGAAACTTTACAGAAACATGTCATGAGTTTTGGTTTTATATGTATCAAATCAACGAGGGAAGATCAAAATTATGCAGAGAATCAAAGTATTTTCATTCTTATAAACACCAGTTGAACACGTATCGATGATGAACATGCATACATTAGTAATATCACACTGGAATTCTTAAAATAGTATGACACGACCTTGGCATTTAGTTCAGTTCTTTATTTTGATTCCAACCACGTTGTTAAAGAGATGAAAGTTTAATTCACAGATTTCTAAGCAGTCTTATAATAAAGGATTAGGTTGAATACCAGAAAACAGCAATAAAATGAGTCACTCGCAAACACTGCTCAAAATAACGTGCAATTCTGTAAGTAAGGGATAGAGAAAAAGAGAGACAAACAAGAACAGGAGTACTGAGAGATGGGAAGAAGCAGCTCTCGTTGTGATAAGGAGGGAGCAAACAAAGGGGCCTGGACTGCTCATGAAGATCAGGTTCTGAGAGACTATGTCAAAGAGAACGGTGAAGGGAAATGGGGGAAAATGTCGAGGGAAACAGGTGAGAATTCGCTTTCAGTAATCAGTACTATGAATACAGCTTCTTTCTCAAGTATGAAAATGGCAGAATAACTCCTCATTCTAATGTAATGCATTGTTGGTTGAGTATCGATTATCTATGTGAAAACATAATACATTGTTGGTTGCAGGTCTGAAGAGATGTGGAAAGAGTTGCAGGCTAAGGTGGTTGAATTATCTGAGGCCTGATATCAAGAGAGGAAACATTACAGAGGATGAAGAAGAGCTCATCATTAGGCTTCATAAACTCTTAGGCAACAGGTACTTGCTGCCCTTGAACCTTGACAGACTTCATTTTGAAAATTCTACCATTCTGATCGATATGGCATACCAAAAGCAGGTTAATTTCCTTCTATTTACTAGGCTATAGATGGCAGAAGATCGAACTCCTCATTGTAAATAAGTAATAACCACTGCTAGTAACTAAGGTGCGACAGACAATGAGTATATAAACTTTCATGTAAAGTTACAACGAGTATATAAACTTTATAAGTTTCATCCAGTAGTTAGCACTGGTGTTCTTATCAAAAAAAAAGTTAGCTCTAGTGTTGAATTATATGTTTTTTACTTTCTGGTATTTGTAGATGGTCACTGATAGCCGGAAGGCTTCCAGGGCGAACAGACAATGAGATAAAGAACTACTGGAATTCTACCTTAAGGAAGAAACAGGAAAACAGCTCAAGACGGTCTAGAAATGAGAGGAAAACCATCAAGGACCCTTATTTGACCAACAATGAAATCAGATCAACAAGCAGCACCAGAAATGAATCAGCAGAACAACCATTTCTCTCTGGAGTTGAAAGGACAGAATCAGATTCTGGTGATGGATTCTTGCCGACCACCACCGGTGAAAGTGATATGGCATGGAACTTCATAATGGATCTAAATGCAGGACAACTTAGCATATCTGAGTTTCTTCATACTGACTTCTCTAAGCTTTGTGAATTGAATACCATGGTCGTCGACTGCACGAATGGTGCAGACATCGGTCATTTAGAGTTATAAAATTCGTATTCCTGATAGTTGTTGGTAAAGCTTCTTGTACTTGCAGGAGTGCTAACTAATCAGGCAGGAATACACAGTTGTCTTCTTGAAGCAGCTTTGGGTCCTAGATTCTTATTATAAATCCTTCAACCAAAAGTTTTTTCTGTGTTTGCAACTGCCATTGGTATTTTGATCTTACAAAGAGTAAAAGTTACGAGGCTTTCATGGCTTAGTTTATAAAGCAATCCAACTCCACCCCCCTTTTTGTGTTGGGAAAAATAATATAATGGAACTACTCTACACTCTCAACTTGGAGTGAACACTCTTCTCTACTTAGAAGATGGATGAGATGCATGGAATGAGCAAATAACTCTCCTTTTATAGGCTAAGGAGGAATCATCTAGACCTCTCATTAGTGCTCTCTCAATAAATGGTACTTCATGAATCTTCATGTAACTCATGCCTTGACTATAACTCCAAAACCATCCATGTTCTTTGTGTAACTCATGTAACCTTGTGTAACTCATGAAACCTTTCATTACTATTTTATTTATTTTGGTCTGGATATTATAACAATCTCTCCCTCCAGACCAACCCAGGGAAATACGCGGCAAGACTTCTATTTGAAGTCCATCCCAGCGGACTTGCTGCAATACTCAAACTTCTGTTGTGGCACAACCTTAGTCAACATATCTGAAGTATTCTTGTTGGTGTGAATTTTCCTCAACTGCAAAAACTTCTTTGACACTACATCTCGTATCCAATGATAACGTAGATCAATGTGCTAGTACGAGGGTGATAAACTGAATTTTTACTCAAGTGAATTGCACTCTGACAATCACAATACACCACATACCTTTCTTGCTTCACACCCAACTCCTGAATGAACCTTTGCAGCCATATCATTTCCTTGCCTACTTCGTTTGCCGCTATGTACTCGGACTCAGTGGTGGATAAGGCAACACACTTCTGTAACTTGGACTGCCGTGATACAGCTCCCCCACAAAATGTAAATAAGTACCCAAAAGTGGACTTTCTGTTATCAAGGTCCCCAGCTAAATCTGCATCTGTGAAACCCTCCAAAACGGGTTCGGATCTACCAAAAGACAAGCACAACTTTGAGGTGCCCCTCAAATATTTGAGTATCCACTTAACAGCGTCCCAATGCTCTCTGCCAGGGTTAGATAAATATCTTCTAACAACTCCAACTGCATGAGCAATATCTGGACGAGTACATACCATGACATACATAAGACTACCAACAGCTGATGAGTAAGGGATACCTGCCATCTTGTCTTTCTCCTCTTGTGTAGTTGGGCATAAT
>NC_020496.1:20845687-20869370 GCF_000184155.1 Fragaria vesca subsp. vesca | reverse complement strand
AACTTCCCTCTAGCCACCACTAGTGATCCTCTGGTAAGCCTCCACTTTTGATCTCCTCCATGATGATGAAAACCTTCTCGATCAAGCACACCGGTTGACATCAAATTGAGACGTAGGCCCGGAACATGTCGAACATCTTTCAACATCAGCTTGTTGCCCAAATCGGTCTCAAAGCAGACATCTCCAATTCCTGCAATCTTGGAGTAGCTTTCATTGCCCATCTTTACAATCCCAAATTTACCACCTTTGTATGTCAAGAAAAACTCTTTATTTGGAGTGGCATGGAAAGAGGCTCCGGAATCAACGACCCATGCAACACCGGGAGTATCGTCAGCATGTGGGCATTCTCCTTCAAGACAAAAGAACTCATACACATCATTGCACACAGTAGCGGTTGTGTTCTTTGTGTCATCCTTCGGTTGATGAGTATTGCCATCTCGAGCCTCCCTAGGATCCTTTTTAAACTTGTTGCAATTTTTCTTCATGTGCCCAAAAATACCACAATGATGGCACTTTCCATTGAACCTTGTTCTGGATCGGCTTGCACTCCTTCCATGGCCTCTAGGTCCTTTACTCTTGCTCCTACCTTTATTCTCCGCCACAAAGACTTGGCTATTGTTAGAGCTAGAGGATTTTCTCCTTGTCTCTTCATTCAACATGTTACTTTTAACATTATCCATAGTCAATTTACCATCAGGAGCAGAGTTACTTACAGTGATGACAAAGGTCTCCCAATTGTCCGGCAACGACCCCAACAACAGCAATGCTTGTAATTCATCATCGATCGTCATCCCCATGGTCGTCAATTGATTGATTGTACTTTGGAAGTTGTTTAAATGCTCGGTGACCCTCACGCCTTCACGATACTTCATGTTGACAAGCTCTTTAATTAGAAAGGCTTTCTTGGCGGTGGTCTTCTTCTCGAATAACGACTCCAACTTTGTCCACAACTCATGTGCATCAGTCTCATTTGCCACATGGTGGAATACACTATCATCCATCCACTCTCGGATATGACCGATTGCCTTACGATTCATCTTCGTCCAATTAGCATCTGAAGTCCCTTCCGGCTTAGCATCAACTCCTTCGATGGGCTCATGCAAATCTTTGCAATAGAGTATGTCCTCCATTCGTGGCTTCCATGTAATCCAATTTGAGTGGTTGAGTCGAACCATTGTACTCCTTGAACCTTCCATTTTAACGCCCACGCCCTACGAACCCAGGTCTCTGATACCACTGTTGGGAAAAATAATATAATGGTAGTAACAACTCAAACCACACAAAGGATAAATATGCAAAGATGTAAAAGATAGAGGAAAGGGAACACCAGATATAACGTGGTTCGGCAATGTGCCTACGTCCCTACGTCCACGGGGCAGCAATAACAAGAACTTCCACTATAAAATAATAGGTACACGAGATACACAACTTCAAGAACACTACTTGAAGGAAACCCTCTCTCACACTTGTTTTGCTACCAACTACTCTATACTCTCAACTTGGAGTGGACACTCTTCTCTACTTAGAAGATGGATGTTTGAGATGGATGAGATGCATGGAATGAGCAAATGACTCTCCTTTTATAGGCTAAGGAGGAATCATCTAGACCTCATTAATGCTCTCCCAATAAATGGTACTTCATGAATCTTCCTGTAACTCATGCCTTGACTATAACTCCAAAACCATTCATGTTCTTTGTGTAACTCATGTAACCTTGTGTAACTCATGTAACTTATGTAACTCATGAAACCTTTCATTACTATTTTATTTATTTTGGTCTGGATATTATAACATTTTGGACTTGTTAAGCTTCCATTTCTGGAAGTATAGGTCTTTCCACTTCTACCCGAAATGGCCTGTTTAAAGTACTACCAATATTGGTAAAAAGGCTGGTCCTAACTAAAACTAATAGGAAAATGATGGATGTCTGGTATGATTGTTAGTCCTACAAAGCTTATCATCAAATCGATTATTTTGCGCTCTTAATCATGATTCATGAACGGGAATTATCTGAATAGCAGACTTAACCAACAGCCTAATAGGGTAGACATTTTCCAATAAATAAACTCTGAAAGAATTTAATTTAACTCAAAGTCTGTCGCTCTAAGCATAAGAACTACATAAGAAGGCCTGAAGCACAAGCAAATAGCAGAAATAAATTGATGGCATTGGATCACTTCAAAGTTCCTAGGTTCAAAAACAACTACACTACAGGCTGTGATAAACCGGCTTACCTTTCTATTCTATCTGATAGTCATGCTCTACTCTACTCATCAGAATCATCACCATGAATGTCTTCCTCTTCTTCCATGCTTCCATCATCCTCATGGTTTTCCATCTCCCTTCCATGGTTTTCTCGCAAATGTTCTACCTTACCATTAGTAAAGCCATCAAAATCCAACCTATTGGACCCCATTTCAGAGAGTAATTCAAAGTTCCCACTAGAAAGGTTTTCTGAAACTCCTGTGTCACTCCCTGTAATAACAGCTTGTAAAAGCTCCGAGTAACCTTGCCTTTCGATGCTAACTGCAGGGTTGCTAGAACAATAAGAAGATGATGGGGGATTGGTGATTGGTGTTCTAGAATACAACTGATCCAACTGATTAAAATAAGAGCAAGTTTTGGACTGCTGAGAACGTTTTTTTGGGCTATCTTTGGTTTTCCTAAAGTACTTATTGATGTTCTCCCACTTCTCTTTGCACCTCTTTCCACTCCTCTGATAACCCAACGAAGCCATTGAAGCACTAACCTGTTCCCAAAGAGGCCCTTTATGCCCTGGCTCCTGAAACTTGGGTTCTATATTACTTCTCACTAGAATCAAGGCCTCAACTTCACTCTGAGGCCATCTGCTATTTGTCTCATGATCAGCTTTGGCCGGTGTCAACTCCCCCTCCCTAGCTCCATTTGAATAATCACATTGCAACAATGATGGTATTTCCCTACAAGGAATGTTGACCTTTCGGCCTGTGATTTTCTCAATGTATGAAAGAATGAGTGACTCTCTCTTTGAAGCTAGAGCCTGTTCATGGAGTTGGGCAATGGCTGCTCTCTTATGCTTCTCAGCCTCTTGCATTCTCCACGCCGCTTCTCTCTCCCTCCTCTCCCTGTCCATTTTCTCAATCAATGCCAAGTACCTGTTGTGCAGACTCTCTTGGTGATCCATCACACGCTTCACTAACCCCTCGAAAAATCGCGCCGTCGATGAACTCATTTGCTCCTTCATTCTCCTCTTCCTCTTCCTCTTCTGAACATTCCTATACGAAACCTCTTCTTCAATGGAGGCTTCTGACCCGTCATCAACTCCATCTATAGCTGCTGGGACAGCATTGAGACCATGAGAACCACCAAAAGGCACAGGGGTAACAAGGTCCACATTCTTTGGGGAGTTTTCATTAGTCAGAGCTGACCCAGAACCAGTTTGCCTATTATTAACATCACCAATCTTTGCAAGGCTATAAATTGCTTCAAGCTCACCATAAAGCCTGTACTTGCCCTCCAACTCCTTGCACATCTCTCCTTGAATTTCTTGCTTCTGATTCATGCCTTCTGTTTCATTGGGCTTCCTGCACAGACATTTTCACAAACACATGGCGTTCAAAAACAATCTACACCAACATGAAAAATAGAGACAAACAAGTAAAGCAGGTAACTTTATTCATGTATGGATTCATTTACCAAAAGGGTTCTTTCCTAGTGCTAAATTCCTGAGGCTGCCAACTTTTGAAGCCTAAATTTTGTTGACGGCTCTGAAGAAATAGTGGGTTGTTTTGATCAAGCAAAGCAGCCTGACCACTGGCACTGTTCTCATTCAGACCCAGCTTGAAATTTAAAGGACTCATCTGCCAGTGAGCTGTTCCAGATTGGTGTTCTTGTTCTGGCTGTGGGTGCAGTCCTTGAAACAACTCATGGGTAATGGGAATGGGATGAACAAGGTGATGACTCAACTGTTGTTGGTGGAAACTAGGGTGGGTTTGATTTTGGGGGTTAAAGAAAACAGGGGAGGAGGAGTTGGTGTCCATGAAGTGTTGCTGAGAAGGGAGGTCTGCTGTTTCAAAATTAGACTGCATAACTATGAAGGGATTGTAAAATGCAGGGCTCTTTCTTTGAACTTGTAGTACTTCTTTCTTGGGAAATCCCAACAGAAAGATCTTTTCAAGTTTCAAGGCTTGAATGTATAACCGACTGAACCCTTCCGCAGAGTAAGAGTAGGGAAGGATAAGATTGGAGTCCCTCTCACCATTTTTTGTTTCATCTATATGAAATATGTGCTAGGGTTTTGTCATAGGGTTTTAACCAGAAACTACAGATGTCGCAGCCCATTTACTCGTAGTTTTTTTTTTTTTTCATAATTGTTTATATAGAATAACTTTAAACAAAATAATTGAAACAAACGAGAAATCGTACGACTCAATAAAAAAGAATCGATGAGAACAAACCATTAAAATTGTAAGTTCTAGATTTTAATTGAGAATCTAAACCGAACTTTTGGTTGGTTTTTATGAAATTACTTAACATAGTAAAGCCGAATGAACTTATACGACTTCATAACTCTTTGTTACACTATTTACTTCTCTAATAAATTCAATAGTGAAGCCGAATGAACTGATACGACTTCATAACTCTTTGTTACACTATTTACTTCTCTAATAAATTCAATTTTATGCTTGAATCTGCTTGGTTTTTTGTATCGACAAGCATATGTACTAATGTACATGACTTTCAATTAGGGTAATTCGAAAATGAAGCAATCTTACCCTTTGTTTAGGCAACGACATTTGAGTTTTCCATTTTTGTTGCAATCTAGCTTCTTGTACACATATTTATGAAGAAATACATGTAGAAAGGTACATCAACAGCTACACGTTGAAGATGATTGTCCTTAAACTGCAAAAGAGTCTGAGTTTGAGACTCTGAGTATGGCTGTGGCATGGGCTGCTGGGTTTTTGTTATGCACGTGAACGTTCTAGCTAGAGACTTTGAGAGAGAGAGAGAGAGAGAGAGAGAGAGAGAGGTTGTCTTCTTGTCCCAGTTGTGCTATGGTCTGCTCGACTTGTCTCCACCATTAATTCCTCTGTCTGTACTCTCTCCCATTTTTGGAGCTCAGCCCTCACCAACGGCCACTCTACCTCTCTCTGTATCTGACAATTTACAATTATTGCTCTCTACGTACGACTCTGTCTCTGCCATCAGACAACTCTCACATACCCTTCCAAATTTCGAAAGCGATTCTCATTTACTTTGTTTGCTTCTTCTCTGGTTTGTTTGCTGTGTTTCAAATTTCCCAATTCTCTTTGGTCCCTTCTATTTATCTTACCAAAAAAGATCAGTTCTATGCTGACTATGCATACTCGCAAATTGTTTCACGTACAGCATACCCATGAAACGGCATCGACCAAAATCACTACTATTTAGTCGTAGCAAAATAGTAATCTTGTTTTTTATTGTCTTTTCTACTATTCAGTGCGGTGGTAGTTGTAGCAGAACTTTTTATTTGTAATCTTGTTTTTTATTGTCTTTTCTAATCGGAAAAAAATGCGCAACTAAAACTGATATGGCATCGACTCACTACAACATTAGGGTGTTAATTGACTCTAAATTTAAATTCATGATAAATCAAGGACGTGCCCAAGATTCGAATATGTAGTGAACTAAATTTAAATCACTTGGGTGAAGGGCGAACACATTGTTTTCTTTTCAATTCCTCCATAGCCGAATGCAAAACACATAGAAAATGAAGATCAGTAAAAGAAGGAAGGAATGAAGAAACAAAATACATCAAAGATTAGTAAATGAAGAAAGAAAGAAAAAGAACTTGAAAGAGACCTACAATATTACTGGGTAAGTGGGAGAAATTTCTCTTGGACTGCAGCCCAAGTAGCTTTGCACATGGCGGAATATCGACTCCCGAAAGCCCATTTTGGGCTATCGTTTAGAAAACAGGGACTCCCCCAAGGCCCAACCCAACTGATATTGAACACAAGTACACAACCAGTCCATATGAACAGAGGTATATATAGAACAGCCATATGAAGTCATTGCTTGGAAATGAAAGAGCATTTTGATCTCACCAAAAAAAAAAAAAAAAGAGCATTTAGTTATGTGTTGAGTCTTGTTCGTCAAGGAAAACAAATCAATATCACACTAATGATAAATAAGAAACAGATTCCTAGAAGTTGACTATTTTTAGCTATATATTCACCAGTACTGGATCTCAGTTTGGAATCCAAACATACTGAGCAATCAGCAACAAAAGACAAACAATGGAAGACTATCACATTTTCAACACTACTTTGGTCTTCTCTATGGTTTTACTGATTGTTTGTTCTGCTCTGAGAGTCATCAATGTGTATTGGTGGAGACCCAGAAGCTTAGAGAAGTAGTTAAGAAAGCAAGAGATCAGAGGAAGATCTTACAGGCTTTTCCAGGATGACATGAAAGAGATCAGTAGCTCCAGCCAGGAAGCTTGCTCCAAACCCTTGTCCCTCAACCACCACATTGCCTCAAGTGTCTTCCCATTCTTCTGTCAAATGGTGCAAAACTATGGTAACTGATTTAAGTATAATGAGTATACTTTGGTGAATCTCAGTGGTGTAGCTCTCATTCTGAATTACGATTGTGTGATTTGCTTGATTAGGGAATGTGAGTCTGTGTTGGGCTGAAACAAGGCCAAGGCTAGTAATAGCTGACCCGGAGCTGATCAAGTCGATATTAGAAGACAAGAATGGTCACATTATAAAGCCACCATTGAACCCTCTTGTCAATCTTCTGCAACTTGGAGTTGAAAACAATGGGCCAAGCGCAGAAGGCTCATTATACCTGCTTTCCACCTCGAGGTGTTGAAGGTACACGCCCACTTTCTCTTTCAGGCAATTTTCATTAGAAAACCTAGCCTGCATGGAATGAAAATTAGATTTGGGAAAACAGGGGATGGTGCATGCCTGCATTTGAAACCAGTTGCTGTAGCCTGATAAGTCGATGGGATAAGCTAGCTGGTGGTGAAGGGCCTTGTGAAGTAGATGTGGCGCCGGAGTTTCAAAACCTTGCCGGCGATGCCATCGCAATAACAGCCTTTGGAAGTAGCTATGAAGAGGGAAAGAAGATATTTGTGTTGAGATATATATCCCACGTCGGGAATATGAGACCTTGCATGTGGGTTAATAAGGGTTTGGGCCACTTCACCCATTGCCAATTGGTTTTGGATGTGAACCCCATACTACTTTATCATGGTATCAGAGCGGGTTACCCACGTCCACGTGTGAAGCCTAATGGCCACACGAACTCCATGTCACCCAAATATTGTCCACGTGTTAGGCTTGAAGATTCGCCACACGTGCGGGGGCGTGTTGAGATATATATCCCATATCGGGAATATGGGACCTTACCTGTGGGTTAATAAGGGTTTGGGCCATTCCACCCATTGTTAATTGGTTTTGGATGTGAACCCCAGACTACTTTATCAATTTGAACTTCAGAAATAGCAAGTTGTTCTAGTGCTTGAGGCCTATTATGGTTTCTACTTCCCAGGTTGAAGGTACTAAAATGAATAAGATTCCACATTTCATACTATTAACAATTCAACATTGAATTAAATTTAGCAACACAACTATTACGACACATAACTTAATGTCAAAGTGATCATTCAACCAAACTGGAGCATAATGTCACCTGATAAAATGCGACTTTGACACTTACATAGATCATGTCACGTAATGTGATTTAGTCATTTAGAGATCGTACTTGAAAATGTGATTTACCTAATATTTTCTAAATGTGTCGAAATCTATCTATGTAACGCAGATTCATCCCCACAAAAAAGAATAGGATGAGGTATAACCTGGACAATGAAATCAAAGGCATACTGAGGGGCATGATCAGAAGGAAAGAGCAAGCCATTAAAAATGGTGAAGAGGGTGGTAATGATCTGCTAGGCTTACTATTACAGTGATGTGATAGAGTGCAAGCTATTCTACTATGCTGGCCAGGAGACCACATCCTCTTGTCTTACTTGGACTATGATCGTCTTGTCTATGCATCCAAGGTGGCAAGAAAAAGCAAGAGAAGAGGTCCGGCGTGTCTGTGGAAACAATGCTTCCGATTTGGATGTCATGAATCACCTCAAAATCGTAAGTTAATGCATCGTTCAAAGTAAGAGTCTAACGATGTAGCATGTCTAAGTTGAACAATGTTAGCGAATGATGATTTTTCTTCATCAATATATATTTTTCTTATTAATGTAAGCATAAGACGTTTGATGAAATGTCTAACTTCACTGCTATTAGTGGTTGTTGATTCTTCTACTGAAATGTTATGCGGGTATCAATAAGATTTGGGGGAAGTTCTAAGGCTATATGCACCGGTGAGTGCACTCTATAGGCACACCAACCAGAAAACCAACATAGGAGGCAATTCAGTCCCAGCTGGGATTGATTTGTTAATGCAAGGAAAAATCTCAGTGAAGAATACATGCATAGAGAAATCTAAGAGTGGGATTTTTCCTAGAATTAGCAAAAAGCCTAGTCTAAAGTGCTGTAACTACAAACTGAAACGAGGCTCAAATGCCATGCAGAGTAAACCAACTCTCATCCATTTCTAGAAATCTATTCATCCACTCCAGATTCAAAGGCCCCTCCTCAGCACTTGAGCCATCAAACAAGAACTCATCCCCAAATGATCCATTAAAGCTCATGGACTTGAAGAAGTAGTTCTCCTGGCGTTTCGAGTTGCTGGTATCTTCTATTCCAATTGATACAGAATTGTTCTCCATCAACTCAACATTCTGGGGGTCGGATGAGAACAACAACTCTTTTGCTGCTGGATTTGATGGTTCTGAAAGTAGTCTATTTTGTTGTTGTAACCTCTCATTATGCTTGATCTTCTTGCTCAAGTGAGAGTTCCAGTAATTCTTAATCTCGTTGTCTGTCCGACCAGGTAGTCTTCCAGCAATCAATGACCACCTAAATTATAACAGAATCCAACTTAATCCAATTGTTGAACCCCAAGAACAAAAAGGTAGAACTTGAAGAGAAAGTAGCACACCTGTTTCCAAGGAGTTTATGAAGCCTGAGTATCAAATCCTCTTCTTGGTCTGATATATTGCCTCTCTTAATATTTGGTCTAAGATAGTTCATCCATCTCAGTCTGCAACTCTTCCCACATCGGTTAAGACCTGCAATAAAAAACAAAAAAATTAAAACCTTGTACATACATCATCATTTCTTGAAAAGAATGATAGCAGAGAATTGCATACTACACCTGCTTTGGTTGCAACTGACTTCCACTTTCTTGGGCCATAAACTTCAATAACTTGAGCCAGTCTCTGATCTTCTTCTGCTGTCCAAGACCCTCTGTTTACTTCCTTGCTCTTGCTACTTCTAGTGCTTAGTGGCACCATTATTGCCACTTGGTGATTTCTAGCTGAAAGTAGTATGACTGAGGCTTGAGACGCTTTATATATTTATGGCACTGAGAGATGTGGCATGTTGATTCTATCTAAAGCCAAGTTACCAGCTACCTTTCTTTGGAAAAGTTTCAACCTCAGCTAACTTTATATAGAAAAATTCCAAAGACAAATAGACAATGTGCATGCATTTGATGATTGAACAAGGAGAAACTCGCATATGTGTACCATTATGTACACATGACTTGGCAGAAAGGGAAAATGTGAATTCTGCAGATCAATGGCCCATATTGTCCAATAAAATCTCACCCTTATTTCTAAATAAATGTATGATGCATGTGATTTGTTCTATGAAGGCAATGATGGCAAATTTTGACAGCAGTGAAAAGTGAGTTACCCTTTTGGTCAGGATCACAAACTAGTGAAGTATTTCAAAAACACAAGAGTCAAATACATCATAAGTATGAAACCTAGTCAATAAGAGAATCATGGAGAGAATAAGCAACAAGAATTATAAATTAGTGAAACCCAGAAGAGGGAGACACATGTTCTTTGCAGGGATAGATTAGATTCTTCTTTTCCACAGAGGAAGAGAATTTGGATGATGTGTATGTCCTTGCAAGTCCTTACACTACTCACATGATCAGCCATGTTTTCTTGTCACAGAATTCTGTGCCCTCATGATGCTTTTTTATTCTGTTTTTGTTGTCTACTCTCTAGCAAAAGCATATTATAAGAACCTCCCTAAAACCCTTCTCTTCTTATCTGAGTTAGTAGTTACTGATTGAAAGACTCAGTGATCACTTGTGAATTGTGAATCTCATATTGAATAAATCCAGGGAGGCGTCCTATTTGGATTTTTTTTACTAATCTGGAAGGAGATTACTGTTTTGAGATTTTTTTTGATTCAAAGATTAGGTGATATTAGTACCTCGGTAAAAATCTAAAAGAATATCTTCTAGATACTAGGAAACAAGCAAATCCGGCAACAAACATGTGTAGACTGGTGTTTTAAGGTAACATCTGCAGCATTTGAATCTGAAGGCAAGCATGTGGAAGCATATGATTTCAAGGATTGGCTCTCTTCAGGTATTTAGGTATTTACAAAATCTGACAGAGAATTTAGTCGTATAGTCCTTAGTTTAGTATTGTAATGAATCACATTGTCATTGCCACTTGGAAAAGGCCCTGCTCTTTCTCAAGTTCCTGCAGGGATAATAACTTAAAAACTGGAGCCTGGTTATTGTTGCTTTTGAGATTCAGGATTAGGTAAAAAGTGGGCATCAGAAGCAGAGAAGTAGTGGTGGATTTACGTGAATTGGAAGAGCATGGTCAGTTTTGGATCTTCATGAATGGATTCTAGATGATAAATCTGTATTAACTGCTGCAAATAGTATACAAATTTTAAGATTATCCTTGTGAACACACCAAGAGAATTCTTAATCGGCATAATTCAAACTCTGAAAATCATTATCGATTGAACTAGTTTTTGAGTGAATAAGTTCTATAATGAAATTCTTGAGTCCGGAAGTCGTTGAATTAGTTACTATTTAGTCTCTATACTCTCAATAAACTCATGACCCCTGATTTTTGAGTTGGTCATCATTGAAACCAAGAATAGTGTTTTACATAACAAAAGTGTCTCGTTTAGCCATCGACAAGGTAGTCATGATCATCATTGAGAGTTTGTTGACACTGTCAACAAGTGAGAGCAGTAATAATTACCAATTGTTACCAGAAAGTGAGTTATCATAACCAAGATAGTTGAAGTTTTGCTCCAAAACATACAAGAACCATCATTTACAGCATGTGAAAACTGAAAAAGGTAAACTATGAATTATATGGCCATGTTTATTTGTACGACACCCAAAACGCATCAATAATTTGAGTTGAGATTTCAAACGCTTAGAGGAAGTGATTGATTTCAATGAACTACAGGCAAGAACATTTTTTTGGGTTAAAAGGAAATTTGAAGCCAGTTATCAGCTAGATAAACAACATGGAGTCGAGCTTCAACACTCTACCAACCTTCTCGCCATCAAGATCGACCAAGTAGGTTGTGTGATATAGTAGTATCTGAACACCATAGTCCTGCCACATAATGCAAATAAAAATCAAAACTTGGATTACCCCCTTTGGTGAACTATATGCAAAAAAGGATTAGTCATTCTTTGATGAAATGGGAAAGTGGTCCAGTACATAGTGGATTCAGTACTCAATTTTTATGAGTTTACCAACTTACAAGTGTGGCTCTTTATTCCCTTTAAGGTCACTTTAGTTTTTGGTCATAAATATCACATTAATGGGTATATGAGCAAAAAAAAATTTTTTTTTTTTCAAATATCCTTGATCTGGAGATTGAAGGTGACTCAAAATTGCTGGTACACTGTGTTGCAGGTCAGGAGATTATTCCTTGGCATATTAAATATATTGCGGAATATATACGTACGATGATGTCTACCTTGCATTGAGTCTCATCATGACATATCAAGCGTGAAGCAAATTTCCTTACTGATGCTGTAGCTAAAATGGGTCATCTTGGTGCTGCAAATTCATGGATGAGAGGTCTACCTTTTCAGCTGCTCTAGCTTTCTATTTTGATCAGTTGAATGACTTGAATCTAGGTTATGTAAGAGGTTTTTGCTTATAGTTTAGTGTTCTTTTGTATTCCTAAAAGAAACAACCCAAAGTCCACATAACCTTGGCCACAAAAGCACTAGCAAACCCCTATCTTTTCACTTGAATTTTCATATACAAGATCTGGGTAAGAAATCAAAACAATCCTACTCCAGATGAAAAGGAAAGCATAGGAGAACTGGGCCTATGTGGGCTAGGCGGAACTTAGGTGGGCTGGGCCTAGGCAGGAATTTCGGTCTACCTTTAAAAAAAAAAAACATAAAAGACAACCAACTTCGACTCTTCTCTCGTCATCTTCTCCCATCTCTCTCCGGCGGATTGTGGCGGCAGTCCACGACCCAGAATCCGCCGGACACCGCAGTCATCAGCGGCGGAAGTCCACGACCTACACTCCCTCTGCCGATGCTGGGTCAGTTCTGCAGCAAATTCAACTGGTTGGGCCTTAACCTATTATTGGGCTATATTTAGTAGATTTTTCTTCTTGTTCTTCTTTTGACCGATCACTTTCGTCAAGCTTTTTGCTATCACATCATTTGACCTAGATTTTGCAGGTAATTGTTATTATTCGTGGTACCTCCTCCTTAGTCCAAATGAGAAAGAAACAAGTTACATTTGTTGTAAGCATCATCAACTATTAAAACATAATCTTAGTTATTTGCTTATGGAAGCAAAATCTATTTCTGAATTCTGATGAAGACCGAGGATGATCGAATTGGACGTTGGAAAGATTCTGATCCGCTGCTGCCGTATTTCAGCTTCAAGAAGATATGCTTAAATCGGCAGTAAAATGACTGCGAAAACATCGAATTGTTCGACGATATCCGTGGAAATAATCTATCCTTAACAAGGTAGTTAGTCAAAGTAAACAGTTGATACATTCCTCCAATTCTCAAAGATTTCTATCTATCTGAAATCTGCTGATGGAAAAATATATATTGGACGTACAGAAGAACTAATTGACAAATTGTAATGATATTCTAAGTAAAATGTGTAAGATTACTACGAAAAAAACTTGTTTATAGTGATCAGATTAGATTAATAACAGATCTTCCCGCAAGATCATATCTGTTATTAATGAAACTACAGATCTAGTATATCCAGCGTTTGCATCAGAGTATCTTAAAACGTATTACATGACAAATTTCTTCGACTAATTGAGCCGTTTATTCGAAGTAATTAACAAACAAATTAACGGACGTATACATGGAGCTGCTATAATTAATCTTTCTTTTCTAATGATGATGGGAGAAAGAGATCAAATCGAACTTGTTCCAAACCTGCTGCTTGATAAATCTATTAACAATCAAAGATATCCTCGCAGAATCTTGCATTATTTTCTATGAACAACTACGCGTGTAGGATAGACATGCAACGAAGCAAAACGAGATAGTTACTGAACAGTAGTATACTAGTCCAATAAGTCTGTTCAACTCCACCTCAAAATAAACTAAAACCCTTAAAATTGATTTGATCAAACAAGTCTGCATCAGACAAAGAAGCTCGGTGTTCAGAAAGAAATATAATACTGCCGCCTTTGAATGAGTCTCAATCATATATACAAAGCAAAGATAAGTACCTGTTATTGATTACTAGGATGCAAATTAATATGACAAAGAGTAGCAAGTAAAACACAGCATTGTTGGAATTGAACTAATCCGATCGAGTGACATATAATAAGCTAAGCCCAGAATCTACAGCAAGATCTGGGATAAGGTAGAGATATAAGCAAATAGAAACTGACAAGTTTAGTCGACGTTAATTCGAGATATATATAGATATACTAGGAGAGAAAATCAAAGCGTTAAGATTTTGCAATTGAATAAAAGATAGACCAAGAGATATGACAGTTTGTGACGGTTACTAGTTTAATTGCTTGTATTACTTGACCTTCCAGCTTCGTAGGAAGACAAGTACTTACTTAGGTAAACCTAAGCCTCGTTTAGTTCGTGAAAAAGAAAATAGTTATTTTGTCTTTCCCACGAGAAGAGAAAGAGAAGGGGAGAAATGAAATATTTCGTTGACTTTCCGTTCCGATATTTGATAACACAAGGAAAATTATCCGGAAAGTTGTTAATTTAAATAATATATTATGAGTAATAAATGCAATAAAATGAGATAGAAAAGTGGTTCCTATGGATTTTGAATTGAACAATTTTCCTTCACATTTTCTCAACCTTCAGGAAAGTATTTTATTTCCTTCAGTATATTCTCAAATGCAGGAAAATAACAACTTTTTTTTCTTGACTGTACTTTTCACAAACCAAACGAGGCCCTAGTTCATTAGGTTATTTGCCTCATTGGACATAACAGATTTTCCTTTGGTATTCAACACTGTCATGCAGTTCGGTTTGTTTTCGTTGAGATCTTTAGTTAGGCTGTCCAAGATTCTGGAAATCTAGCTAATGCTAAATTCAACTTTGATGATTTCCTCTAGACGTAGGTGGAATTATTGACTTTAAAATGATCATTGTTTTTCTCCAATATGCATGCATGGTATCTATAGAGCCTCTATATGCTATAGGCTTATTGCGTGCAACTGATTCTAAAGCAAGTGTAACAAGTGAAAGTCATACGATATAAAATACGTATTCGATCATCTTTCATGTTATTTCAATAGCCGTATTTTACGACATGAGATATTTTTCAATAACACATCATTGTCTTACCCAACCAGAAATGTATGCTGCGCGTGAATGTGATAAACCATGTAACAAATAGCTGGAGCTAAAGACGAAGAAGTACGTTCTCCCGTCTTGCTCGAATATGATTCAGAATTTCAGATCATCAATAATTGGTTCATGTTCAAGTTCTGTCCAAAACGAGAACAACTTGCCTTATAAATAAGTCACGCGCACTTTAATCATAGAGTGAACAAAAGACAAATAGGTTGCTATAAACGCACACCAGTCCTACCAGGACAAAAAAAAAGTTGGTTCCACCAAAACAATGAACCCTAAAGCCTTTTTGTCCAAAAGAAAAAAGAAGAGCAGCATGGCCTAAAGCTTTATTTCGTTTCTCATGTATGAGAGGCTGAGAGCACACTAGAGAAAATAGAGTCGCGTTCCTTTCTCTCTTCTAGTCTTCTTCCTCTGTTTCACCTCTAAATCCAAGTCTCCTCGTGTATTTAGATAATAACAACAAAAAAATAACGAAAACACGACATATACGTATGTATAATTTAAAACAATGTAGTATTGTTTTGCTATTTTCCGCTAACTCTCCTTTTTTTCTTTTTTTCTTTTTTGAGTTATATATTTGTAGAAGTTGAGGTTGACCCTTCAAAAACAAGTAGTCTTGTTCTCCTTTACTTTAACACACACCTTTAAGCTTGGATTTTACTTGTCAGTGAAGATTTTTTGCAAACGAATGGGATGTCTTAATTAAGCTATAAGCTCACTAAGCATGGCCCCAATTTTATAAAAAGGAGGTTAATAAACGACAACCATTACACATAATTACTAAGTGGCCATCATAATCTTTGGATTTCACACTAAACTAATCCCTTTACTTAAGTTGTAAACCACTATTGTTTTTCCTTCAACTTTTATATTGAAGAAACAAAAACTTATGTCTGTAGCGGGTTTCGTTTTTCTGCTTCTGCTATTTTTTGCCTCGGATTCTCATTTTTTCCATATTTCTTCGGGTCACCAATGCAAATATTTGGTTGTAGCTAGCTGGCTAGGAGAAAAGGAATTTAACTGGTGTAGCTAGCTAGCTAGGATTGGGGGCTTGGATAGTCAGAGTATTTTGTCTAGTCCGATAATGACCAAACTCATAGAAGTAGAGATCATCGTAGGGTGACATAAAAGACCAGATTGATAGAGATCTCCAGCATCATATGGACCCCAAAAGATTTTATCGATTTCAATCGCAAAGGGGAACATCAATTATCCTCGTTTGTTTCGTTGCTTTGGTTTGAGTGGTGAATTTGGAAACAAAATTCAGAAAACAGGTGAAGATACCTTAAGGGGAGGTTGCCGACTTGCCATTTGCAAAGTTCTGGTTAGGAATTGTTATCTTCGGAAAGCTGAGGAGTGTGAAGAGTAGTCGGAATGCTGTTATGTGCCGATCCTGCAGTGATGATCTGCATACATGTTAATTTGCTTCAATATTGTGGATCAAAGCACAGAAATTTGATTACAATGGCAATTTTGGTTGTTTGAACTTACTTATCAGGCAATCATGCTAGCTACAAGTTTGTTAAAACGTAATCGATCAATCGTTTGTGAAAATTAACGATAATAAGTCAATATCAACACATTTAACAATAAGATAACTAACAATAATCCATTATCTTGACGACGCAAAAGATTCGAATAAACTTACACTAATAGATATCATACTTAGCAATTGACTTACCTTTTGTTTTATTTGTTAGATGATAAATTCAATCCCGTGATCGAGTCATGCAGGATTTTTTTTTTTAGAAAATAAAATAAAATGATACCATCATATGTAAGAGAAATGAATTGAGAAACCTAAATGTGTGTGTATATAATCCCGTTATAAACCACTTAATTAGTTACAACGTGAGTATATTTAGTTTAGTAGTATGAGTGGCCGGACTATATACGCACACTTGTTAGCATTCCATTCCCGATCATAACAAGTCTGGTTGACCTTTGACATATATAACAAAATATTTGACCTTAAAGGGTTTCGTGAATTTGTTTTCCCTTAATTATTATCAATTCTTGTCAAAGTCTACTGCATTTTCAGTTAGGGTTTCATAATCACACACAAACTGGTCTAATATATAAAATTATATGATTCAATTCACCATATATTATTATCTTAATTTGATTGACTTTAGCTACTATAGGGTACACTGTACTCTATATCCATATTTCCCTAGTGATTCATTTTTATAGGTATCGAATAGAAAGGGATCGAAGATAAAGACCTAGCCAGCTTGTTTATTACTAATTGATGTCATACAACGACAATGGTGACATGTGGATTATCTTTGTACTGATATTGTCACAACTTAATCACTTTTAAGATTTTTAATCATAAAATGTCTCGGTATAATTAAAAATGATTTACCTATTTATAAATTATATTTTATTTGTCATTTTTATACAGTAAGATCTCTCCTCTCCAACAATTGATGTATTTACAAGTATTTCACAATCCATTAAAAACCTTCTTCTTCTTTTGAATTTGGTAGAGGAAACTTGCCTGCATACATATGAGGCTAATCTCGACTCTCATTATTTATTTACAAGTATTTCACAATCCATATATAGCCAGTTTTTTTTTCTACTTGCACTTAATTTATTTTAGACATTCTATCAATCTCAATCAAAATATTTTCAATTACTATCATATATGTATATATTATGAAAATGCAAGTAGTTAAATTAATTGATTCCGATATGTGATGAAGTTTTTATTGATCAAACTCATGACCACAAGAACAAGCACTGATTGATAGATTAAACACTTCCACTAAAGATCAAGCAGGTGCATTCCTGTATCTTGCCGACTCAATCGAAGTTTTCCCAGGTCGACTATCAAGTTATTTGAAGCTGCTAGCTTAATCTCAAGTCTCACAAAACATTGAGACCAAAAAAGGAAGAAGAAGTCATACAAAACCTGGTCACAACAGTGCATTTGTTTCCACATATTGTAGCCACTGGAAATGGAATATAAGAATGACAAGAGTAAGTCATGCGCAACCTGAATCTTTCTTCTCTGCGAATTAACAACTCATTTTTGAAAATCCCATTTCAACAACCTTGGTTTTAATATACTTGATCAATTAGGTTTACTTTCGAGTTCTCAATAAAGTAACAAATAGAAACTCGAAAATCTTCATTCGACCAAACTTTCATTAAACTAAATTTTCTTTTAGCTAAAGCCGTCATAGTGTACAAGCATTAAGAAGGGGGCGTGATATATAGTGTTGTTGACAAGTGAAATTTTCATATAAATAATTCCAATGTCAACATTTGAGAGGAAGAAATTAACAATGTTTAAGCAATTTGAATATGAATTCTCAAATAGAGATTACTTGAATAATTGCATTCGTGGCGATCCTTGATTACTTAAATTAATCGGCTAATTGATGACTCTTAGTAGTTTCTAAGTGCAAGAAAATGTTTTTGCTTCTGCAAGTATCAGTTACTACTACGGACACCAGGATCTGCATCCTTTGGCATAGTTAAAGAGGCGAGTTTAATTAAATTAAGAATTATCATGATTCATGAACAAGAACATAGTTGACAATTTTGAATGTGGCTTTAAGCTAATGATAAGAAATTCAGTGAAATGTTAATTTAAAAAGAAAATATAGGAAATCAAAATCACAAGTTTAATTTCGTATATCGTCAAATATTATGTTGCAAATGTAGTCTTAGCCGCACTCGATTAAGTGCTCATGACCTCGTTTTTGTTTGTTTCTTAGATTTTTATATTCGTTTTCTAAAATTAACTCTCACCAAGTTAAGAAATTTTGTTGTGATTTGCCAACTTGTTTTTGGCCATCATCATCATCAAGCTAAAGTTTTTATGAGTTTATATAGACGGATAATTTGCTATGATGCGGAGTTGCATTGCAAAAGACAAGGGCATATTCAAAAATTTCCATTTTTTGTTCTTTGTTCTCAGATAAAAAAAAAAAAAAAAAAAAAAAAAATCGGGGAAGTGGCAGACAGAGGATTTCGATAGGATCACTACGTCAACAGGATACTTGAAGGTAGGATGACGTAAAAAAAAATTTTTACTAAAATGAAAATATAATTAATCCGGGCCTAACCAAACCCAGCAGCTATTTAAGCCTAGAGTCCAAACCGTAACCAACTCAGTTATAAAGCTTCAAGCTTTAGAGAGAGAGAGAGAGTGACTCAGCGCACAGAAAGCTTCTAGCTTTAGAGAGAGAGAGAGAGAACCTAATCACCACCGGAGAAATTTAACCGCAAATCCCAAATCTTTCTTCTCCGGCCAGCCAAGATGATAGCTTACCTGGAGTGCTTCGTCCAAGAAAATGAAAACGACGCCGAATCCCGGCCATACGACGTCGTCTCCGGCCTCCGCGGGGCCCTCGACCTCCAAGGCACCATCGACTGCGGCGACGCAGCCGAACAAGCCGCCAAAGACTTCGGCGGGATGAACTCCCTCGCTCCTCTCGCCTTGGTCCGTCCCGCCGGCGCCGCCGACGTTGCGAGCGTGGTGCGAGCGGCGGCGAATCTGAACCTGACGGCGGCGGCGCGCGGCAACGGCCACTCCATCAACGGCCAGGCCATGGCGGATCGAGGCCTGGTCCTGGACATGCCGGCCATGGAGGACCATTTCCAGGTGGTGAGGACGAGCAGCACCTCCGGCTACGCTGACGTGTCGGGAGGGGCATTATGGGAAGACGTGCTGAAACGGTGCGTTCGGGATTACGGCATGGCGCCGAGGTCGTGGACGGACTACCTCAGCTTAACGGTCGGCGGCACTTTATCCAACGCTGGCGTCAGCGGCCAGGCTTTCCGTTACGGACCCCAAACCTCGAACGTAACGGAGCTTGAAGTCGTTACGGGGAAGGGCGAGACTTTCGTGTGCTCGGAAGAGGAAAACTCGGAGCTCTTCTTTTCCGTTCTTGGCGGGCTAGGCCAGTTCGGCATCATCACCAGAGCTCGAGTACGCCTCCAGCAAGCCCCGGACATGGTTGGTATTACTATTCTTAGTATTCTACTACACTCTTCGTTGCTTAATTTCCAATTTACCCTCCCCCCAACATTTATCAGATTAATTAGAGTGCATGAGCATCACGTTTACGGTACGTAATCTCGGTTTTTGTTTTTATTAATCGTGATTAGGTGAGATGGATAAGGCTGGTGTACACCGAGTTCGACGCCTTCACTCGCGACGCCGAGTCGCTCGTCACTCGCCCCCACGACGACGGAGAGTCATTCGATTATGTGGAAGGCTTTGCCTTTATGAACAGCGATAACCCGGCGGATGGGCTCCCCTCGGTTCCTCTACACCCGGACCAGGTGTTCGACCCGACCCGGCTGCCTCAAGAAGCTGGATCAGTACTCTACTGTCTCGAGCTCGCTCGTCACTACCGGAGCTCTGACCACCTCTCAGCTGTTGACAAGGTAAGTTCCAAAACCCCCAACGCTAGCATTTTCATTTTCATTTTTTCTTTATCTCCTACACCAGGGACTACAGTATCATCTCTGCACCCTAGATTCTCAGCCGTTGGATTTGTGATTTTTGGTTTCCTCCGGCTATATTTGGCGTCATGGCCTCCGCAAAGTACAGTTGAGCGGGCCCTTGTGAGTGACTGAGTTTTGACCTAGGTGGTTGCTAAGCGGGGCCCACGGGACTCCGCTTGAGAATTTGATTGGGTTAAGTGAGTCCCGCGCAAAACTGTACCGCCGGATAGTGAAAAAGTCAAAACGGTTCACTTACACGTGTAAGGCGCTCGTCGTTTCAGGACGGGGCCTTTATTCCCTGTTCACCATGATCTTTTTACTGTCGAACCTGTACGTAGTTCAACCAATGACCAGTTGTTTTAGTTTTATTCTTTTTAATTAATTTTTTTATATATTTATTTAATAAATTTGGGAATTGTTGGTTGGTCGCTTGCTTCAACTTGAAACTGACAATACGCATACAGCGTATCTTACTATCTTCCATTGGATTTTCTGACACGGTACTGGCATGTAAACGCCCATGCCGTATCGTTTTTATTACGAGTGTGTGACACTCGGTTTCGAGGAGAAAATAGTAAAATGCTTCAGCAGACGTTGCTGATATGAGATTTTGCTGACACCGTGGTCCCAAGGATCCAGAAATGTCCAAAAAGGCCATCATTTTCTGGAATCTGTGCATCATGAATGCCATGTCGGCATGTCCCATGTAGTGGTTTGTAATGACTGATATGCCCTCATTTTCTTTTCTTGTGTAGGGCGTGAACAGGCTGCTGGAAGGCCTAGGATTCGTGGAGGGATTGGAGTTCCAAGTGGACCTCGGATACGAGGAGTTTCTATTGCGTGTGAAGCAGGCAGAGGAGCACGCAAAGGCCAGCGGCATTTGGGACGCTCCCCACCCTTGGCTGAACCTGTTCGTGTCAAAATCGGACATCGCCGATTTTGATCGGGTGGTGTTCAAGGAGATCCTTAAAGACGGCATTGGTGGCCCAATGCTCGTCTATCCTCTTCTGTGTAGCAAGTAAGTCCTCCTTATTCTTCTTTTTGGTAATCATGTGGTTTTTGAGCAACTTCGTGCGATATGTTAACCTTAGATGACTAGGTTTACTGCTTTTGCCAGTTGGAATATTCGACGTGTCAATATATCCTAGTCATTTCCAATTTGTCACGGACTAGCCGACGTCGTTTCGGATTATGATATATGCATGTGAGATTTATGGCTATTTTGAGGGGTTTTGATATGCTGCCACATGATTCATGTTCGGAAATGTGAGAATCTGACCCCATCTTGTGCTGACGGGAGGGTTGTACGATCTAAACCTGCACCCCACCGTAGGGAATCAGAGACGGGGGCTGTACTATTTACGTCACGTAGTTTGGTGTGGGTTGGTTAGCGTCTAAGCAAGCGTAGGAAGGACGTCCAGGACAAAGATACGGGTGGGCCCACATGGTATAGTAGTTTTTAAATACGTCTTTGAAATAGTGCTTAATTACCTGAAAAATTAGGTAGTAGATTTTGTCATTATATACCAATACAATAAAACGCAAAGGGTAGTTCGGTAAATTAGATTCTAGGATGTGGGTTCGTTTCCCTCTTTTAGGAAAATGACTAATGAGAAGGTTCACGGTTCAGCCATTTGAGGAACGACAATCGTCTTTTATTCTGTTATATGACTAAATGACACCATATTTAATCTGTCTGGCTCTGACTCTTGGTAATGTACGAAAATACCCATCTGTACTAGCTTAGACTAACGGTTGTTGGTTATGTTATTACTAGGTGGGATGCGCGGACGTCTGTTGTGCTACCGGAAGGCGAGATCTTCTACATTGTGGCGTTGTTGAGGTTCACTCCGGCATACCCGAAAGGCCCGTCGTGTGAGAGTCTAGTTGCTCAGAACCAGGAGATTGTGCAATATTGCAGGAAGAAAGGTTTGGACTTTAAGTTGTATCTGCCGCATTATCGATCGCAAGAGGAATGGAAGCGGCACTTCGGGAATCAATGGAGCAGGTTCGTCGAACGGAAGACTTGCTTCGATCCCATGGCAATTCTCGCTCCCGGGCAGAAAATTTTCCCGAGAAGTAATCCCAAACCCTAGCTAGATATAGAGCAAATAGTCATCATTCAGGTTTATTCGGTGTAATTTTTTCTCCTCTTTTGTATTGTGCTGGTGGGTCAGTACCATTGTTGTTATCAATCGAAACAATTCGACAAAGAAGCTAGCCGTTGGCAGCAAATTAATATAAAGAAATTAGTTTGAGCAAAAAGATCTCGATCCTTTCCTTTCGATTAGTTCCTTTCATTTTCCGCAAATTAATAGCCAAAACTAAATGAATCCAAAAATGAAAACTGGACATTAAAATGATAGCATAATAGTCGATCAATGATATGACTGTATATCATGTTCTGGAATCTGGATTGAAATGTGGCCTATATCATATCACTGTTCTGATTCAATTATACTTGACATTGATGTTGTGCATGTCTTTCTCCAAATAATAATTGATCAGCCTCATCTATCTTTACTCTGCTAGCTAGCTTTTTCCTTCGACGCTTTTCATAACATATGTCTAGGTTGGATTATACAGTTTTGGACCGCTCAAAATTCTGATAAGATCTTATCTTAGACTCTTATTTTATCGTATATATGTGATAGTGAATCTTAAGATGTTGAGCTACATAGCTTTGATGCTGCAGTAGTTCGAGATGATTTGACCTCAACTGGGTGGAACTAGTTCACTTTTCAACATGCATGAACAAAAGCGTTCCTAATGAAGCATCAGATTCTCTCTTTTTTCATGCAGATTTTTACACCAATGCACGCACTAAAGTGAAACGCCATGCATAAAGGCTCGCTTTCACTTTTATCCAACTCCTTTTTTTACCGTCTCGAGCTTTGCTTTGGCTGGTTTTGTTTGGTTTCAAGGGAAATCAAATCTTCGACTGGGTTTCTTTATCGTCTCCCCCATCTTGCTTTTTTCGTTTCAAACTTAGCTATGGCGAACTCCTTTATCTTTCTTTCTATCCCTTCTTTTTCTATTATGAAAAGTAGAGAAAAGCTGGAGTATAGTGGGGGAACGTACTTGGCTTTAGAAGGCAATAATAAGATCATGATTTCTTGTAAGGTGCACCAAAGCCAAGCAACAAGGATTAAACAAAGTGATTAAGAAGAAGATTAAAGTAAGCAGGGAGTGGTTCTTGGCCTCGATCGATGGTTCAATCCCATGCAGATTAATTAAGAATCGTATACGTTCTTTGTAACTGTGTCATGCAAATTATATAGTCGGAACTAAAAGTTAACGTATCTCTGCTTTTTGGTGGCATATGTATTCTTCTGTGTTGGAAGGCTGCGAAAGATCGAAACTGAGGCAATGAAAGTCATTGAGATGGAGCGAATATCAAATTCTGCCTCTCTCTCTCTCTCTCTCTCTCTACAAATTCTGAACATCGATATTAGTGTTTTAGGGTTCTATTTATATATATATATATATATATATATATATA
>NC_020496.1:20797976-20835196 GCF_000184155.1 Fragaria vesca subsp. vesca | reverse complement strand
GACGACTTATACGTGTGTCGTCGGCTAAAGTCACCACAGACGAGCTTTTCCCGACGAAATCTTAGCCGACGAATTAAGCTGACAAGCCGACGAAAAATTTTCGTCGGCTAAAGTGCTTGTCCTGGTAGTGATTTGATGGTTTTAGAACTAAACCATGGCGCCTCAGCTTTCTTTTAGACAATATATGTTGTGAGATCAACATAGCTACTCAATCAGGAAGAGAAATAATGGGTATGAATTAGGTTGCTCTCGACGAAATCGGGACTGACTTGTTCAAATTATTCGACCAAGCATCAAAATTGACATGTCAGTGTCCGATATCAAATGGTGTATACCACAACAATGACGCTAAAGAGTAAAGACGACATTACAGACTAGATAGAGATGGTGTCGAAAATAACTCACTTACTCACATGCTAGAAACGAAGATAGAAACTGAACAGAAACTCAATAAATGGAACGGAAATGAGAAGAGCTAGGGATGCAACCGGCATCAGTTTCTGCCGCTGCATTATCATTTCAACCTCTCTGTATCGGCGACTAAGCTGCTCCGACACCGGCACACGGTGGTGCCGGGGTTATCGAATCCTATTGTCCATATATGCTAGTTCCTGCTGAGTAAACCCTTGACTTCGTTTGCCACAAGCCCATACCGAAGACACCATATAACGATATAATGGGCCGACTTATATAAATTACAGGTCTCAATGAAAGCGAATAGCTCTCAGTGATGGGCCAGAATGCCAGATGTGCAAACTTATTCCGAGGCCCAAGAGTTTCTATTTTCAGCCCAGTTAAGTTTGAGGTCAGTGTTGACTTGACGGTAGCAGCAGCCCGCAGTAGTATAAGTGGCCCGTGGTGTAGTGTAGAAGAAGCTTTGGGTTGCTTTAGGAGATTTTGCGTATTTATCGACATCTTTTTGTCACCATTGATTATGTCGGTGGGGCCTTTGTGTTCCCCTATTTGGGGGTCGATGACTCTGTCTAATGTCCACGGTTTCCCCATGACTAAACCCTAATCATTCCCAATTATCTATTTATCTTGACTCCATACCATATTATTATTGGTTTAGCATAACTAATACAATTTAACTCTCCTTGGTTTATATGTTCTCATTCACACCGTAAAATAACGGCATGTTTATATTATACCGTAACTTCTGATTTGTTAAGTATTGATTTGAACTTTGTGCGTAACTTTTTTGATAACAATAAAAATATGAGATGTCATAATGTCTCGTCTTATTATTTGTACTTGAACTTTAAATATCCGACTCATTGATCTATCAATTGTATGAGAAAATGTAATGTATACTCTTGCAATGCATGTGCAAACTAATTTGTTAATCAATAAAGAAAAAAACTAGTTGTTGATTATCCCCATGATTCATAAGTTCTCATTATAACTCTTTTAAGTATGTTAGTATAGCCGATATTTTTTTCTTTCATCGTGTACCATCCATCAATTTACAACATTTATGCATTATAATTATCCAATATTGTTCACTCACGGGTGACATATCTTCATTTCATTTATTGTAAATACCTAATATTCATGAATACACGAACCAAAACTTGATGTTCCCTAAACATACATACACTATACACCAATACGTAATGTTCCCTAGACACACGTACATACACACACCAAAATTCCTATAACTGTTTGTATTCCTGGTTTAAAGAGCAAGTATTTATTGTTTTATAATGATAGTCTGAAATAATAAATAAGAAATTTTTAATACAAGTAAAAAAGTAAGAGCATAGACGCGTAGGTTTGTAATCAATGATATTTCTTTTATTGAAATTAAAAACATACATACACTATACACCAATACGTAATGTTCCCTAGACACACGTACATACACACACCAAAATTCCTATAACTGTTTGTATTTCTTGGCTTAAAGAGCAAGTATTTATTGTTTTATAATGATATTCTGAAATAATAAATAAGAAATTTTTCAATACAAGTAAAAAAGTAAGAGCATAGACGCGTACGTCTGTAATCAATGATATTTCTTTTATTGAAATTAAAAAACACCACAAACTTCTACATTTTTTCTTCTGTCAATTTTCATATACATGTCGTGAACATTACGACAATACAATAAAAACAAGCATATGTTACTTAAAAAAGGTAAATGAAAAAGCATGTTATTTGCAGCCATCGAGTAAAGCATACCACCATTGTCCACTTGAATTTGACGCAATAACTACTGTTCATTTTGAAAAATAAAAAATAACTTGTCTGTTTCATATTTCAAAACATAGTTTCCTGTCTGGTAAAAGAAAACATAGTCTCCATTTCCTCTCCGCAAAATAAATGTAAATGGGCGTTACAAAACGACGCCGGATCTGCCAACTTATATACGGAAATTTAATCATTTTTAAGAGGCAGATAGAGAGAGAAGAGAGAAGAGAGAGAGAGAGAGTGCAGAGTTTCCGTTGTAAGTGAGAAATGAGAGAAATATAGAAGAAGAAAGAAAGAAAGAAAAGCATCCACGCCCGAATCAGGTCTCGCGATCCTCCTCCTTCTTCTTCTTCTTCTTCTTTAGATCCACTCTCAAGTCTCTCTCACTCTTTCTTTTTCGATTTCAATCTCCTTCAATTCCTAGGTCTCAATCCAATTCCATTATCCCAATCATTTCTAGGGTTTCCGAATTTCGTTTCACTTTTCCGCGGCGATTAGGGGGTTTAATTCCGCCGCGGATTGGAAATGTACCGGATCGTGACCTAGGGTTTCGCCTGCGAATGTATGAAGATTTGGTGCTGCCTGTGCTTCACTGTGAGAGACGAGCCGGAAGAGGAGGTCATGAAGGAGGAGGAGGGCGATTTGGTAAATAAGGAGAATTCCGAGGGGGTTGTGATGGAGAATAATGAGGTGGCGGAGGAGGAGGAGGCCGAGCCGAGACTGGAGGTGGTGGCGGCTGGGCATGACGAGCATTTGAGGATGCTTGAAGGGATGGTCCACGAAATGCGGGGAGGGACTCACTGGGACGAGTCGGTGTGCGTTGGCGCTCTTGACACCCTGAGGGCGGCGATTAGGACTACGCGGTGGTCGGAGGGAGAGACTAGCTCGGGTCCTCCGGCGGCGATGGAGGACGGTGATCATGATTTCCACCATAAGCGAGCTAAACTTCACTCATTTTCAAAGTGAGTTTTTCGCTTCGTGTTTGTCATTTTCGCTTGATTGTTAATTTTCAGGTCATTAGGTTTTTTAGTGTTTAATTGGGGGTTGTGAGATCTTCACCATGGTTCATAGTGTGACTATAGTTCATTTAATCTACAGTAGTGTGACTTTCAAGTGGGAACATTCCATGTGATCCCAATGAGTGTACCGGTAACATGTTTGGTACTTAATGTTGAATTCTGCAATATTGATTCTCTACCATCAGCAATCCATTGATGGAATAGTTAACCTAACCTGGACTGGGGATACGGACGATATGGTTTAAGATGAACAGTACAAGTGCATTAGAATTGTTAAACCAATTTTGTACTGTCTATAATTCTGCATCACTTGATTATTTAATTTGCGAAATGAATTTAAATCCTGATTCAGTCACTTTGTTAAAATGATTCACCTGTTATGAGAAATACGAGAAACAACTGCTGAACTGGTAGTATTATATTGTTTAGGCAGATATGCACTTGCAAATTTATTGGAAGTCTACGGGACATGTTTGTTTATTTGACATGGGTGGACATTACATTGCTGCTATACTTATGCTTGGTGTTATCTTTCTTGCAGTGATTTCTATTATACAATGGCAATGTCTTCAGGTGCTGGAAACTCTAGTTCATCTGACAAGGACTACAGCAGAAATCAAGGCTCTAATGTTCTGTATAAGAGCGGAGCTTTTTATCATAGTCTTGTACCAAACAATGGTGGTGAGGAGAATCCATTTGAGTCTGGCAGCGGGAAAGATGATGAAAGAGATAACGGTGACACTTCAAACACTGAAGATTTTGAAGTTCGTATGGATCTTACATATGACCTATTACACATGGTAATCACTGTCTCCCATATATACACATTTGTAATATTTAACTAGCTTATATCTCTTTTTAGGCTCGAAGATTACTTTTATGACCATCGTATTGTGTTCTCCTTGTTAGGTTTTCTCTTTCTTGGACCACATTAATCTTTGCCGAGCTGCAATAGTCTGCAGGCAGTGGCGAGCTGCCAGTGCTCATGAAGATTTCTGGAGGTGCTTGAATTTTGAGAATCGGAACATATCTGTAGAGCAATGTGAGTATTACCTTCCATTTGCCAATTCTTTCTACTCAAGTTTGACATATTTGAGATACATTTGTGCCAAATAGCTTGTGATACTTGTGTTATCACGTGTTTGTCAGGTATTGATAGTGTATTAGTGAGGTTTATGTGTATCTGTCAAATTTAGTTTGCATTTTGAAGATGTCTTTAGATTTAGTTATAGTATATCTAATCTTTATGCATTGTTTTAATATTTATAATTTTGGGTCAGTATGTTTCCCTATTTATTGCTATTAAGATTTTAAACTAGGTGCTAATTATCGACTGCAATTGCAGTTGAGGATATATGTTGGCGGTATCCGAATGCCACAGAATTGAATATTTCTGGTACCCCTGCTATTCCCATGCTTGTGATGACAGCAATCACCTCATTAAGGTAAATTGTTTCCCTTTTTATCTTGGGGTAACCTTGTGATGATTGTTGTTTACATATTTGAGTTCACTTATCTCAGGAATCTTGAAGTTTTGACTCTAGGCAAAGGACCAATTGGGGATCTTTTTTTCCATTCCTTGGCAGATTGTCAGATGTTGAGAAGTTTGATAGTCAACGATGCTACTCTGGGTACTGGTATTCAGGAGATACATATAAACCACGATAGACTGCGTCATCTTGAACTGACAAAATGTCGTGTTATGCGCATATCTATTAGGTGAAAAAAGTTTGAAGATTTTAACTCTACCTTCTCGGGGTTGTTATTTTGGTCAAAATGATGTGCTAAATGTGACCTTTTGCAGATGTCCGCAACTGGAGACGCTGTCAATGAAGCGCAGTAACATGGCCCAGGCTGTTCTTAATAGCCCTCTTTTGCGCGATCTTGATCTAGGCTCTTGCCACAAGCTTTCAGATGCTGTAATTCGTTCAGCAGCTACTTCTTGTCCTCAATTGGAGTCACTGGATATGTCAAATTGTTCATGTGTTAGTGATGAAACACTACGTGAGATAGCTGGTAGTTGTGTAAATCTCCATGTTCTCAATGCATCATACTGCCCAAATGTATCTCTAGAGGTTAGAATTTAGAGATTGCCATCGTCTTTCATTTAGCAGTGTATGGATGATTTGTTATCTGACATGCTCCCTTGCTTTTCTTTGAAGTCTGTAAGACTCCCATTGTTGACAGTTCTCAAGCTACACAGTTGTGAGGGCATCACTTCCGCTTCTATGGTTGCAATAGCATATAGTTCCATGCTGGAGGTTTGTATATGTGCGAAATATCGGTGTTGTTATTGCTGTATCAATAAATGCTTTAAACACAATTTAATCTGACCTATGGCAGGTTTTGGAGCTTGACAATTGCAGCCTACTTACCTCTGTGATCTTGGAACTTCCACGGTTGCAGAATATTAGATTAGTACATTGTCGCAAGTAAGTTTTTTCTTCTGTTTCATCCTGCCTTCCTTCTTCATGAAAAAAATACTCTCTCTCTGTGTCTCTCTCTTTCTCTCACAAATAAACATACCTGTTATTTTTTATATATAACATCTAAATTTGTACATCTACAGATTTGCTGACCTGAATCTCCGAACTCTCATGCTGTCGTCTATTATGGTGTCTAATTGCCCTGTCCTCCACCGTATCAGCATCACTTCAAATTCACTCCAAGTATGTCTTTTGTTGAAACAATCAGGTTCCTTGTGTCTAATGCCTTATTCATTTATCAGGCACTTGAACCTGAATGGTCTTTTGAACTTGCAGAAATTATCATTGCAGAAGCAAGAGAGCTTAACTACATTGTCCCTGCAATGCCCAAGTTTGCAAGAAGTAGATCTCACAGATTGTGAATCTCTAACAATTTCTATATGCAATGTTTTCAGTGATGGTGGTGGGTGCCCTATGCTTAAATCTTTAGTACTCGAGAATTGTGAGGTTTGTGGATTTTATCTCGTCTTATTGGTCAACTTAAATGCTATTGACAATAGATTTTGCTAGGATAGCCAATCAGAGAGGTTGAATCATTCTTGTTTACTGCAGTGGTTGACTTTTTGAATTTTGTTTTGGCTATTAAGCATATTTCTTTAGCTAACTTAATGGTTTTATTTCTTGCAGAGCTTAACAGCGGTTCGGTTCTGCAGCACTTCTTTAGTCAGTCTTTCACTTGTTGGTTGCCGGGGAATCACTTCTCTTGAACTGATATGCCCCTATCTTGAACAAGTTTCTTTGGATGGTTGTGATCATCTTGAAAGGGCAGCATTGTTTCCGGTAAGTGATAATCATTGTGGTGCAATACGACTTATAAGAAGTTTCTAATTTTCTACAAAGTTTGAGTTCTACCATATATTTCTCTTACATAGTTATAAAACTTATTTGATGGAAATATGATATTTCTATTTGCACTCTTTCTGGATGCTAATTTTTCCATTGAACAGCTAATAGAGAACTGAGTTATTTTCTTATCCCTTTCTTCAGGTTGGTCTTAGGTCACTAAATTTGGGAATATGTCCCAAACTGAGCGCCCTCAGTATCGATGCGCCAACCATGGTGCTGCTTGAGTTGAAGGGATGTGGTGTATTGTCTGAAGCATCAATTAATTGTCCACTCTTAACGTCTCTGGATGCTTCCTTTTGCAGGTTATGTTCTTTATTATATTATACTTCCTTAACCCTTACATCCCACTCTTTTCCCTGTGAAAACCAAACTAAAGCCTTAATTTATTTGTACAATGCAGCCAGCTTAGGGATGATTGCTTGTCTGCAACAGCCGCATCTTGTCCGCTGATTGAGTCTTTAATTCTAATGTCGTGCCCCTCTGTTGGTTCTGATGGACTCTATTCGTTGCGCTGGCTCCCAAATTTGATTGTGCTTGATTTGTCATACACTTTCTTAATGAGCTTGAAGCCAGTTTTTGAGTCTTGCACTAAGCTAAAGGTACACACACACACACACGTATATATATATATATATTTACAACCCCATTACTAGTAATGATTTGAGTATAGATTTTCCTTCTAGTTCATCAGTTATAATTTTTCTAACTTTGTAATTTGGCTAAATTGTTAACCTTCACTTAAACTAAGTGAATCTAATCTTAACATTTTATTTTTGAGTTGAGTCAAGGTTAAGGCACTGGAATTTATGAGTTGAGTTTTTGCGTTATATTTGGACCAGAACTCTAAAGATAGCAAGATACAGGATGGACATTCCCAAACAGATCAAAATTGAAATGACCCAAACAACTAGGACAAACATTGTAGTTCAGTCAGTTATTACTCCAATAGGTTGAATGCGTCTCGTGTCACCATGTATTGGGTACATCCTCTTACCTTTATTTTTGTCCTCATCTTCAGGTTTTAAAATTACAAGCATGCAAGTATCTATCTGATTCATCCCTGGAGCCTCTTTACAAGGAAGGGGCTCTTCCAGCTCTCCAGGAATTGGATTTGTCTTATGGAACCCTTTGTCAGTCTGCTATTGAAGAGCTTTTATCTTTCTGTACACACTTAACCCATGTGAGCTTGAATGGCTGTGTGAACATGCATGACCTGAACTGGGGTAGCAGTGTCAGGCAGCCTCCCGTAACGCCTAGTATCGTCCCATCTGGCATGTTTTCACTTGAATATGTCCATGACCCAGTTGAGTGTGGAAACCGGCTGCTGCAGAATCTCAACTGTGTGGGTTGTCCAAATATCAGGAAAGTTCACATTCCAGTTGCAGCAGGTTGTTTACATTTGACTTCATTGAACCTTTCTCTGTCTGCAAATTTGAAGGACGTAGAAGTTGCTTGTTTCAACCTATGCTTTCTTAATCTGAGGTACTTTTGTTCTCTTTGAAAAGTTCTCTTTGCATGGTTAGTCCTTAATTGTTTCCTTATGCTCTCTTTATCTCACTATTTGTGTCTTTAATCAGCAATTGTTATTCTTTGGAAGTTCTAAAGCTCGACTGTCCAAAATTGACTAGTCTCTTCCTTCAGGTATGTGTTGCAATTTTGCCTCTTATGCATGTCACTTTTAGGTTGACTATAACTTTTTATTTTTCCTTTGTTTTTAACTTTTTATTTTATTTTATATGCAACACTCACTGAACACTGGAAATCTAACACATCTCTTTTTTCTTTTATCTGGTTTATATATATTATTTTTGGTTTGTCCTTCCATTATTTTCAAGGACTTTTGTTTGTTGATTTGCCGTTTTTTGATATCACTTTCTTCCTGGGAATTTTTCTTAGTCTTGCAACATGGATGAAGCAGCAGTTGAAGCTGCGATATCAAACTGTACCATGCTGGAGACTCTTGATGTTCGTTTTTGTCCCAAGGTCAGTGCAAACTTCAATTGCTCTGTGTGCTAATAATGAGAAAAACCTTTTCCTTTCAATGGAATTCTATACTGACTTTTGCTGTTGGCGACAGATATGTCCGTTAAGCATGGGGAGGTTACGTGCAGCGTGCCCAAGTCTGAAGCGCATCTTTAGCAGCCTGTCACCACAGTCATGAGCAAGAGCAGAAATGCATCTTGTCCCTTTCGGACAATTTACAAGTTATCTGCTCAGCAAACAGATCTGGCATCGATCAGTGATTCTATGTAAATGATTTCATCTATTTCAGTTGCGTTCGCTTTTGAGAATATAGGTAGCAGCTGTGGGCGTCTTATGTAGTCGTACAATAAGTTTACCTGAGTTGTATGATTGTTTGTTTGTTTCAATGCAATTTTCCAGATCGGGCTAGATTCAAAACAACCTGAATTCTGTGTTTGTTTGTATAGGGTACTACATTTGTGTCTTTACTTGATGATACTATAAATTTGTTTCTGATATTTCTTGTTCATGATTTATATTCTCCAATTCTACTTATTTATTCACCTTTGTTCAAAGCTATATGTCCGCGCACTATGGTACTCGTAAAATTATTTAACCAGAATATTTACAACATGGGACACTTTCCTCTACTTGTTGAGTTTGGATGCAAGCCTTGTACTTGTACTTGATTGTATGTGTTGATGAGATATGAAAAAAAGGGGAAGTTTACAATGCACCCATGCTGTCTGGAGAATCTCATAGGTGATGAGTTCATAATATGGATTGCAATTCCCTCAGTTCTGGGTCTGAGATATCAACATCAGCATTCTCTAATGAGCTCCTATAAGAATCAGCTGCAACTTTCCCTTTGTCTAGCACGTCTGAAGGCACAGTTTTGAGGAGGCTGCAGAAAGGATGGTCAGTTTTCAGAAATGTGGCTCTGGTATATACAAAAGATTAAAAGTATGAACTATAGAAGGCAAAGACGAAGATGGGGATAATGTATAATGTTTCAGGTCACAGAACAGAGGAAGAGTAAGGCAACTCTGTACCTGTCCAATGCATTAAGGGCAGTATTGGTCTGTGTCTTCATTGACTTGACTGAAGCTCCTGGGTCATTTCTTGTAGCGCGTAAAAGCAAGTTATCTAGTTCCTCCAAGGCCCTTCAAGGTGAAATTTCACAGGTAATAAAAGTCAGTTGAATTCAACCATATCAATTTGTTGACGTTCTTGTGGGGCCATATTTTCAAAATGGCATATTTTCAAAATAGTTTTGTCCCCTTCAGAAATTTGAAAGAGGTAGCATTTCAAGTTAGGTAGCTCTCACAAACCAACGGCGGATTCATCGGAGAACACAAGAAAGACAGCGTTGAAATCCGACAATGGTCAAGAAATTGATATTACCTGAGACATTGATCAACACTTGTAGAAGCAGTTTTCCCATCTCCACTGTCTGAAGCATATTGTGCCACCTACAGTTCCGAAGAAAATTCCCAAAGCTCTTAGCACTCTATGCATAGTTGCATACTATAAACTGCCATGAAAGCAACTGTGAAATAAGCTTCCTCCTAGTATTTGTTGGAAAAGTTAGCCAGATTTGTACAAGGGAAATCCCTCATATCATCCACAAACATGTGAGTTGAGGCATGAGGCAAGGGCTTAGAGCCATTTTAGTTAAATCTAGCAAGTGACAACACAACACAAAGCTACTCTATCTTTTTGAAATGTAGGAAGACAAGTAGACAACGCATCAAATTTGAAACAGTAAAGCAGCATCACAGTAACCAACAACTCCATGAATCCTAAACTTACAGCTCTGATATTAACACGAAGAGACGCTGCAGGGCCAGAGCGTAGCAGAGACCTACAGGTAGCATACTGCGGCTGATCACCTTCCAGAGATTTCTCTACACAAATGAAAAGATCATATAAGCACAAAACTTCATCAACAATCACTAAATGTCACAATGGTGTAGATACATAAATTCCTCACAAAGTGCATAGTGAATCGTCAACCATGATAAGCACAAGTGCACAACAAGTCAACAACTCATTGGCCAAGCAATAAAAGACGAGGAAAAGGGAAATTACCCAAGTCCTTGATTTGTAACTGGGTCAATATAACCGGTGATACATAAGCCTCAAGGGGATCAAGCTTTTTCCTGGTACATCAATTTTGGCAAAATTAGGTGGTCACATAATGTATTAAGTGACAAAGTACCAACCGATGAAATTCGTTACCTTTTCACGTATTTATCAAAGCCTCCAGCAACAGCATCTGCAGCAAATAATTTTTGATAATATCATGCAAAAGATAAGTAATTAAAGCTTCGGGTCGTTGCAAATTACCAGATAGAGTAATGATGACTAGAGATTTAGAGACGTACTATCAGGGACGAAGAACAAATGCGAGAGAACGAGAGAGAGGGAAACGGAGACCAATCGCCTGCTTTCCCGCCAATTTGGGGGTGACAGTGCGCACCTCACTGGCCGGAACTTGTGTACTTTAATAGACACGGTTGATGAACTGAAGGGGTTGGTGCTAACATGCGCAGTGGAGCTCAGTGTAGCCATTGCCCAACTTAGAAACCATCCAGGCGAAGCTTGGGACTTATCTGTTTGGTTTATGGTGGAAATGACTTATCCGCCCCCATGTAACTACCACTACTTTTCTGGTTGCTGCGTCTCTCTCTGTCTTCTGAAATAAGCAAATAAAAAAGAGAGGAAATGATAGCTGTCCATTTTGGTAAAGCTCAAAAGTTAAGCCGACACATTGCTTCACTGAGACACCAAACGACCCACCTCGCCTTCTTTCTCTCCGTCTCTTGAGAGTTTGCAACAGAAGCAAAGAAGAGTAGCAATGGCAATGACCACATGGGTTCTTTTGGCTTCTCTTCTTGTTGTCTCTGTTTCTGCTGCTACTCAAAGTAAGTCTCTTTCAAATCAAAGCCTGTTTCTTTATGCATTTGTAGTACAATGTGACCCTGCAAACTTTTGATTTGGAACTTGCATCTAGATGGGTAGTGAAGATTGGATCTGTTTTAAACAAGTTGGCGTTCTTTTTCTTTGTTTGTATTTCTTGTCTTTGATGCACTTTCCAAATCTGGCTACACTTTCCACATTTGCATTTGCACTCCAAGTGCACGAATTTGTTGATTGGAGCTTTAATTGGCTTTAGATCTTAGGATCAGAAATCAGCTTCAGTTACTTGATCTTTCTGTTGTTTACTCTCATTTGTCATTCTAGCCATTCTTGGTTTGGAGACAGAGATGTTGGGTCTTGTTGGGTCTTGGATCTTTCAAGATTAGGGGGCCCTTAAATTACAATGAGAATAAAGGATTGAAACTTGAATATATGGTTTTGGGTATGAGTATGACAGTGTAATAAATGAAGCAATCTTTATAGATGGTGTTTCTTCTGTACTATTTTGGTGAAGTTCTTTTTGGCTTCATTGGACTTATTTTGACTTATGAAGTATAAATGGTGTTTTTCCTTTGCTTCATTGTCTTTTGGGTTCGTAATTTGGTTGTGGATCAAAGATAGGACTTGTATTAATGATGTTGATCGTGGATGAACATTGCAGTGAAAGTTACTAATAACCCTGCGGATGAGTTAGTGGCTGTGCTTAACGCTAATAGAACTGCACACAAATCACCTTCCCTCTATGACAACCCTGGATTGGCCTGCATTGCCTTGCAGTACATAAAAGCGTACGAAGGTGACTGCGGTGCTGTAGGAGGTCCAGATGCCAAGAAGCCAGCTGATTCTGAGTTTGTTGAAGCTTTTGCTCCAACCTGTGGTGTTCAAGTCTCAACCCTCTCCCCAATCACCGGTCGTTTACTTGGCTGCGAGACTAAATATGTCCCTGCTGCCGAAGCGTTTTCAAACATTTTGATTGAAAGCAATAAGAGCTTGGACATTCTCTACAATAAGAACCACACTGAAGTCGGAGCTGCTGTGAGTGGCAGTGATGGTGGTTCTCCATATTTCTGGTGTGTGTTGTTCAGCGGCGGCAAAACTAACAGCAGCTTTGTTCCCGAGGAAGGTGAGGTTAAGACAACAAGACCTGGGTGCTTTAGTGGTGCGAATGATGACTGCAATGGCGCTTATGATTGGTCTAGAAGGAGTCGTGTGTGGGCATTTTTCACCACAGCTCTGATTGCAATGGGGTTTGCCTTGGGGTTATAATGATGTTGTATGAGAATCTGGACTGGTTTCCACTTAATTTGGGGCCTTTTTTTTGTTCTGATGTATTAACAGGCAAGGCCTTTGTAGTCTGTTCTGTGTTTCTCGCTTTCAATGTAAGTGTAACTGCGAGATTAATGCCATTCATGCTATTCTGTTCTGTTTTGTGTCCTTGCTAACCAAGCTTTACCTCTTTTTCCAGTGTGTGCGTCTGTACATAAAGAGAATAAGGGCAAAAACCCATTGTAGTTATAGAGGTGAGGAGATTGGTTTACCTATATAATGAACAAAGCAGCTGAGTCGATCCAAACACAAAAACCTCAACATTTTGGATTCAACCAAAAACTGCTTACTGTTGGTCTTATTTAAAGGAAGATACATGAAGTGTGCCCTGTAAAAACAGTACCCAAGTTACATGGCAGAAAAACCAGTACTGCAAACAGAGTTGAGTTAAGCCTCCCAGTTCCAAGCAGAAGCTTTACACTTCAAAACCAACGCCAGAACCAAGAGAGTTACTATAATACCACTTGAAGAACCGCCAACTCTGTAAATCCAGTAAGGATCAAACCTGGTAAAGCTTCGGTCCAAGTAAAGCGAGAAAGTGATGGCCAAAATCAACACCACGAGCAGCAGAGGCAGCCAAGCAGCAAAATTGATGGGCTCTTGCAACTCAAGTTCTGAATCATCTCCTGTTGTTTGATCAATATAGAGAGGAGAAAGCACAGCTAGAAGCGCCAATCCGATGGCCACCAACCTCTCATATGAAGAAAACCGGCTCGTCCTCCTGGTAGCTCCAGGCTCCATTTAGGAGTGTCAGAATGCAACACTTGAAAAACAAGAACGATGGACTGTCTATGAGACTATGACCAATTATAAGCTTATACTCTACTCTCTATCTAATGCAAAAATGACCAAATTTAATGGTAGTCATAGAGAGCTTGAGCAAAAGGACACTGATTTTAGCTTTACCCTTCACAAGGAATCCACCTAGAATTCTAGAAACTAAGAGATAATGTTCCCTTCGAGACTAGGCGTCAGAGGCTTAATGAAGAAGCTATTGGTGTCAGATTGAGTGGGATAGATTATTCTCCATTAACGAAAATTACATTTGATACTGCTTGTCCTGCATAATTCTCTGGAATCAGATGCTGTATAGCTCCTATAAATTTTCTTCCAGTCTAACTATTGAATCAAACGGTTGAAAATACAACTAAAGTTAGATTAATAAATAAGGACAAGGAACCTAAAAGAAAGTTGGGCACATTGAATTGAACACCAAGAAGACCAATAAACGAAAACATGGGCTTGATTGCCTATACTATCAGCTTCATTAGACTAGTGAGTAGTGTGTAATAAACAACTTTAACCTTGGCATTTCATTCATGCTTAATGCTTACATTTTCAAAACAGACAGCAGCAATTGAAAGCGATCACTACCCTATTATATTGCAAAGGCAAAGAATTAAGAAAACCAAGCACAAACTACAAAGAAAGCCGTACATTTAGTGTCAAGTACTCGGATATCACAAGAAAGTAAGGGCAGCCTAACTCAGCTCTTTGTGTTGCTGCCCTGAAGCCTAGTCATCCATTTCTTCTGCAGCGTGGTGAGTTGAGTAATTCCTGGTGTAGAAGACGCACCGAGTTCTTGGGAAGCTGCCGATGATGCTGGAAGCTCAGCCGGTAGCGCGGCAGCTGTGCTCGTAAAGGCATTTAGAACCAAGAATGCCAGAATGGGAGAGAGGTCCAATGTGCCCCCGAGTGGCGGGATTAGTCCTCGAAATATGTTCAAGTAAGGGTCACATATTGTGCTGCACCACATTCTCATCATAATCAGTTACTACTTTACTATATACTAATATTAATTACGAGATAATCTGATATGTTATGTTGTCGAGTTGTTAATTAAGTCGAGAATATACACCTGAGAGGGCCTACAATGGCAGGAGGGGAGTTAGGGAACCAGGTCAGCACAAGCCTGCAGACCAACAGAGTGTTGTACAAGTTCAAGAAGTTGGAGACGCCATTTGCAACTACAAGTCCGGCGACCGAATCTCCGGGCAAAACCGCCGCGAAATTGTGAGTAGATAAGCTCTTCAACTTGTTCTGCCTCGTGCTCTGAACCTGAAAGCAATTCAATTCAAGAACCCCATTTCCGGTAACAAATCCAATTCTATCAATCTAGTGAGAGAGAAATGCGGCGGGCGTACCTGGTGGCAGAAAGTCCGGAATTCGGCATGGAAGGAGAAGAGTTTGTTGAGAAACGGGTTTCGTGAAGCGAGCGAGTGTAGCAATTCGGTTGCGGAAGCGATTGAGGAGTGAATATCGGGGAGAACGAAAGTGGGCTTCTTGTGAGACGGTGATGGTGATCTCAGGAATGGTGCGAAGTTGGTTGGGGAGAGTAGCATTGAGAAGTTTGGAGTGAAATGTGGAGCGGGTAGCAGTGGTTTTGGAGTCTCGGAGGCCGAGGCCGACTCGGTCTGAGCCATGTTCTGGAGTTGAGCTGAGAAAAGAAGGAAGAAGAAGAGGTGTGGATCAGGAAAGAGGTACCAGATTTGGATAACTGGGTTATGTGATGTGTTCCGGGCATTGTGCTACATACGACGACGTTCGCTCTCCACTCGTTTTTCTCTGGTTGTTGGTCAATACAATCGTATTAATTTCATATTTTTTTATCGAATTTTAAACCAAAGATTTTAGTAACATTGACTATGTTATATAGTCTGTATAAAACTATAAATCATGGAGGAAAGTTGTTTCATGACGAGTTGCTTGAGCATCAAGAACTAAGTTGCCATTACAAAAGATATAGAAGGAACTAGCATATTTGAGAAGTTTAGCATGATTGAGAAGGGTAGAGAAATCGAAACAATATAAGTACTATGCTCAATCGTTTTATTAACTATCATAACATTCACTACGACAACGTAACTGAACTTAAGATACTCATGATTATATTAAAAACTAAATAGTAACAGTATAGTATCCAATTCAGTTTACTAATTTTACATATATCTTTTTTTTTAGAACCAAATAGTTTAATTACTTATCTGCGACCAAAATGCACATACATCAGTTGTCGTCTTATGTAAACATATTGACTATAAGTTACCAAACTAATTGACAAGCGATCTCATTGCAATCAACTAGCTTATTAAAGTTTATACACAAATGATGAAAACTACCACTATTAAATCACTGATGTTACATATTGTTCAACGCATATTATATTTAAAATAGTTGTACTTGAGAAATGGTTTGAAAGAGAATAGGATTGTACAAACATGCAAATTTAACATTCATGTTTTCTCACTTACTGTTCAGGATAAAGATCAAAATTCATGAAATTCTTGGTCAAATTTGTCCTAATTAATTTAAAAATAAAATTTCCTAATTGAGCTCATTTTAAACAAGGTGTACACACTAGCCGACAAAAACCCGTTAGTGAAGCTGGTAATGAAATCCGACGTGTCAGACTATAGTTTATTCAAGCCTCCCCTTTCGTACCGCCAAATAATCTTTCCCAATTCAACCACCACCTCTACCTTCCTCTCCGCTCTTCTTCTTCCTCCTTCTCCTCTCTTTCTCTTTCTCTTTCTCTCTCTTTTCTGCAAATCCATAGTGATGAACACTATTCTCATCAGAGCCTCACTCTCGCCAGACCCGAAGCTCTTGTCCACCAATTCCAATGTCGACCGCTTCGCCTTCAACAACTTCAAGCCCCACCTCCCCCAACGCCGTCGTTTCCCTCATCGCCGTCACCGTTTTCTCCTCCGCCACCTGTCCAAACCTAATTTCACTCTCTCTAGCGGCCTGCCGAATCCGATCGCGGCGGCGGTTCAGGAGGAGCCGCGCGCCGCCGCCGCGGAAGCGTCGGTGCTGCTCGACGTCTCCGGGATGATGTGTGGCGGCTGCGTGTCGCGAGTCAAGTCGGTGCTGTCTGCTGATGACCGAGTCCACTCTGTGGCGGTCAACATGTTGACCGAGACGGCGGCGGTTAAGCTGAAGGCGGAGGTAGGCGCGGAGGAGGCGGCGGAGAGCTTGGCGGGGAGGTTGACGGAGTGCGGATTCGCGGCGAAGAGGAGGGCGTCCGGGATGGGTGTGGCGGAGAGTGTGAGGAAGTGGAAGGAGATGGTGAAGAACAAAGAGGAGATGCTGGTCAAGAGTAGGAACCGTGTCATTTTGGCTTGGACTCTCGTGGCCTTGTGCTGTGGTTCACATGCTTCTCACATTTTGCATTCTCTGGGAATTCACATTGCTCATGGTAATAATTTCAAACTAGTAATGCCATAGAGTTTCATTCTTATCTGTTGAATTTCGAGAACGATTGCTTTATGTGTTAGCTAGGGAAAGAATTAGAATGACACTTGAAGAAGAGAAAGTTTTCCATTTGTGTTGTTGATGTGCTTTTAAGTCTGTCTTTGTTTTGTGTGTTGATTGATTGGTATAGGATCGTATATGGACGTGCTCCATAATTCGTATGTGAAGGGTGGTTTGGCAATGGCAGCTTTGTTGGGACCAGGACGAGGTTGGTTTTTCTTTTTTAAGTTACCGCAAAGTTCTTTGATTACAATTTTCTAAGTAGTGATGCTCTATGAATAGCTAACTAAGGCTGTATAGTGTGATTGCAAGTTTTATGCACTGACCACCGAGCCTGACATTGTGAATCTAATTCGTTGTAGACTTGCTTTTTGATGGTTTGAGGGCTTTTAGAAAAGGATCGCCCAATATGAATTCTCTTGTGGGATTTGGTTCCCTGGCTGCTTTTACAATCAGTGCGGTTGGTCTCTCTTCTTAAAACTAGCATTTATTCTTCTTTTCTCAGTCCAATGCAAGATGGTTCCGATTGTTTTTATTTTAGATTTTGTCTGAATTTAAGCTTTTTACTCTTGTAGGTCTCTCTTCTTAACCCTGACCTTCAATGGGATGCAGCCTTCTTTGATGAGCCGGTGACTGATTTTGCTTTCAACCTCTGCATTGTTTAACCTTTATGAATTTTTCAAACCTTGGATGTTCATGAGAAGAAGCTCATGGAAAGCTCCTATGTTTTAGTATGCAGGTCATGCTTCTTGGTTTTGTGCTCCTAGGACGTTCTCTTGAAGAAAGGGCAAGGATCAGGGCATCTAGTGATATGAATGAACTCTTGGTTAGTTAGAGCGTTACTCATGTTTATAACTTGAATGTATATAATCAACATGATATAATTATATATGGGATGCTTAACCAACACATGTTTGTTTGGAATATGCTTGGCAGTCACTGATAAACACTCAATCAAGACTTGTAATCGCGTCCTCAGAAAATGATTCCTCCAGCGACACTGTACTCGGCTCCGATGCAATTTGCCTTGAGGTCCCAACTGATGATGTTCGTGTGGGAGATTCTGTGTTAGTATTGCCAGGAGAAACTATACCCGTGGATGTAAGCATTTTATCACTGCTCCAATCAATACATGATTCATTACAATTTGAGCAAAAACTGGAAAATTTCTGCTGAAATGGTGTGAATCCCTTGGTGTTTTAATTAGTAATTTAGTATGCTGTTTGTCTTTGTTTTATACCAAAGCCCTACTGGTGGCTTAGATAACTGTTAATACTTTTATTCTTTTCATGAATGTTTGCTCAAAATTAATCTGCTTCCACAGGGAAGAGTTCTGGCCGGAAGAAGTGTTGTGGATGAGTCCATGCTCACAGGAGAATCACTTCCTGTATTTAAGGAAAAAGAACTTACTGTCTCAGCCGGAACAATAAATTGGGTATGATTATTAAATTGGAGAGTGATATGTTGTCACTTGTCACACATAGCATTTATATTTGGTTCTTAATTTCTTAAGTATGAGAGCTTTCTGAGTCATGTATAATCTTTAAATCTTGGACGGAGTTTCCATATTATAATGGTCAAGAGGGACTATAATGATGAGATTAAGAGCTCCAGTTATGCATCCTCAATATAGTTGATTTCAGTAGATTTTTTTTTTCTTTTTCTTTTAAAGTACAAATCAAGAATAAGACTTTATTCTCTGAAAAGAAGAAACCGATTTCATTTGATATATAGTTTGTACATGGTTAAAACGGAAGGTAATTGTTTATATATTTCAGGATGGTCCTCTGAGGATTGAAGCAACTTCAACTGGCTCCAATTCAATGATTTCCAAGATTGTTCGCATGGTAAGTGAACTACTTTCATTCATGACACAGACAATTGTTTTGAGCAACATTGCATATCTGCAGTAACACTAATTCATTAACGATATTTATGTACATGTGCAAGGAAAATCTCTTTCTTTTGTTTATATCCTATGGGAAGGGAGGTTGCAGTGCAGGGAGTTTTCTGTTTAATATCTTAACCAGTTAGCACCTTTTACTCATCAAACAGTGGATGCATTTCATATTTCTCAGGTTGAGGATGCTCAAGGACATGAAGCACCAATACAAAGGCTTGCTGATTCAATAGCCGGACCTTTTGTATATACTATAATGACTCTCTCAGCTACAACATTTGCTTTTTGGTACGTTTGTGTGTGTTGGGTTTTTTTTTTTTTTTTTTCACATAATAGAATTTATATGTCATCATAGACTGAAATGAACCTAAAGTGTTTCTTTTTATTTAAGAAAATGCTTTGTGGTTATATTCAACTAGGTATGCTTATGCTTTGAATTTATTTCAGGTACTATATTGGAACTCATATTTTTCCCAGATGTTTTGCTCAATGATATTGCTGGACCAGATGGAGATCCATTGCTGTTGAGCTTGAAACTAGCTGTGGATGTCCTGGTGAGTATGGTGCAACAAATATAAAGATACCCCCAATCATTGTTAATTTGTGACTGATGTAGGTGAACTGGTTAACGAATGTTAAACATTATTCGCCAGTTTTAATATCATATTGAACCATTTGGATAAATACTAGAAATAGTTCTTAGATTGTAAGACTTACATGTCAAATTTACAAAAGAAAAGTAAAATAAATCTACAACTGAATGACTGATATTGAAATCTCTCCTTAGTAAGTCTCCATGAAGTGAAATAAATTTACAACTGTTCTTTTGCAGGTAGTTTCTTGTCCTTGTGCACTGGGTCTTGCGACACCCACAGCAATCCTAGTAGGCACTTCTCTTGGTATACCATCTACCATCTTCATTTATATTCACTTTGATTTTGTATATCTGTGAGAAACTTGTTCTGTCATACTTCTGTCCTCTGTACTTAATATTGTTAATTTGGTGTTTGAGAGATTCAATCATATATTCAAGCATGTTGACATTCTTTATAGTTATAACACCAAGGTACTTCTGGAAAGTTCTAATTTTACTTTATGTTGCACTGAAAAATGAGCAGGAGCTAGGCAAGGACTCCTTGTGAGAGGAGCAGATGTATTGGAACGCTTGGCCAGTATAGATCATATTGCTTTAGACAAGGTAGATTTGCATTTACACAATCAAGCTCACTCATACACGTTGTTCTGACTCTGAAGAGATGAGTCATTTCACTCTAGCTTATATGTCAAGTGATTTTTGCAATCTCACTCTAAGCTTCAACCTTCAGACAGGAACCCTCACGGAAGGAAAACCTGCTGTTTCTAGCATTGCATCTTTCAAGTATAAGGAGTCCGAAATTCTTCAAATTGCTGCTGCTGTAGAGAGTACAGCATCACACCCAATTGCTAATGCTATCTTAAACAAAGCCAAATCATTGGACTTGAGTATCCCAGTCACAAAAAGGCAATTAACAGAACCAGGATTTGGAACATTAGCAGAAGTAGATGGCCTTTTGGTTGCCGTGGGTTCTTTGGAATGGGTTCATGAGCGTTTCCAGAGAAGAACAGACCGATCTGAAATTTTGAACCTAGAGCATGCCGTATGTCGATCATCAGAAGGCATAACACCCTCAAGTTATTCAAAAACAATTGTATATGTTGGACGTGAAGGGGAAGGTATCATTGGTGCTATTGCAATATCCGACAGCCTCCGGCATGATGCTGAGTTTACTGTAACTAGGTAATATCTCTTATCACATTTTAAGCACTGAGGTGCAGAGTGCATGAAATTTTCTCGAATGAGAGAGGATATTCTTATTTGTATTTCTGGTGAACTTTACCATGGCAACCAGCGCAATTCTCCTGTCATTTTGTTTTCATTCAATGTTTTGTGTTCATAGAACCATCACATAGATTGTTACAGTGGTTTTGTATTGGCATTTTTTGTATGTGGCTGCGGTTTTATTACATACAATAGACAGTTGAAAATTTGAAAAGTCGAAATGACCAAGGATTTATTTGGTCTGTAGATTTCTGATATAAACAAAAATTAGTGGTGTCTTCTGTTGGAGCCTAAATCTGCCTTATTTGGATTTTTTTTTTCTGTATTAGTTTCCTTTATACACTATTCTAATCAAGTTATCAAGAACTTTTTTCTGCATGGTGTGCTGACATTTTTTTGTTTCGACTGGAAGACTCCAGCAGAAGGGTATCAAAACTGTCCTGTTTTCCGGGGACAGGGAAGAGGCAGTTGCAACTATAGCAAAAGCAGTTGGAATAGAAAAGAAATTTATCAAGTCATCATTGACTCCACAGGGGAAATCTGGAGCTATTTCTAGTCTTAAAGCGGCAGGGCATCATGTTGCAATGGTAACCATCCACAATTTGTCCTATAATTTTGCTTGTTCATATGTTTTTAGCTAGGATTGGTTCTTAAACCACCTATGCCTCTATGCCAGAGCTGTTGTTACATTGAAATCCCAGTCTAGTGTCTTCCTCACTCCACTACATCCATTCTATACTCTACATTTCAGCAATGGAATTATGGTGTTTTTGGTAAAATATCTAATAGTTTAAACCATGTGACCATGGATGCAATCAAATAGATCTTCTTTGATTGTTTATCAAGGCATTCTCATGACATGATCAATCGTAAGTTTTGCTATACCTCTTTATGACACTAGTACTTTATCGCAGGTTGGTGATGGCATAAATGATGCACCTTCTTTGGCTCTTGCGGACGTTGGGATTGCTCTTCAGATTGGGGGACAAGAAAATGCTGCTTCAAATGCTGCATCGATTATACTTCTTGGAAACAAATTATCACAAGTATGTCATTTCTACAATCCTCATCAACAGTACTAATCATGGGAGCTTCTCCATGTCTTTATACTAAAGGGGGAACCTCTTTTTGGCAGGTTGTAGATGCACTGGAACTTGCACAGGCAACAATGGCAAAAGTGTATCAAAATTTATCTTGGGCTGTTGCATATAACGTAATTGCCATCCCCATAGCTGCCGGAGTACTGCTTCCGCAATACGATTTTGCCATGACACCATCACTTTCTGGTGAGTAAAATCATTTCCTCATTCTTTATTCATATTTGCTAGGAAATTAAGGTTGGAATTAAAATACAACAAATAATCAGATTCTGCGAGTTTTGATTAACACTATTTGGTTGGACAGGTGGAATGATGGCCTTGAGCTCGATTTTTGTAGTAACCAACTCACTGCTTCTACAGCTTCATAAATCCGAAAGTGCAAGGAAGAATTAGATCCTCCGGTAATGCTTACACGCCTAATTAAGACTTTTGAGTTATATAATTCGGTTCAATTCTTTTTCCATTAACAAATACTGGAACAAGGAAGTTATTGCTTCCTTATGTAATTAGTCTATAAACATTTCAAAGATAATAATACCTTACCATACCAAATCACCAAATGTCCAAATGTGTTTTCATATGCATCATATGTCTATGCTTTCTGCATGGAGCTTATGATGGGAGGTAGACCAGAAGTCCAGAACTGATATAATTGATCTGGGTGTCCTTGTTTCTCACAGTACAGACGTCCCACCACCGGCCGACATCATTTTATTTCTTACTTATAGCACAGCCCCAGACCATTCTGCTAGACGTGTTAAACACTCTGAACCAGAAACTACATGCAGCAAATAATTATACTACTGTACTCTTTCACACAAGTGAACTTTGAACCTTTTATGAAGGTTTTTGCTGATTAAGACACTTGGAAAATATACCATTTGATGTGATTTATAGGGTATGATCACAAAAATAGAAGACACGCAAACCTCACCATGTTCAGGTGCTGGGTTTATATGCTATAAGAACACAGACTGTTATGCTAATGTTGATGTAGATTGCCTAAATTTGATGGCTGATGGCTGCTTTCGGGATATTTCTACGTTGCTTTCTCTGTTTGGCTCTTTGCCATGCTGTTTTAGTTGTATTAGTTTTGGCTTTCGTCCCACCACTCCATTTTACAGTTGGTTTGGTTTTGGCTTTAGTTGTATTAGTTTTGCTTCATTTTCAATGCAATTTACTTCTGCCTCACTGTTTCAAGTATACTGGTGATTTGGTGGTGTCAATCCTACCAGGATCGATATCTCATTTCACTGCTTCTCCATGGTGTTGGCATAAGCTAATACGGCCTATTCTTGATGGATAAATTATTGCAGACGTTGGCTTGGTTTCACTACAAGTGCAATCATCTGTTTCCCCAAAAAAAGAATTTACTTCTGCTCAAGGGGAAAAATGATTCTGTGATATGATTGATATCAATGTTTATTTTTTGAACACTGATTATCATCTTTTCTGAAAGAGTGAGGTATGCTTCAGAAGCAAGAAGCCAAGTCTGGTATTGAGAACAATGGCGGATGATATGGATGGCCCCCTTCAAAACATTATTGTACACATTTAATGGGCATGTGAAGGAGAACAAATTGCAGATGAGGGTGATTTCATGCTAAAACACTTTGCATGTGATTGGGGACCCAACAATCTTCCTCCCTTCTCTTTCTTTTTCTGGGTTAAAAACCCAGCACCAGTTTGATTTCTGTGTTTCGATTTTAAGCCATGATTCGGTATGCACATCTTCTGATGATTGTGTGCATTCGCCTTCGATAACATGTCTCAGTTAACTATCTAATCTCGTAGCGTATTGTAATAGATAGAAATGATCAATTATATAAGTGAGGCGTCGCTTAAGAATCTTACTTAAGTAGACAATTACGTTCACTTATGTGATTGATGTCACGCTGAAGCTCAGTGATATCATTTGGTATGAGAGTTGTCTCAATATAGATAGGTTAAAGGACTACATTGTTACATGGTTGTGTACCTATTTTGCTGTTGGACATCTCAACATTCTTTACTCGTGCTTAACTATACACTATTACACTACATTCTTTACTTGTGCAGTTGTGCTTAACTATACACTGTTACACTACATTATTTACCTTGTTCTGTACCTATTTTGCTGCAGGGACTTTCTTTTTCCCACATGTTTTTCTCTGTATTGAACTATAGACCAGATCAAAGTTCTAAACAAACAAAACCAAAAGGAGGTAACAATTTTCATTTTTTGTAACTTAATTATTCTAGTTTGGTACAGTTTCGTTTTAAAAAAAATCAGCTTTTATCTAAATTTCTAGATTTTATTGTGTTTGATAAAATAAACAAAAGCGGTTTTTTTTTTTTTGAAAATTACTGGTCAATAGAAACAGATTTTAGAAGCAACCTTGAGGTTACTTTTAGAAGTTGATGTCAATAAAAACACAGAAAAATTGTATTTTATGTCTTGACAACAGTTTTAAAAGTAAAATTTATAAAAACAAAAAACTGTTTTAATTCACAACTGATTGTATTCACAGTACAGTACGTAGAAGTAATTTTTATAAAGTCACAGCAATCTCAGACTAACCCTTAGTGACTTAAAATTTGTCTTTTTGTGACTGAGTTAACCAAAAAAAGAAAAATGGTGTGTAGATTTCAATTTGAGATGTGTGGATTTCACATCCCTTGTTATATATATATATATTTTTTTTTGAAAAAGAAAATAAAATGAAATATCTAGGTTAAGTTGAAAATAGACAGTGTTCAGAGGAAAAAGAAAAAAAGAAAAGGATAGTAGAGAATTTGAAAATCGAGGTTCACAATCCACGTGGCAGCTCATGAATGGTACATTAATTTTTTATTTTTTGGTAACGGATAATGTTGCCATAAGAGGGGCATACCCTAACTGAGGAAACATTCGCGGATTAACGGTAAAGCTGGAAATTAGTTACTTTTATTTCCCAAATCACTTTCTAAATTACCAAAAGTAAAAGTAAAAACAAATAGCGACAAGGCGTTAATGGACAAAGGGAGTGGAAAAGGACGTGTGAGAGGGAGAGGCCCGGCTCCGACAGCGACGTTAACGGAGACCGTCAATGGGCTGTCGTCAGCTTTTCCGGGCCCATAAGTCGGAATCATCGTGCTGTGTCAGACGGTACGATACAAATGACCTTCCCGAGGTGTAAAAAGTAACATTTTTTCTTGCTTTGGTTCCAGTAAAATTCACTGTATGATAGGACCCCTGGGCCCCCATTCGTTTCTGACCCCTCTGCATGCATGTCTCTCTTCCCTCCTTTTACCCAGTGAATTTTACCCAATGGTTCAAGATTTACAAGGTTGGTTTTGAATTTTGATGTAAATTTGGGTATTTCGGATGGATTGGAATTTCGATTTACCATTGAGACATCAGTACATAAAAACGGATTTGTACAATGTTGGTGAGTCGTGCTGTTGATCGATTAATTTTATACTGACTGATATCATTGAGTCACAAATATATACTTAATGGAGTGAGATAGGATAAATAGAAATAAAAATAATAATGATTTCGTCAATTTTCTTTGGGTGTAATGAATCAAAATGTAATATGTTTCAGGTCAATCTTTCCGTAATACGATACAAACAATCACCTCATTTGTCCCGGTAACGATAAAAGTCCACTTCTAACGATACATATTTTCAATTACGAACCCTAGCTAATTCAATTGCCAATTTTATGTTTAATTCCTTAATGAATATGTTCGTAGAAGTAAACTGGTTTGTTAAAAAAGATGTCAATTTCATTGTTGTTAAACATTGTCTTCTTGTAATGCAATTACTGCGTCTGCATGGCAAGTAATGGCCGAATGAGTATATGACTTTTTCTGTCTATACACAGAGCAATTGATACAATGGAAAGTGAAGGGCCGTTCGACAGTGAAGTCCTATGGGATGGTGGTCCTAAATCCTGTAAGAAGCCCCCGAAAATGGAAAGTGAAGGGCAACTGTTTAGTGAAGGATTAGTCAATTGCTAATACGATTTTTGATGTACGGGGTTAGATGGAGCTCATTACACAAAGCTATCATAGTTTTACTCTTTCCTAACCACCAAAACTAGTTTTAGGGTGTACTTAATTATAGCAGTATAGGACATTCAATTATATTTCTAGTCACACATAAAAACCACCTGAACTGCTGAAGAAAAATTTGAAGATGCATTGCATTGTTTTGCTTCCATTCTTCATAAATAAAACTTTGATCACAAATCCCATTCTTCTGAATTTCTGATAGGGAACCTCATCTTATAGTAAAATCAAGTATTGCCAACTTGAACATGTTGAGGAATTATGAATTTATAATCATCTCTTATGCCATTAGCGTTTTTTATAACAAAATTTGGATTCGTTTTAGACATAGATATTGCGACACATCGTTTATTTTAATCTAATACGATAGAGTGTTATCATTTATTCCATTGCATTTCAAACTAAAATAATCAAAGATAGAAGTTCTTTCTCAAGACAAAGTCATACCTTTCAAGCTCCAATTATGTCACAAACAGCATCAAATCACTTGATCATGGATTTGGAGTTATTGCCAAACAAGCAGGATGAAGAAACCAATAGAAACGAAATAATGGGAGGATCACATTTACACTATCAGAAATTCAAAAGATATAAATAAACAAGGCATATGAAAACGAAGGAGGTTGTCCCACACAAAATATTGGGGTCTGCCAAAGATAAATGGAAAGTGACTGCTTATATCACTATGGACATTTAGACAGAGCGAAAAGAGAAATCCAAAAACTGAAAAAATATATAACAGGATAGAAGTCCATAGACATAGAGAGAGAGAGCTGGGCTGCAGTAGTAGTAATGTTTTTGCAGGTTTTCATTGCAGACCTCTGGCATGTGGCCTTTTTAACTTTATCCACCAAATAATTTCTCCTCTGAATTCTCTCTATCTCTAGCTAGCACTAAAGCCTAGCCTCTCTAAAGCCTAGCCTCTCTCTCTCTCTGTATAGGTGTTAACAGTTGTATTAGAGAACCCAGTGTGGCAGAGCGATGTGATGGAACAAGCACAGGCTTTAACTTAGAGAGAGAGCTCCAGAATATGTTTCAGTCACACACCCAGTTAAGACTTTGAATAAACAAAGACAAAGGAAGGAGCTTTTTCTAAAACCCAACATGGGTTCTCACTCCATTGAGACCATTTCAGTGTAAGAAGAGAGATAGAGGGAGAGCATCTTTGGCTTTTTGGAGGGTTCTTCTCTGTGTTTCAGACAAGACTAGTTGAAGAAGAAGGAGTATAATTTGTGCAATGGGGTTTTGATAGGAGTGGCAGTTATGGCATTTCGGTTTGACTTCTTGCTGCTTCTGGGTTTGCTTGTTTGTGTGAGCTTTGGTAATGTGGATTCAGACGAAGGTGAGTTTCAGAGCTTTGGTGGTTTTTGCTCTGTTTTTGGTATACTGAACACTCAAGGGTGTATAAAGCTTCCAACTTTGAGTGACTATTAGTAGCTGGCTTCTATTTCTATAGAACAGAAGGGGTTTTTGAGCTGGTTTTGGTACCCAGAAAGCTTGGGGGGTTGTCAAGTTTCAGTCTTTAGCTTAACTGACTTGAGTGGCTAAGTAGAGGTCTTCATTTCATTAAAGCAGAGTTTAAATGGGTTTTTGGTGTTGTTTAATGGGTTTTTATAGCTTCTAATTTGTGAGACTGAAAGTTTGATTATAATATGAAGGAGCAACACTGCTGGAGATAAAGAAATCGTTTAGGGATGAGGACAATGTTCTATACGACTGGAGAGACTCACCGTCTTTAGACTATTGTGCTTGGAGAGGCGTCACATGTGACAATGTCACCTTCAATGTCATAGCACTGTAAGCCGCTTTTCGTTTTCTTAGTTGGAGACTTGGGGTTGACTTAACTATTATTATGATTATTATAATTTTGCTAGACAATTGGTTCTTTTTGTTTCATTCTGGGTTTGCTGTTTTGTGTGTGCAGGAATCTATCAAGTCTAAATCTTGATGGGGAAATAGCACCTGCAATAGGAAACCTCAAGGGCCTCCAGTCCATGTAAACACTTCTTTACCACAATTTCATGGTTCTTTCATTTCTGGGTTCATTAAAAGGTTCTAGCTTTTAAATGAGTGGTGGGTATTTAAGTAAAAAGATTGAATTTTGTTGTCTCTTATTTGATCAGAGACTTGAGAGGAAACCGACTTTCAGGCCAGATCCCAGATGAGATTGGTGACTGTTCGTCTCTGAGATACCTGTAATTTCTCTAACTGGATTAAGATTTGCTTAAGCTTATAATGCAAGCTTTTAACACTAATCAATGACTGTGATTAGGGACCTGTCCTTTAACGAGATACATGGAGACATCCCATTTTCGATATCAAAGTTGAAGCAATTGGAATCCATGTAAGTTCTGGAAGTACTTGATTTTATAGGCAAAAGAACTGGTGTGTATTTTATATTAGTCTGACTTTCTAATTGGACTTCCAGAGTGTTGAAAAATAATCAGTTAATTGGACCACTCCCTTCAACACTCTCCCAGATTCCGAACCTGAAGACGTTGTAAGTTCTTTTTCCCATCTGCATTCTGAATTTTATACTTAATTAACATAATTAAAGTACCAAATTTGTTTACCATTAATCCATTTTTTTTATTAACACGGGTGCTTGTTGTAGAGACCTAGCCCAGAATAATCTCAGTGGGGAAATACCAAGGCTTATTTACTGGAATGAAGTTCTACAATATCTGTGAGTAAAATGATAAGTTTGTGATTCCAAATCTTATTCTTTATGCTAATGTTATTCCATCTTTGATTCAATTTCATTTCATATTCATTGTAGTGGTTTGCGAGGGAACAATTTAGTTGGGAAACTTTCTCCAGATATGTGCCAGTTAACTGGGTTATGGTATTTGTAAGTTGCCTTTCAACCCTTCACTCAAGTCTTGAACAAATTTACATTCTCCAACCGGTATAACAATCTTCTCTACTATGCTCCAGCGATGTGAGAAACAACAGTTTGACTGGTAGCATTCCTCAAAATATAGGGAACTGCACTGCCTTCCAAGTCTTGTACGTATTTTATCCGACTTGTCAGTTGAAATTTCTAGTAATGCCTTGCTAGGATAATTGACATATGTCTTGCATATTTTTAATGGCAGGGATCTGTCCTATAACCAGCTAACTGGAGAGATTCCTTTTAACATTGGGTTCCTGCAAGTAGCGACCTTGTATGTACTTTGGATTTGTTTGACATTGTCGTCATCTTGTGTTGTCATCATAAGGACTTGAGTTATTAATTTGTTAAATATTCTGTTCTTTTTCTTTGCAAGATCATTGCAGGGTAATCAACTCTCTGGGCCTATCCCTTCTGTGATTGGCCTGATGCAGGCACTTGCTGTGTTGTAAGTCGTTTAACTGTATATCTGAGTTTGTACTCTTTCGAAGTTTCATCTCTTCTGTGTCTTATATGTTTTGTCTCCATTCCAGAGATTTGAGCGGCAATATGCTAAGTGGGCCGATTCCTCCTATTCTGGGGAATTTGACTTATACAGAGAAATTGTAAGTATTACAGTATAGGAGACATAAACTTCGTTAAAAGAAGTTATAATATATCAGGGCATGGCTTTGTAAAACTACGATCACAGACATACATCTAATTTGCAACAGATCCTCCGAAAGAGCTGTAATTTGTATTCTGTACAGAGATTTTATGTTAATAAATGGTATATGTGATTTATATATGTATCATAGACCTACATCAAGCATGCAACAGCATCATCAAGTTACTTCTGAACAGGCTTGCCTGGCCGGACCAGAGTTTTTTACGCAAGAGACTGACTGAATATGTTGATTTGTATAGGTATTTGCATGCCAACAAGCTTACAGGATCAATTCCCCCAGAGCTTGGACAAATGGAACAGCTTCATTATTTGTATGAGACTTGCCTTTTTATTTTTAAATATTCAATTCTTCATCACATATAATGTCGACTACATGCATCTAAAAACATCCTTGTTTTGATTTATTCAAGTGATGTGCATGCACTGTGCCACTTGTTTTAAGAAGTTTGATTTTCATCCTCTCTAAGCTTTGCTTTTGTGTTTGCAGGGTGTTGAATGACAACCATCTTACTGGACAAATTCCACCTGAACTTGGGAAGCTTACGAACTTGTTTGACCTGTAGGTTTTCTTGCACGATTTTGAATTTTAGAATTGTGTTGCATGTCTGAAGTTTTAAGTCGCTCAATTAATATACTTGCAGAAATGTTGCTGACAACAATCTTCAAGGGCCCATTCCTGATAATCTTAGCTCATGTACCAATCTCAACACCCTGTAAGCATATAACCTCAACTATTACATTGTTTTATAAACCTAGTTCAAGGTGGAGATGCCTAATTGATGTTTTTATCAGCAATGTGCATGGGAATAAATTGAATGGAACCATCCCTCCTGCTCTCCAGAGGCTGGAGAGTTTGACTTATCTGTAAGTTTCGCCAATCTTTTTGTGATAATTGGTTTATGGTTGAAGTATTATACTTTTTTTTCTACTATATCTTTTGTGTTCGTCATGGTCATGTTATTGGACTGATAGTGGGAGCAAGGTTCATTAACAAAAATAATATTTTTTTTTCAGTAATCTGTCCTCCAACAGTCTTCATGGCTCCATACCAATTGAGCTATCTCGGATTGGCAATTTGGATACTTTGTAAGTATAAATCAGTCTATTTTATTCCTCTCCTGTTGGTTTCTCTAAGTTTATGTCTTCATATTTTTGAACAGGGATCTTTCTGACAACAAGTTTAGTGGTGCCATACCTTCTTCGCTTGGTGATTTGGAACATCTTCTTAAGCTGTGAGTTCAACTGCTTCATTTTTTTTTATAATTTTCATGGATTTTCTTCTTTTTCTGTACTGACACCTGTTTTACTTTGCTAGGAATTTGAGTAGAAATCATATGACAGGATTTATTCCGGCAGAGTTTGGTAATCTAAGGAGTGTTGTGGACATGTAAGTGCTTGTTACAGTTCTTTTACTTTTACTTCCGTCTTTTGTACGTCTTTGTGTCTGCGCATGTTATACGTCTTTGTGTCTGCGCATGTTATTTCTTCTCTAATCGTAGACATGTTTTGCAGAGATCTTTCAAATAATCAGCTCACAGGAATGATTCCTCAGGAGCTCAGTCAGCTGCAGAATTTGTTCGCACTGTAAGTGCCAATGTCTGTTGTTGTCCAAAGTTTAGGATGTTTAAGTACTGAAACTTGATGTTTTTGTTTTGATATTGTCTTCACTTGTGAAAATTATTGCAGGAGGCTAGAGCACAACAATATATCAGGGGAAATGGTGTCTTTGATCAATTGCCTCAGTCTCGCAGTGCTGTGAGTCAATTCTTATTGAATATTCTGATTTCATTTTTTATGTACCGCAGCTTGATATAAGATTGCCCATATATTGTTAAGTTTCACTAATATGAAATTGAATCCTTACAGAAATGTTTCTTATAACAACCTGGCGGGAGATATTCCCACATCCAATAACTTCTCAAGGTTTTCACCCGACAGGTTAGGGACGCTGTTTTTGTATTGCCTAAGCTTCTAAAAAATTAGCTGCAGATTGATGGTTCAGCTTACTTGATTGATGTGCACATAATGTTATCACAACGCCTTTTCATGTTTTTTTTTGGCTAATTGAACCTTTTCTGTGAAGTTTTGTTGGAAATCCTGATCTTTGTGGCTATTGGCTCAATTCTCCGTGTCACGAGTCCCGTCCAACAGAGAGAGGTAAATTTTATTGTCAATGAAGACAGTTAATTGCCATTACTTTTTGTTTATCCCGAGTATCAAATGCAACTACTATGGTTTGTGGACTTAACATGACAAGGTAGACTACATATATCATAACATAAAGATTTTTCATTTTTCATCCAAGTCTTCTCTCTGCAGTTGCATTATCTAAAGCAGCTATCCTGGGAATTGCCCTTGGTGCCCTTGTGATTCTTCTCATGATCCTTATTGCCGCCTGCCGTCCTTACCATCCAACTCCTTTCCCTGATGGTTCACTTGACAAACCAGGTACTCTTTTATAATTTGTCTGCACCCTATGGATGCTTAACGTAAATGTTGGTCATTTCTGACAATATCATTTAATATAATGAGTTCACAAGTTTAGTTCAAGAATATATTTTAGTAAGTTGACTGGACTTGAATGAAACACACACAATTGATGAGACATTTTGAGAGGAAAACAAAGTTGGCTAAATGACATCAAGGTTGATGAGACTAATTACGATGTCTATTCGCACTTCCTGGCGGTCAAGTAATAGTAAAGAAAGTCATATGCTGTGTTTATAACTGATACTTTTCAAGTTTTCTTCTTCTTGTTAGGGTTAGCTTTAGTAGAAAGTTCCTGGCTAATGATTTTTATATTTGTGTGATGGCAGTTAATTACTCCACACCAAAGCTAGTGATTTTAAACATGAATATGGCACTTCATATCTATGAGGATATCATGAGGATGACTGAAAACTTGAGTGAAAAGTATATAATTGGTTATGGCGCATCAAGCACGGTATACAAATGTGTTCTTAAGAATTGTAAGCCAGTAGCGATCAAGAGACTCTACTCTCATCATCCACCGTGCTTGAAGGAGTTTGAGACAGAACTTGAAACAGTTGGCAGTATCAAGCACCGAAATCTGGTCAGCCTCCAAGGATACTCCTTGTCTTCTTCTGGAAACCTTCTCTTTTATGATTACATGGAAAATGGCAGTCTCTGGGATCTCCTTCATGGTAAGTCAATATGTTCCTAGTATCTGAATTATGTAAATTATTAGTCTCTATACACTGTCTATCTGTCATCTGAACGGATTGGGTTAATACTTGATAGAGGTAGGTGCATCTACAATCTTATGTTTACGGAGTACCCATCAGGAAAATATTTCATATAATAGCAGAATGGTGTACGAGTTGATTTACTTGTATTTACTTTGCTAGGCCCAACTACCAAGAAGAAAAAGCTCGACTGGGATACTCGTGTCCAGATAGCACTTGGAGCAGCCCAAGGGCTTGCCTATCTCCATCATGATTGTAGTCCACGCATCATACACAGGGATGTGAAGTCGTCTAACATTCTGTTGGACAAGGATTTTGAGGCTCATCTAACTGATTTTGGTATTGCCAAGAGCTTATGCATTTCAAAGACCCATACATCTACCTGTGTGATGGGTACTATTGGCTACATAGACCCCGAGTATGCTCGAACTTCCCGCCTTACTGAGAAATCAGACGTTTATAGTTATGGGATTGTCCTGCTGGAGTTGCTAACAGGAAGGAAAGCTGTAGATAATGAATGCAATCTTCATCATTTGGTAAGTATTCATTCATTCCTTTTCAATGTTTACAATCCTAAACAAATGTTGAATCATCCAGTTTTTCACATAATGCTTCGTATTTCTCGCTCAGATCTTATCCAAGACAGCGAACAATGCTGTGATGGAAACTGTTGATCCGGAGATCACGTCCACATGCATGGACCTTGGAGCAGTGAAGAAGGTTTTTCAGCTTGCACTCTTATGCACAAAGAGGCAGCCAACAGACCGGCCGACTATGCATGAAGTAACAAGAGTTTTGGGTAGCCTTGTGCCATCACCTACACAGCCGAAACAAGCAACCCTAAATCCACTATCCATTACACTCTCATCTGTCAAAGCGCCGTGCTACATGGATGAGTATGCAAACCTCAAAACCCCACACATGCTCAATTGCCCGTCTATGAGTACCTCGGACGCACAGCTCTTTCTCAAGTTTGGAGAGGTAATTTCTCAAAACAGTGAGTGAAGAAGCATTGGGAAGAATAGTAATGCTGTTGGAGTACTGGTTATTTAGTGTCTCAATATGGTAAGTAGTGGAAGTTCTGAAGGTTCAGTTCATTGAAAATGTGTACAAAAGATCTGGGTTCATCAGTTATTGTAGGTGGAAAGAAGTAAAAAGACGGACAAGTATTAGTGTATTACTAATAGATTTATATATGCTTCATCTAGGTTCATATATCCACGTTTAGGTATCTTTGGTTTTAATACTCGGGAGCATTAAAAAATATTAATACTCAAGAGCACTAAAGAACACCGGTGTAGTTTATTACAAGAGAAATTACAAAGCCCTAGTGGGGTTAGTGTGCAGGCTCAGGGTTCAGGCTCTGGAGACTGGAGTGCATTATATGGATGAGCATGACCAGCAATAATGCACTGTGAAGAAGCAATAATGCAGTGTGGAGCCTTTTATGGCTAGGACCATTTCTGTGTCAGTTTGAAGGTCAGGGAGATTGCTTGCCGCCTCTCTGGCTCTCTGTCTTCATCATTGATGCAAGTGGGTTTTGCTAGGCTGCATTTAAACTCTCTTTGAATTTTGAGTTTCGTGCCTTCTAGCCAGTACTTGTTTCTACTCCCTTTTGAGTCTCATTGTGTCCTTTGGGCTTGCATCATGTAACTCCAGTGTCTTAATAGCGGAACAAGGCCCACAATCATTGTATTTGGTTTTTGGGCTTATTCTCTGCGTACAGTGACCTCGCCCAACCATAAAATTGGTGCTCCCTCGTGTTTCACATCACTCGAGAATCTTTGATCGTCCTATTGTAGTAATGTGGTGCCTAATAAAAGATTAAATTTGAGTGTCACACATTGCATCCCACAAGGCAACAATTTTCATCGTCATTTTCATTGAGAAGAAGGGAGTTAATATCGACAGTCTTGCCAAACATGCACATGTTTTCTGGCTAAGTTGGGTTCTAAACCTAAAAATATGTGTACATAAAAAGTTCGGGAGAGTTTATTTACCAAAAATCTCGTTTACAATGTTCGAGAAGCTTTGGACGCATGCATCTTTCGATTTACCATGGGAGAACGTACACATAAAATAGAAAAATGACCTCTCGACCGAGTCAATATCGATACAATAAAGAATATTTAAAAGAAATGAGATTTGTACTTGCTATCGTTTGTTACCCATCATTTTCTCTTAATTCCTCTATAAGCATGTAAACTTACGGTCCTTGTTTCCTTGATCCTCACTTCACGATATAGTCACTTCAAGCCCTTACCATTGGCCATGGTTTAATCGTCGGTTCAAATCCAAAGTTTTACACCAACAATTATTCTTGATTATTTTTTTTTTTTACCATAAATAAAAAACAATTATGAATTTTTGTCATACTTTCCTAAATGGATAGAACACCATAATGACGTGCGAAAGAGGAAACAAATATGAAAACAATAAATATAAAACATGGTTACTAAAATAAATAACCCAAGCAGACAAAAAGAATCTGTACGTTACAAGATTCAAACCCTCCTCCCTTCCCGTTAAAATCTTCCTTTTTAACACGTTCAAAAACCCCAACGGAAATTTCGCAACGTTCAGCCACGTGGTAAAAAAAAAAAAAAGTCAAAATCAGCTCTTCCACTGTCGCACGTGCCGTGTGGTACAAAATAAACCGCCATTAATATTGAAAATAAAAAACTGTGTCCCCCTCTCTCTCTGAAGAGTAGAGAGGTTAGGTGACGTGTCCCTTACACCACTTTGAAAGTATAGTCCTTCGCCATTTTTTGGACTCTCCTGCTCTACACCTGTTAGGGCGGGAACCCAAAATTTCAGTCACCCCTAAAAACCAAAACCCTCTCTCTTGGCTCAACTCCTTTCTTGTCTCTTTCCTTCTTTGGCTTTCGATTTTGAACCGCTAGGGTTTTCCCGTTCTGCCCTCGCCGGGAGTCCGCCATGAGTCTCCGGAAGGGCACCAAGGTCTGGGTCGAGGACCGCGATTCGGCGTGGGTGCCGGCGGAGGTCGCCGGCTTCAAAGGCAATCAAGTCCAGCTCGTCGCCGGTTCCGGCAAGACGGTCGGTTTTTTTGTGTCGGTTTGTGTGTGATTTGTGGAATTGCGGTGTTGATTAGTGAGGTTTTGACTGTGTAATTGTGTGTGTTAGGTTTTGGCTAAGCCGGAGAAGCTGTTTCCGAGGGACGCCGATGAGGACGAGCATGGGGGAGTGGACGATATGACCAAATTGGCATACTTGAACGAGCCGGGAGTGCTGTACAATCTCAGGAGGAGATATGCTCTCAATGATATATATGTGAGTGTGTGATTCTAGTGCTGCTGGTACTTAATCAAAGGGCTTTTGTAAATTTCTTTCTTAAAATTGGTTGATTCGGTAGTGTATTATGATTTCGGGGATTACTACTTGGTGGAGTGGTGGAATCCATGTCCCAATTTCCATGTTATTCGAGAATCGTAACTGAATGGTGTTGTTGGAGTGACAGTGTTTAGTTGCTTGTCAAGTGCAGTATTAATTGCTTTCGTTGAGCTACTGGCTCTTGTTTAACCCTAGATAAGGCTAAGATTATGCTTTCGATCGCATGCATTCTAGAAATGTTAAAGGTATTTGATAAGACTAAGATATTGCTTTCGATCTCATGCATTCTGGAATTGTTAAAGGTATTCCAAATAAGGACTTTAAGTTCACCCTTTGAGAGTGAACTGTGGTTTAATTTGACTGCTTGTATGTATTGGCAATCATGTGTAATGAGTATGTATAAGACTTGATAATTAACACCCCTTATTCATTCTTTGAGTTAGGTTGGGGTGGGATTAGGATGAAGACATAGTATTATTTAATTGATGCGGAATTCATTTCCAAATGAGAGATTTATACCATAATGATTATTTTTATGTTTCTTTTTTAGAAAATGCATCCATATAACGCTCTCTTTTCCGGGATTGCAGTGTCACTCAACATGAATTGTTTTCTTTTGTCGTTAGACATATACAGGGAGCATTTTGATTGCAGTTAATCCATTTACTAAGCTTCCCCATCTGTACAATGTACATATGATGGAGCAATATAAGGGAGCTCCTTTTGGTGAGCTAAGTCCGCACGTGTTTGCTGTGGCTGATGCATCTTACAGGTGTGCAAATCTTTTTTTTCTTATATGGAAGTTGACTGTTGACCGATACATTGCCGTGACTCACACTAGCTTCTTTTTATAATATAATCCAGAGCAATGGTGAATGAGGGTCGAAGCCAATCAATACTCGTCAGTGGTGAAAGTGGGGCTGGGAAAACAGAGACAACAAAGTTGATTATGCAGTATCTTACTTATGTAGGAGGCCGAGCCGCTAGCGATGAGCGAACAGTTGAGCAGCAAGTTCTTGAAGTAAGATTTCACATTGAGTCAAACAGGTTTACTTTGTATTTGCGAACTACTTGCCATCTGGATAAGAAAATGCAGAGTTTTAAACTCTGTTGTAGATAAAGGTTTTTTTGTATATTTACCACCAAATTTTGGCAAAGGAGGTGGGATTGCACATATAAGTTTTCTTTTTCAGTTTATTACCGGGTTTTTTTGGGGGGGGGGGGGGGGGGGGGGGGGTG
>NC_020496.1:20783664-20797956 GCF_000184155.1 Fragaria vesca subsp. vesca | reverse complement strand
GGGTGTTCATTTGGCCTGAAGCTTAGAAAATGGGGATAATACTCACATATACTGAAAATATTGATTAACATGGTGTTGTACCATTTCGTTGTTATCGAGTCACTGATTTTATTTTTTGCATGGTTCAGTCAAATCCCCTGCTGGAGGCTTTTGGGAATGCGAGAACTGTTAGAAATGACAATTCAAGGTGTGCTATATGCTGGTCTTGTCCAAGCTAAGTAATTTATTTATGCAAAAGGCTGAAACAGCTTGTCACTATTCAGTGCCATATTTCAGCTGGAATGCTAGTCATGAGAAGAGAGGATATAGGTTATCCTTAAACCGTTTTTGCCGTCTTTGTAATGATGATATTATGTCATTATAAGAACTTCACGTTTATTGCATTTGAACGAATTAGGATAAGGTTAATTGTTGTCAGTACCATTTTGTCTAGCAGTAGCTTGATATCACATCGTGTGATTATCTGTTAAGTTTATTCAATGTTACTAATATTTAATTGTAATTTATGCTTCTATCTGGCAGTCGCTTTGGCAAGTTTGTTGAGATTCAGTTTGATGCAAACGGGAGAATATCTGGCGCTGCAATTAGGACTTACCTGTTGGAGAGATCCCGTGTCGTGCAGATAACAGACCCTGAAAGGAATTACCATTGTTTTTACCAATTGTGTGCATCTGGAAAGGTAGTCTCTCATGTATTAAACACTGTATCTAAACATCTACCTTCATGTATATGATGGGAGTTCTTGACTTTATCTTCAAGCTGATGGTTATTGTTCATTGGTTTTCTCATAGGACGCAGAGAAGTACAAGTTAGGCCATCCAAGCCACTTTCACTACCTGAATCAAAGCAAGACATATGAACTGGAAGGAGTGAGCAATGCAGAAGAATATATAAAAACAAGAACAGCAATGGATATTGTTGGCATCAGCCAGGCAGAGCAGGTTCTAAACTTTGTCTGAGAGGACTACTCTTGAAAATGATTAGTTTGATTTTCCCCTTTTGATAGTTTGTTCACGGATCTTACTGAAAATAATTTGTTTTATCTTTATCCAATCAATAGGAAGCAATTTTTCGCACCTTGGCTGCAATTCTACATTTGGGAAATGTTGAATTTTCTCCTGGAAAAGAGCACGACTCTTCAGTTCTAAAGGATCAAAAATCCAGCTTTCATATGCAGATGGCTGCTAATCTTTTTATGTAAGTGATTTATGTAGCTTGACCTGAACTTCTATCTTTTATGAATCTGCATTAGCAGACTGATGGGCAATCTGACTAATCTTATTGCCTCCTAGTCTTCTTTAATGAATTCAGATTGTGGGTCTTTTCTTTTAGGATGTTTAGTTGTCTTTATAGGTCACCCTTGGAATTTTTGTAATGTTTAACTAGTAGAGTAACTAACACTTTTGTTAGCTATAGAGTAACTTAGTTGTTACAGTTCTGTTTGCTATTGGAGCGTTCATCAATATCCGTAACCATGTAATAGGGTGCATTTGTTCTTTCTTTGTCTAACTTGGTTACCTTATTACTCAGGTGTGATGAAAACCTCTTGCTAGCAACATTATCTACTCGTACAATCCAAACTCGTGAAGGAATTATTATTAAAGCTCTCGACTGTAATGGTGCTGTTTCTAGTAGAGATGCATTGGCAAAGACTGTTTATGCACGATTGTTTGATTGGTATGGGTTAATTTCCCCCTTCAAAGTTGTTCTAGTTTTAGCTGACTTTCCTGAAGTGATTATTATTATTTTTTTTATTATTTTGATTGAAATGTGATATGTTCACAGGCTTGTTGAGAAGATTAACAGGTCTGTCGGGCAAGACTTGAATTCCCAAATGCAGATAGGAGTTTTGGACATTTATGGTTTTGAGTGCTTTAAAGACAACAGGTAAGATTGTTAACTCATGTGTTGAAATTTATGTCATTACTATGCAAATTTACCTTGCCGTAGGGGTAGTCGTTTAGTGGCAATTCAGTTTTATATAGTTTATTATCATGGTGCTCTGAACTTGCTTGACAAATCCAGAAAGTTTATGATCCTTCACTACATTAACTTTCATCTCTACTGTTACCTGTTAATTGGTGATAGTCACTAAATCGTAGTCCTTGCACCTTAATGTTATCCCTTCATCATTTATGATCATTGTTTTAGTAAATAAGGGTCATTGATTAATTAATCATTCATTTCCACAGTTTTGAGCAATTTTGCATTAATTTTGCAAATGAGAAGCTGCAGCAACATTTTAACGAGGTATGTGTTGCTGTTTTAAATAATAAATTTTTATCTTGTGCTGTCTTGTAAATTTCTGTTACTAATTTTCTCAACTTCTCTTGCACTTGCTCCAGCATGTATTCAAGATGGAGCAGGAGGAGTATAGCAAAGAGGAAATCAATTGGAGCTACATTGAATTTATAGACAACCAAGATGTTCTAGATTTGATTGAGAAGGTTTCTTCCCCTTCTGTCTCTCCTACATTTTAGTGATCTATCCATGGACATTAATGTTACCCTACATTGATTTGCAGAAACCTCTTGGGATCATTGCTCTGTTGGATGAAGCTTGGTACAATTAAGTTCTTCACTATAGTTTGGTGCATGTTATACTCCCTATTGAAGTTTAGTAGTTTTTTTTCCTTATCCTGATTTTCTCATCTTTGCAGCATGTTCCCGAAATCAACACACCACACATTTTCAACCAGGTTGTTTCAGAGTTTCCGGGACCACCCAAGGTGGGAGAAAGCAAAATTTTCGGAGACAGATTTTACCTTGTCCCATTATGCTGGAAAGGTATATCATTTTCATTTTGTGCATAAGTTGATCCACATAATATTTTGCTTATTAATCTACTTCACTGCTTCTGTAGGTCACTTATCACACAGATTACTTTTTGGATAAGAACCGTGATTATGTGGTGGTAGAACATTGCAATCTTTTGTCTTCCTCGAAATGCCCCTTTGTTGCTAATCTTTTCTGCTCACTACCTGAAGAATCTTCAAGATCATCGTACAAGTTCTCTTCTGTAGCCACTAGATTTAAGGTATATATATAAATTTATGTACATTTCCTTATTTAATGTGTGCGCTGCTGATATTTCTTCCCTGTTATTTTGGCATTTCCAGCAACAACTTCAGGCATTGATGGAAACCCTCAATACAACAGAGCCGCATTATGTACGGTGTGTGAAGCCAAATTCATTGAATCGACCACAGAAATTTGAGAATCTGAGCATCTTACATCAATTACGTTGTGGGGTTAGTAAAAAAAAAACTATCGTGTACTTGGTGCATCTTTTTTATTGATGGAATATTGATAAAGTTGTTTCATCTAATGATTTTCTGATTTGACACTAGGGTGTTCTAGAGGCTGTTCGGATAAGTCTGGCAGGTTATCCCACTCGTAGGACTTACTCAGAGTTTGTAGATCGTTTTGGAATATTAGCTCCTGAATTTATTGACGCGATGTAGGTTCCCATTCATCTTTCATAATGATTTATAATGTTTACTTTATTTGTTTTCTGTTGGTTCGTTAAATTTATCTGTTTTGCTTGTTCCACTTAAATAGGCATCTGCATGGACAAAGCTGGATGATTCTATTCATTTGTTTTGTGTTTGTTTATTTATAATTTTGTTTTATTCTATATCCCCTTACCTTATTATGGATAATAATATTGTATTTCTTTGAGTTCTGTCCATGCAGCTATGATGAGAAATCTACAACTGAGAAAATTCTGAAGAATTTGAAGCTTGAGAATTTTCAGGTACTTGTCCTGTAATCATGTTCTTTATTATAAATTAACAAAGCACTGTGAGTGGGCATTTATCTATGTAGTAAATAATTGACAAAGATGTCTTTTCCTTTTTTGAAGTTGGGTAAGAACAAAGTGTTTCTTAGGGCTGGTCAAATTGGAGTTTTGGACTCCAGACGCGCTGAGGTCTTGGACAATGCTGCAAAGCGTATTCAATGTCGGTTGCGAACATTTGTTGCCCGCAGGAATTTTGTTTCAACTCGTGCTGCTGCCTTTGCACTTCAAGCTTTTTGTAGAGGTTCTTTCAATTGCTTCTGCCAGATTTCATCAGAAATGCAAAATCTTATTCTTCCTCTCACTTTATTGTGATTCTTTATAAATTAATTTAATTTTTATTTCCTTCTGAATTTGATGTTTGAAGGATTCCTTGCTAGAGAACTGTATGCTGTAAAACGAGAGACCGCTGCTGCTATTTTCATACAGAAACATGTCCGAAGGTGGCTATTGAGGCATGCTTATGTTGAAATATATTCAGCTGTCGTTACCTTACAGTCCAATATCCGTGGTTTTTCAACCCGCCAAAGATTTGTGCATGGGAAGAAACATAAAGCTGCTACTCTGATCCAGGTAAACAAATCTCCTGTGTTATATGTTGCCTTGCGCAAGCATGAGGAAGATTTCTAGTAAACAGTGCCATTACCTATAAAGTTGTGTTTTGTTCAGACATTCATTTATGTCTTCTATGTGCTTTTAATCTTTGGTGCACTGGTGTTTGGGGAAGATTGCTAGTAATAGCAGTGCTGTTAGTTATAAAGTTGCATTCTGTTCATATGTCTTTCGTGTAATGTTATCTGTCTTGGTTTAGCTTCATATGCCATCATAGCTTTTAATTTCTATTTTGATATAATATAAATCTGTTAGGCTCGGTGGAGAATGCGCAAGGTTCGATCAGCTTTCAAACATCATCAAGCTTCTATTGTGGCGATACAATGTCTTTGGAGGCGGAAGTTAGCAAAGAGAGAGCTCCGAAAGCTTAAACAAGTGAGTTAAATAGCAGTGCTTCTCATATATTCAAATATGCATAAAAAGTCTCATTGCCATCAATTTTTTGTTTATTATTTACAGGAGGCAAATGAAAGTGGTGCCTTACGTTTAGCTAAGAATAAACTTGAGAAGCAGTTGGAAGATCTCACATGGCGACTGCAGCTTGAGAAAAGAATGCGGGTATCTGTTTCTTCTGTGCGCATTGTCCATTCCCATATTCATGTAGTATTGGAAATGAAGTTATTGTTTCCTTAAAAAAAAAAGTTAAAAGTGCCGTTTTTTATATAAACAATTAACATTCTGGCAAGCTTTACGGGTGTTTGAAATTTCTTTCTAATTGCAAGCTTTATGAAATGCAGGTTTCTAACGAAGAAGCTAAGTCAGTGGAAATTTCAAGGCTTCAAAAAGTGGTGGAATCTTTGAACCTCAAGTTAGATGCATCGAAATTGGCAACAATTAATGAGTGCAACAAGAATGCAGTGCTACAAAATCAGTTGGAACTCTCAGCGAAAGAAAAATCTGCTTTGGAAAGAGAACTAATTGATATGGCTGAATTGAGAAAAGAAAATGCTGTTTTAAAGGTGAGGAATGTGATTCCTTTCTGGATTATTTTTTTATTTTATATTAAATGTTGTGGAATGTGATATCTAAATATTTTGTTTGCAGAGTTCAATGGATGCTTTGGATAAGAAGAATTCTGATCTGGCGAATGAGCTTCTCAAGGCTCAGAAAAACGCTAATGACACCATTAAGAAGCTGCAGGAATTTGAACACAAGTGTTACGATCTCCAACAGAATGTAAACAGGTGTTTTTCAGAAATTCATCAGTTACTCCAATTCTTTAATGCAGTCTAATTGTGTATATAATTCTGGATATTTATTTTAAACATTTATTTTTCTTGTAAGTAGGGGTTTTTTTTTTTTTTTTTCTAGATTCTACATCTATTTTGCTCTTGCATCTTATCATAATTCTTGCTTACTATTTATTTAATTTACAGTCTAAAGGAGAAACTCTTGGTTTTAGAAGATGAGAATCATATCATGCGACAAAAAGCCCTTGTTGTCTCTCCAAAGAGTACTCGACGTGGTTTTGAAAAGGCAACTGGTCCTGAGGTAATATATGCATGATTAAATGTTTTGACCTACAAAACCTGTTCTTTGGGGGGGGGTGTTGTTTGTAACTGACTGACCTCTTTGCCAAAGTCATATTCTCCACCTACCACTGGAGAGCAGAAGAAAGTGAAATTTAATGTAATTGGTGAATGATTACCAGAGATCATATACGAAACATATGGTTAAACCATTTGGCATGCAAACTATTTAAGTTTACTCTAGAAAGCTTAATTTTTATTCTCCCGCTCTTTCTATGTGTGGGTCTCCTTCCTCTTTTTAACCGTTATGCGTTGGGATTGAAATTAAATATTCATCTTCTACGTTTTCAAATATTGGTAGTAACTTGGTATGGAGCAAGAGTTCTCAAGTATGCAGGTGTTGCAAACACTATTATATCTAATTTCACTTCTTGTACACACTACAATGGCTGGGAAGGTTTATGCATAGAATTGTCAGCTTCCCCATGGTTAATCCTTTGCCTAGCTATATTTATTGTCTTGTTACTGGTGTGCAACATTCTCATTTGTATATAAGAGCCATGGTTTCCTATTAAGATCATTGTTTTTAATGGTAACAGATGAACTCTGGTGCACTTGTTCCCCACACTGATCGAAAGCCTGAATTCGTAAGACATGATCTCTCTCTCTCTCTCTCTCTCTTATTGCTGTAACAAATGATAAATGTATGATATACCTGATGCAGGAGTCACCCACACCTTCAAAAATGATAACACCCTATTCACATGGCCTGTCTGAATCACGGCGAACAAAGCTAACAATGGAGAGGCCACAGGTTATAACTCTTATTGTTTCTTGAGCCTGATGTTTAGCTTTTACAATTCACTGTTATCTTCGTACTGATTGTATTTGGTAGTCTGTAGTGTAATTGTGTTTAGTAATTTGCTTTGATGTGTACAGGAGAACTATGAAGTCCTATCAAGGTGTATTAAAGAGGATATTGGGTTTAAAGACGGTAAACCATCAGCGGCTTGTATCATATACAAATGCCTTCTTCAGTGGCGTGCTTTTGAGTCTGAGCGGACAGTTATTTTTGACCATATAATCGAGGGGATAAATGATGTTCTGAGGGTAAGTATCTTTTTTTATGTATTTAATTTGTGCTTATGATTTGGATGTTTTACCATACCTGAAATACATAATGTTGGAGAGCTTCAATTTTTTTTGTGTGTTATTTTTTGTTGTTGTTGTTGTTGTTGTTGTTGTTGTTGTTGTTGTTGTTGTTGTTGTTTCTTTAATACCACAAAGATAAAGGAAACTCAAGGGTCTTAAATTGTTTGCATTTGTTTCAGGTTGGAGATGAGAACATTACCTTGCCATACTGGCTGTCCAATGCCTCAGCACTTCTATGTCTTTTGCAGAGGAATTTACGACCAAATGGTTTCCCACCAACTCAGCGTTCAGCAGGGTCTGCCAGTTTAGCTCTAAGGATCGCACAAGTAAGTTGCAATTAAATGTGGGTTCACTGAATTTTCTTTTTTTATTTCATATTATTGGTATTTTTCATTTTGCATATTCACAGGGACTGTCATCGCCGTTCAAACATGGAGACGGTATGTCACATTTAGAAGCAAGATATCCAGCTATACTGTTCAAACAACAGCTGACTGCTTGTGTAGAAAAGATCTTTGGGTTGATGCGTGACAGTTTGAAGAAGGAGCTGTCCCCTTTATTGGGATCATGCATTCAGGTGTGTTAAGTGCTCTTCTAATTTAAATTATAGGTGCATTATCACACTGTTCATTTTTATTCTACTATTAGTAGCATCAGTCTCGAATGTATATCCATGTTAAGTGTGCTCATTTAGTGGTGTAGTGGTTTTGTATTTTTCGATTTTTGATCTTTGGCTCTTCAAACTATTTTCAAGGCACCCAAAGCTGCACGAGTTCATGCTGGGAAGTCTAGATCACCTGGTAATGCTCCTCAACAATTACCTGGCAGTCAGTGGGACAACATAATCAAGTTTTTGGATACTCTTATGATCCGATTACGTGGAAATCATGTATGTGAGCTAGATTACTCATTCAGTTGTTAGTACTTTTGTTGCTTGATCTATATTACATGCTGTAAAGTGTGTTGGTCATGTTCACCCAAGCCATATGGTCGAGTAAGACTTATTATATCACCAGATGATTCAATTGTCAACTCTTGATTGTTCATGCACCAAGTTTAAAATCATATTATCTATCTGTTGTGTTGAAGCTTAAAAATCCTATCAAAAGTTGCAATCTTATGCTGTTTTGTGACTTTGTCCTTTAATTAACTTTCTATTTGATTCTGACCTAAGCATTATACTTTACTCAGGTACCTTCATTCTTCATTCGTAAGCTCATTACACAGGTCTTTTCGTTCATCAATATGTCACTTTTCAACAGGCAAGAGTTTACTGCTATTCTAGTTTTTTATCGCTTATATTTTTTAATGATTTATTGACTCTTCTTGTTTCCCTTGGTAGTCTTCTGCTGCGACGTGAGTGTTGCACATTTTCAAATGGAGAATATGTAAAATCAGGTTTAGCTGAACTGGAGAATTGGATTGTCAACACTGGGGATGAGGCAAGTAAAATTTCATGTTGCAAGAAATTTCTGTTTTGGTGGTAAATACATTGCTCTGAATCTTTGATCAGTGTAGTTTGCAGGAACCTCATGGCACGAGCTAAATTATATCAGGCAAGCTGTTGGTTTTCTGGTATATAAGCTAAAACTGTTTCCTTTGATATTTTAAAATCCCTGATCTATCAAAAGTTAAAAACCTTTTCTTCTTGTTCAATTGGTGTAGGTAATTCATCAGAAGAGGAGAAAATCTCTGGATGAGATCAGGCAGGACCTTTGTCCGGTATGATTCTTTTGCTTGTGTGTGTCTCAATTCTGTGTTGTCCTGTCATTGCTGGCGTGGATGACCTATAAACTGACAAATTGAACTCATCCTGATGGTGTTTAATATATAGGCATTGACAGTTAGGCAAATCTATCGAATTAGTACCATGTACTGGGATGACAAATATGGCACTCAGAGTGTGTCCAATGAGGTATGTTTCCTGTTTCATAAATCTCTATCCATGGGCCTTTTTTTATGTTTTTAAAAATTAAAAAAAAAATCTTCTAACATTATCTTGCTGCGGGCAGGTGGTTGCCCAGATGAGGGAGCTTTTGAACAAGGACAACCAGAATCTTACCTCCAATTCATTCTTATTGGATGATGATCTAAGGTAAACTGCCTTGCATTGGATATTCAGTCTTGTTCAAAACAAAATCATGCGTGTATGGTTCTAAATCGAATTGCAGAACTTGAACCTTAAACTTTTGTGTCCTTGACTATTTTTTAGCCATAATAAGTGAGAACTGGATCCTTTCATCTTTCAAAAGTTCTTGTCTTACCTTGCTCGCATTGCAGATGCTTTTCTTCTTGTCTCTCATTTTTGGTTTTCTAACTTCTTATTTTCTAATTGCAGCATTCCATTCTCTACGGAAGATATTGACAAGGCGATTCCTCTTATTGATCCCTCAGATATCGAACTTCCATCTTCCTTGTCTGGTTATTCTTGTGTTCAGTTTCTTGCCCAGCTCCAAAATGAAATAGTCCGTTCATCCCAAATAGTTGCTGCATAAGCTTGTTTTGAATCCGAAGGCTAACACAGTGCTTGCTTTGAAGTTAAAAGTTGTAGGCAACAATGGCTCTCTCCACCCACACAAAACATGGAGCAGTAGTCATCTAAATATTAGAGGGTGACTCCACTCATTGCTCTAATTTGTTATTTAGTGTTACTGGGGTTCATCAGGCCTGATGAATTCATTTCCCTTCAATCATTTGTAGGTCTAGGACTGGTTTATTGTAATTAGGTTGTTTTATATCTTGTTAGGTTCTTTATTCTTTTTCCTTTTTTGGGGGAAGGGTTGTGGATAGGGTGAACTTAGCCTTTAATGTGACTTGCTGGTTCATGTTGTGTCAAAGTGTTACGTAAATTCTTCATTTGTACATTTAGCATGGCCATTAGGTATTTGATTCATTGTTGTGATATTTCAACTGGAATGTTAACCAGTTTTGCAGAGTATTGCAACCAAGTGCTTTCGAGTTTCGAAAGCCATCGTAAGATTGTAATCAAAAATCGAAAAAAAAAAAAAAAACCGTTATATGATGTGCAACTGACCTGGCTTTTTGGCACCGGCATCAAACCTTTTGTATTAGCACTTCATATTTGTAACAGGGAATACACATGGATCGCATCCACTTCCATTGTGGGTTTCATTAGTTAATATGTACATACTTATTCTACGTTACAAGTGATGCTGCCACTGAGTAACATTCTACGTCAATATGTATTGCCGTTAATATTTCTTGGACTATTTGATTAGATGATAGAAAATAAAGGAGCTTGGGGAGTAGGAGACGAGGTTGTGGGTGCCGACAGAGGTGTTATGACTTATGAAACCCGAAGGGTCTTGTTATTATTCGAAAGGGTCTAAGGGCACGTTTGTTACAAGGGACTAACATGGATTGAATTCTTACATAGCCTAAACCCGGAAGTCCCATGTTTGGCAATAAGCAGGAATCCTGTGTATGAGACTGTAGAGTCCCAAATTCTGTCATAGACTTTCTGACATATAGGCCCCAATAACCATGGGATTGTGGAAGCCCTTGTTCTGAGCTTCCCATCTTACCTTGCTTTCATTGCAGATGCTTTTGTTCTTGTCTCTCAGATTTGGTTTTCAGAACTATTTATTTTCTCATTTGCAGCATTCCATTCTCTATAGAAGATATTGACAAGGCAATTCCTCTTACTGATCCTTCATATATCGAACTTCCATCTTCCTTGTATGGATATTCGTGAGTTCAGTTTCTTGCCCATCTCCAAAATGAAATTGATAGTTGCTGCATAAGCCTTGTTTTGAATTTGAAATATACCACAGTGCTTCCTTTTTTACATTTAGTTTAATGTCTTTCAAGAGTATTGCCCTTAGAAAATATGGAAAACCGTCACAAGAGTTATGTAATACTACATGAGATTTCTGGAACCGGTATTGGTACTTCATATTTGTCACATTTCTACATGCCTTGAATGAACTTCCATTGTCCGTTGTGGGTTTTAGTGGTTAAGTAAATGTAGAAACCAACAATATGAAAGTTCTAAAAGCTACATTTTCAAACTAGATTAGATCAGAAGCTACTTCTTAACAGCTCTAAAGCAACGATGCTTGTTCGAAAGAACAGTGTGGCCTTTTGAGTCATTGCTGCATATTTGGATGTGAAGGAAAGAAGCGAGAAGTGGTATTTACAGCAGCAGAAGTAGCACATTCCTGCAAGTCAGCCAAGGATAATGATCGCCAAGCAGAGTGATTTCCGAGTTTGTTAAAAGATGGAGGAGCAAGGGAACTTGAATTGGAATCACCACTAGTGCTGGGACTGGATTCCGAGCTGCACATTGTCATAGCCAAAGCCAACGTGCTCTGACTTGCGGTGATTGTTCTCTTTGAAGATTTAGATATCCCGGCCCTGCAAATTCTCAGATTAGAAGCGAGCATGTTCCTGCGTTTCCTGGTATAGGGATCATCTGGCTTTGCAATCTCTTTAATGGAGGAAGAAGTTGCAGCCTCTGCCAGACTCGTGAAGGACTTAGATTTGTAGTTATAGAACTTCGAGATGCCTCTCCTACAAATTGCAAACCACCATTTAGTCATATGAACATCAACCAATTCATCCAACCAAAATAGGCATTACTAATCAAAACTTTGCAATATCTTCACCACTATGTGCTTTGTTATGCAAAACCAACAACCTAGCTCTCAGCTAAGAACACACATTCCTAGCGCAGAAGCCATAACCTCAACAAAATCGAAAGATGTATAGATTTTTCGGGTATTTGTCTTCAAATTTCCAAATTAATTCTCACAAATACCTAGTTTTAGAACAACAATACATAACAACACGAATATGATTCAGACAAAACCCGAAAAATGATAATGCAAAAACCAAAATTGCAGAAACAAAAAATAGAATTTCGGTTCTAACCTGATAGGCAAAACCTCCTCCAAAGCCTCCATCATATCCAAAGGACCTTTATACGAGCTCTGAGCCTCGTCATTCTCCTCATTGCCTTCGTCCTCCGACCTCCCGGACGACACGTCGCTGTTCTTCCCTAACGAAGACGACGACGACGAAGACGCAACCGGAGCCGGCGACGACGACTCAAATATCAAACCAAACGACATCGCAGCACCGTGCATGAAGCCAGACGAGGAAGGCTCCACGTCGATTCTCTCCAACGCGATCGACATGAATGAAACTCACAGCTCCGAAAATCCAAAACCAAAACAAAGCAAAGGAGGGTTTGGTCGTGAAATGAAACTCAAGCAGATCCAAAGGAACACCTACATTGTACTTATCTATCTCTCTCCCACCATTTTTATATATATAAATTATGTTTGGTTATGCACTGTAAATTACTTTAAATCTATTATTAGGATAGATAATTAGGGAAGGTTAAGAAGATAAGACAGTTAATTAGGGAGTTGATTAGAGGATAATGTCGTATTTTATTGATGTTAAGTACCTGTTTAATTAAATAAAGGCCAGCAAGGAAAGGGTGTAGGACTTATCCTCATCCTCATTACGAGAAAGCGGCCTTTATCCAACTGGATCCACTACTTATCACCAGGAGCTGTTATTATCTGCTTCGCATCTCATCCTACTCAAATTTGGCTCTCTCTATTTTTAGCCTGTTTCTAGATCAATTTACCACAACTACAATGCATATTCGTTCTTATTTATTATTTTCGAGTAGTCAATGCTAGTCATCCTTAAAATGTAATCCTCGGAACCGTTCCGTTCTGGATAGAATATTTTTGCTCGGTCGTAATAACTAGTTGTAATTTCGTACGAATATTCGTATACCGTTATTCACAAATGATTAACGTTCACACAAATAAGAATACGTTAGTTATAGTCAATTTATTTGTACAAATGAGAAGAATCATAACTCGAATGTTGGTACTAGTCGTAAATCAAACTCACAGTCTCACATTTACCTAAACTAATGTTTATGGATTCATTTTGTGCCATAACTTTTGAACAAAGAAAGAAAATAGTGGTTTCGAGCCTTTTTCTCATTGGTTGAGAAAGCGAGTCCACCAAAGTGATGATGATGTAGGAGATCAGATCCAAATCCCATGTTTTGAGAAATTCCAAGGTACCTGCCCGAACTGCCAACAGATTTTGGTGAGGAACCGTTTTGCCACGTGGACCAGTAAGGAAGCCCCCACGTTGAGCAATCACTGAGTTGTGGTCGGTCGATGACGTGGCTATCAAGAAATGGGGAAACTGGGAAAGTCATTGGGCCTCGTGGGTGGTGAGGCTTATCCAAAATGAGAAAGACCCCACTAGGTGCCCGTTACCCCGGGCAGATACAGTTTACGTTGGATAAAATCAGTCTTATTTTTCTTTTTGTAAGAAAATATTTTATGTGAATAACAATGACTGAAATAATAATGGTCGGCTAACGGGTGGCATTATGTCAAGGAGATAATCAATTTTATCTTGAGGATTCAGCTTGACGTGGCATCTAGACGATGCTGAAGCAACGATAGCACGCCTATGGCTATGCGCGTGCAAATTCTGTTGCTATGTTTGGAGGAGAGATCTTATATTGAAAAATTGATAAAAAAAATATGAATTATAAATAGGTGAGTTATTCATAATTGTATTAAGGTATTTTATGGTTAAAACCTAACACCTTAAAAATGGTTAAGCTGAGACAGTATCGATACAAGAATGATCCACATGTCACCCTTGTCGTTGTTTGACATGTACGTATATTGGTATCACAATTTTATACGTAGGATATATATTTATACCATCAATTAACTTAACGAGACACGTCTCCATTGGTGATATGTCGTTGTCTAATACGTATCGGTTGACATTTTCAACCTTATGAACATAATAGTTGTGTGAGAAATTTTATTCACACACCCCTATATACTTAATACACACCTATAATTTTTTTTATCCAATTTTTTTTCCCAAACTTCCTATTATACCCTCTTTATTTTACTGATGAATACACACTCTTTTAACCCAATATCTTCTTTCTTCAGCCAAAATCGATTCCACACAAGACTCGATCTATTTTCTCAGCTCTATGATTAATACTACCAATTCTTCTACTAAAATCAAATCCAATTGATAAACAAATGAAGCTTAACAAACAATCAAGGGAGACAAAATGATTGAAGACTTTTTTCCTCTTTTTTTAATTAATTGTCTCACTCAAATAACATTTAAGATTTTCAATAAGTTGAAATAGTATGGAAATTTGATATCACTAGGAAGCTTGCAAACTACCGATTCTTAGAGTAGTAAATATGTAAAGAAATTTAAA
>NC_020496.1:20774863-20783578 GCF_000184155.1 Fragaria vesca subsp. vesca | reverse complement strand
TTTTTTCGTCAATTTACAGCGATTGTGGTGAATTCTTATTCGAACTTGACGACATTCACTGTCCCAGAAATAAGAAAATGGCAGCGAAAGCTAGCTATAATCTTGTGCTGTATATATATACATAAGATTAGTTCTAGTTCATCACGCGATAGACTTGGTTGCTAGCTTTGCCAACACCCCAACCGCCTGTGAATTGACGTAGGTGCATGGCTCTGTAAACACAGACTCCCAGCGCTTGTCATGGAACTGATCGTTAATATCAGGCCCTCCCAAGATAGCTCCGGTCAGCTCGTTAGGGTTTGGAACATCCTTGTTATACCAGTACACAAAGCTCATGGGGCAGTTGACATTGCTGGAATCAGTCCCCACCGGAATCGACGCGCCGCGGTGGTGCGCCTGCGTCGGGGCGTTTTGGCCGAAGCCAACCATGTAGGATCTGCCGTTAGGGTTGTCTCCTAGCAAGAGGTCGATCTGTTTCTTAGCGAAGGCCATGAGGTGGGTGCTATCGAACTGCTTGTTGGAGCATTCTACCTTTTGGTTGTGTTCGGCTAGGAAATCACTGTAGATGCTGAACAAGAGGGCGGCCCCGGTGACGTACTGTGTGTTGGCGCCGTCTCGGAGGTGGATCATACCTCCCGGAGTGGTTTTGACTTGGGCGTATGGACTTTCCGGGATGTTGGAGCAAATGAAACTGTCTGCTTGGTTCTTGAAGTTCTCTAGGGTCTTATCGCCCTCAAAGAACATCTGCAACAATATATGGAAAATTAATATTCACAATTTTCTTTTGTTGTCACATATACACTTGAAGATTATACGATATGGAAAAATGAATTAATCACCTTGGAGACAAGGATTTGAGCTCCAGCATACTTAAGATCCCAGCTAAACTCGGCCACAGTAGCGGTAATGGCTTCTTCGTGTATGTAAGTTAAGTACTCTGGTCTTTTGGTGGCCTTATACAACCATGTAGCTGCCCAAAATAGCTCGTCCTACAAGAGCATATTTCAAATCAAGTAAAGAATTAGGATCGATTTTGTCTTATGAGATTTTGTTTCGCTAGGTAAGTTATACAGAAAAGATTGGTTACATTGTAGCCGGAGAAGGAGCAGTAGAAAGGGCACTCTCCGTCGTAAGTTCCTTTATGTAGTTTAGCCATTTGGAAGAGCTACAAGAAAGAGGAAAGAAAATTACTAGGTTAAAATCTAAAACCTAGTTTGAAATAAATTAATTGATTAAACTGAAACGTTTGGGATCGGAGCATAGTAGTTACCAGCTTTGCTTTGTTAAGGAGTCGACGAGCATAGGCACGATCAAAGGGTCTGAACACGATGGAAGCAGCAGCCATTGCCGCCGAGGTTTCACCTGCAATTTCTGATCCGGGAGTGTTCTCATCGATCTTCAACACAGTTCTTGGTGTCTTCATGTCTTCTGGTCGAACCCAACACTGATGGTCTGCATTGGGGTCTCCTACTTGAACGTACAATGTTTTTTTTCTACTAGCCTTGAGAAAGTAATCCGTTCCCCATTTAATACCGTCGATGACATTCTGCAATTCTCCTGTAGCCTTTAGCTCCGATTGGTATTGGATGGCTGCCCACGCCAGGGTTGTGACTGTGAAAGCCATCGGAAGTCCGTACTTGACATTGTCGCCGGCATCATAATATCCCCCTGCAAGGTCCACCTGTTACCGAAATTGACAAATCAAAAACACAGCCAGCAAAACCAAATTTCAATAAAAATCCAAGTGATTCAACTGACCCTATTGAAAATTAAGGGTCATGAATACATGCATGCATGCATATTACCAAAATTAATAGAGATACATAGAGAGATGTTAAACAGCGACAAGCGTGAGAGAGGTACATACATTTGCTAGTTTGCCATCATCGAGAGCGGAGTCTCCTCTCCATTTTGGTCTGTGATTAGGAGGGAGCTTCCCGGATCTTTGTGCCTCAAGGAAGATGATGGACTTGGTTAGGGCATCCTTATAGTCCAAATGAGCATGGAGTCCTTGAAAGAGTGCGAGCCATACAACAACGATCGCCGAGGGTTTGCCTACGTACATGGTTCTCGGATAGATGATTCTTGGCGATGATGGAAATGCAGAATCCCTTGCTTCTTTAATAGACGAGCAGGGAGAGGTAGAGGAAGAAAAAGGTTCGAGGTTTCTGTTTGGACGGCTAGCTGTTAATTTTATTTCTTGGGAAATTAATCGACAGAAGGATGGTGGCGGAGGGATCGGTGGGAAGCCATTTTTGGGTGGAAGGAGTTTAAACGTGGGGTGGGAATTGAACAAAGCTTGTGGACTTCAAGTTTACTTAACCGTTTCATGCCTAATATCTACCTCTTGTCTGTACTTGCATTTTACGGTAGACCATAGACACCCAGAATAGTAAAATGAGCAAAATAGTAACCATAGACCATTCGTTCAAAAATAAATAAAATTAGAATAGGTGATGTTATTATTATTATTATTTTTTTTTCTTTCATGTCCGTCTTTTGATTCTCCTCGATGATGAAAGGATTTAAGGTTTATTGAAATGTAGAGTACAAAAAACTAAAAAGAAAACATAGAGAAAAGTTTGAGGCTACATTGATTAATGAATAATAAGGTTACAACAATTATATATCGGGCTCAAGACGTAGAATGAAGCAAATACTCTTGTTACTTAACTGAAATAAACCTAACATATAGTTATCAGATGATAGCTAGTTAACAGATGATAGTTGGATAGTAATTGTGTTTCATGACTTCATCATCGATCGAAACCATAGGACATTTGCCAATTGCCAGGTTAATCTCTGTTCCACTCCCTAATTAATCCAGTTCAACAGGATGATCTCCATATAACATTGGAATGAAGTCTGTTTCCAGAGGCTTAGTTCACATGTTACATCTCTGACGAAAATTTGTCTACAAAACTTTAGATTCCGGCTGATACATCGTCGGAGAAAGTTGTCACTGAATAATATCTAAAATGAATATCCTCCAACGATAGTTTATCAGTTTTTCACCGACGAATAAGATGTTAGAGAAGCTTGTTTAGCTAATTTAGTAGATGAGATACATCACAAAGGTTTTCCCAAAAAAGGTACCCACGAATAGGTTTCTACTATAGCTGCATTGGACTGTTAATTTGTTTGAGCCTTGTATTGGACTAGAAATGCCTGGTACCGCTGCTGACTTCACTCTTCAGGTCCGTTTTTCAGCAGCAAAGATTTGAAACCAATATATATTTTATGTATACTTGAAAGTTCAAATTGCTACAAATCACTACACTTTGAATGAGGGATTTGCCTATCTAACTTATGTAAATCCCCATATAATGGCTGCAAGGAATCGCAGGCTGGTAAGCGAATGGTCACCCTCTGAAAGGCGCAATAAGCCCCACCCAATAAAGCACGCTCACCTATGCCTTGTAATGCTCTTCGGCAATGACATCTTTGTCGTCATGAGCAATTCATCTCCTCAACAAACCACTTGCCCCTTAAAAAAGTGAGGCATGGAAATAAATGAACCAGTTCAGCAACGCCTAATTATACTAGCAACATTTCTGCCAATCTCTTCTTTTGTTTGCTCTGACACAGGAACATCTCCCAAGTACATGTCAAAGAAAGCCCCTGAGAGAAAAATTGTACGCATCAAACATTTATCCCAGAATAACTATATGACTGCATTCTAATCCACCATTTCCCGAGAGGCACATTGAGATCTTAGAGAAATGGAAGGGGAAAACAAGAAAGAGATTCACTTACTGCACAGTTCCTTGCTTTGGACTGCTCCAATCTGATTATCTCCAACTGCAAAATCAAATTTCCATAAATTTTTTGTACGAGTAAATCAATCAGGACCAACACATGACACAAATCTGTCCTAGACATCATTGAGCTGAATATGTGGATCGGCAAGCTATGTAGAGCACAATAGCAACTAGAAAAAAGGAAGGAAACTGGAAAGAGGGGCTTGGGGGCTTTGAAACTGTATCTTTAATGATTAAATTGAGCCATCACATGATTCAGCCATGGCAGATGTATTCATATGACAAAATCAGAACAATCACTACTTACTTTTAGTAATCAATTTCCCATCAGCTGTTCGTTGGAAATCAATTGTTGTTCCCTGAGATATTCAAAAAAGTTGAAGTAAGAATAATTTAACTCCCAAACCACTAGATAATATAGAAAAGAAAAGGAATAATATAATATTACCGCTGGCAGTGGAATATCTTGTGTGAACTTCGAACCAAATGTTGTTATGCAACGGAAGTCAGTCTCTGGGTTTGTCTAAGAAAAGTGAACAAAAATGACAAGAATTAGTAAACACAAAATCAGAGAGTACAAAATACAGAGTCTGCAAAGAATATGATTTACCTTCACTAATCGGGCTCGAAGGGATTTCTCGAAGGCACTGCATCAAGTATAACCAGAAGCACATAAATAAGAATGACCAGGAGTAAACATTAAGCATATTAAACACAGCGGGGAACAAATATAAGTAAATCAGCTGAAGCGCAGCTTGGTATATGCAGATAAGTAACTAGCAGAATCAATTTTTGGCTTAAGATCGTAAAAGAATTTAGAATTAATAACATGTTGGAGCACATATATCTAAGGCCTAAGTTTCTCCAAACAAACCACCCATTACAAGGTAACCCCATCAAAAGCCACTATGACATATCGAGCTAACACAATTTTAATATAAACGGTACCATAGCATTAATGATCAAAAACAAGAGAAGCTATGCACAACCAGCTAACCGAGCTATTGATATTTGGAATTGTAAATCTTGCACAAGGAAAAAACATTAAAAAAAAAAAAAAAACTAGGTCCACGAATATAAATCAGGCTCTGGAAATCCTAAAAGAAGAATCTCACAATTGTTCCAAATCTCAAACAAGACACAGTACAGCTTAATGTCCAAGGTTATGTCGAGAACAGATATAAAACTTACTCTCTCACAGTATTGACTTTCATCCCATTGCAGCTAACTACAAGTCTAACTGTCATATCAATATCTTCCCTGCAAAAAGTGGAAAAGCAGAAAGTTCACTAAACCCAGAAAACACAGCTCAGGCACGACAAGTAATTGAACAACTTGGCCAAAACCACTTGCATGCCTACTCAGGCTTAAATAGGGGACAAAAAATAAGCTAGAGAAACACCTATCAGCAATGTAAATTTATATGAAAAACAGAAGACAAAGTTGAGCAAGACAGTTGTCGATACCTGAGAAGGTCCTGATAAAAATCATGGCGTTTGTTTAGTTCATCAAGCGAAACAGAAGCGTATTTTGGACCCAATTTCTTGCAAACAGAGTGAGGATGAATATCTATACAAAATGAAACAAATCAAAGACCACATAAGATAATGGATGTGAAAAACAGTCCAGATTGGAAGAAACTCAAAAAATGAGTGGAACTACAAATAACTTACAAAAGCCAAACGCATAGAGCTTCAGAGATTTTATTCTAATTATTGTCATTGTTCTGGATCCAGTTCCCACAAGGACCTGCAATGGAGTTTCAAAAAAAATGACATTAAATATACTTTCAAAAATGGGAACTATATACAACAAGCTGCCTTTGCCTATTGCAGAAAAGTAGAATGCTAGCTCTCAACCTTATGCCTCCATACACTGATCATGCCTCAATGAAAGGAACACATACTCAAACACATGGGAGTTCTTAAGTAAAGGCATTCCCAATAAATAAACTACACCATTTATAAACAATATAAAAGAAGTACCAGAAACTAAACAAATAAGAAAAACTAACAAACTGCACCACCAACAACAACAGAAGACTCTGAAGTGCTAACCTCTGAATTTAAACTTGAATTGTTCCCTGCTGTTAATATATTGTCCAAAACCATAGGGAACTCGATACCAGTTCTGGGCTCCACTGCATGTATTCTCCAGTCCAAATTGGGAAAAGGTAGACCAGCACATCCTTGACGCCCAACCTCACAAGGCCTTTGATCCATAATATCAGTGTTTGACGTCGACACAGCTAACATGTTTGAAGATCTGGTAGGAATTACCAAAGAAGAGAAGTTCCTAAACAACATCAAAAATGGAGCCAAGAGAAATTTTGCACTTCAATCCACTCTTTTGTGTGAAAGATTTAGTGACTTACAAGTTGCCAAAAGGTGGTACAAGTGCAGTAGCTAACGAGAGCAAGGAATATGAATATCGCGTTTCAGCTTCTCTTTGTAGGAATTGCATTACAGAAGCCGATATCTTACCAAAATCGATGGGATTATTAGATTCTCCTTTTGGCCCAAAACTGAAGTGAAACCCTTTAAATTTTTGTCTACTTGAAGTAACGTGTTTTACTCGAGCAGAAGAACTGGAGCATCCAGGCTCACAACCATCCAAGTTACCTGCTATTGCCTGAGTAGCATTTGTACTGTTCCCAGAAGAGAACATCACTAGCAAAGCACCCGCAAACTTTGAAACATGATTAAAAGCGCCTTCAAGAGCTAAGCTTCCAGGCCCATGAAAGTATCTATAGTGGTGCAACGAATTGTCCCTAAATGAACTAATATGCGAAAACACATTTCCCCGAAGACTATACAAAATCAGAGGCTCCAGCGGAAAGTTGTAGGAAGAGCCGTCATCAAAATCCCCTAACCCAAACCAGCTATTCTTCATGCTTTTCCTATGTCCTATACTTCTACAGAGATTGGCCCTCAAAAAATTCCTCAACAGACAAATTGGGTTTATGACATCAATCGAGAGAGATACAATACACCTGCACAAAGCCACAATAGTTTTGTCATTTAAGATCATAAAACAGAGCTAACAAGGCTATATGATACAGAAAACAAATAAAAACAAAACAAAGCACCGTCTTAAGAACGGTGTTTTTGAGGTTCTCTCCAACTCAAAAACATCTCCAATCAGCTCTATATCGATTTGTCCATAATCCAATCTACTTGAACACCAAATGGGCTCATAATTCAAACCCAAATTGACAAATTCCACAACACACAACACCAATTTGCCATTGCTATCTCCCCAACCATCAAAGACACAATCTTTCCCCAACCCACTTCAAACCCACAACGATATGATCATAAAACAAAACCTCACAGCTCTCTGATTTACAAATCAGGGATCACATGGATCAAACCTAGTCACCATTTTATGTTCTCCAAAAAGACACAAACAAGAAAGGTAAGATATCTTAAAATGAAGCAAATGCATATAATTTAAAAAGCTACTTTTTTATTTCCTGCTCTGATTCCTTATTCTCAGAATTACAGAAAACAAAAGCAAACCCAGAAAAGAAGACGAGAAAAACAGACCTGGGATCGGACCCAATTGGACTTTCACGGCGAGATTAATCTGGGCCCCCCAGCTTGTTCTTGGTTCTACTGCATTTAGAAAGCTGGGTTCTCTGTGTTTGTGCATGTACGACGTTCCAGAGAGAAATTAAGAGGAATATGCTTTGGGTGTCAAACGCGAACAAGTCAGTTGATTCAAGAGCCTTCTTTCTTCTCCGGGGTCAAATTTGGAATTCCAAGAATTTGAAAACAATTTTATATGGGCTTTCTCGCGTTTTGGTTTTTTATTTTGATTGGAAGGACGGATTTGACCTTGGGTCGCGGTCGGGGGAGTTGTGTTGCTTTTCGGCGTATTATGGGACACGTGCTGAAATCCCAGTCGGCGGGGTTGAAGGCACAGGGACAGGTTACAGATACTTTACGCCATAAATGTCTCATAAAAATTGTTACTAGGGCTTATGTCATGTAAGTTAACATCTTTCCAATTCTTTTTTGGACAATGACTTTAACCTTAATCTATTTACTGATATTTTGGGAAAATGTTTAATATAAAGTTATAAACCTAGTGAAAGGGTTGAAGGGGTTATGGATTTATCTGATAAAGGTTAAAAGAAACATGAGAAAACCTCAAGACAACGTTTCACGACAACGTTTCACGACAACGAGAACACTAGTGCGGCGGCATTCATAACTCAGGCCATTTTTTGGCCTTATCTGGCACAGTTGAAATGAATGCCTTTGAATGATGAATGTCTCACATGACTGGGTAATACATTTCTCATCGTTTTGGGTTATAAATAATAAATGATCGTGAAAACAAACGCGTAATTTTAACTTGTTATAATTTAAGTGTTTATGAAATAAGAGCATCTTTAGCAATGCTAGCCATTTTTAAGTTAAATTTTAGTCAAATTAGTTAAAATGTCATTTTGGCTAGCCACTTTATAAATACGGCTGCATCAATGTTCTCTATTTTGGCTAGCATTACATTAACATTATTTTTTAAATAAAGATTAAATATTTTAAATATATTTATATATCACGTAAAATATCTTATAAGGAATATATTAAATTATAGCTAGCCTCATCTGAGTCATCTCACTCACTATATTTAGCTAGCGAGATAGCTAAAAGTTATAATAACTAAACTTTGGCTAATCTGCTGAAGCTCTGAAAATATCAAAACAAGCTACCCGCTCTCTAAAATAACTAAAACCTATAATAGAGAGTTTGGTAAAATTGCTAAGAGTGTCAAATCGTTTTTATTAACAAACTCCTTTTTCTTTTGGAAAAAATTAAGTTTACTACCCTGAACTTTAGGTCTAAAATCAGTTTGATACCTCATCTTTTTTAATCAGTTTCATACCTAAACTTTCAAAATGACATCAATCTCGACCAAAATGACTAAAATAGCCATGGTTAATCTT
>NC_020496.1:20742869-20774313 GCF_000184155.1 Fragaria vesca subsp. vesca | reverse complement strand
CTCCTTCTCCCCCGACAGTCGCCGCTGCCATTCTTAACTCTGAGAGGGTAAAAAGATTAACCAGGGCTATTTTAGTCATTTTGGTCAAAATTGATGTCATTTTGAAAGTTTAGGTATGATTTTGGTCGAGATTAATGTCATTTTGAAAGTTTAGGTATGATTTTGGTCGAGATTGATGTTATTTTGAAAGTTCAGGGTAGTAAAATGAAATTATCTCTTTTCTTTTCTTGCCACTCGATTAAAAGAAGGGAAACAAGAATGATACAAAAAACATGAGAAAAGTATTGAACAAAACAAAGAGAGAAAAGCATGGAACGAATTGATCTTTAACTTGTAGCTCCCACTTCGCAGGTTCCATAGTTTGACTCTGACTAATTAGGTCGGCAGCGAGTAAATCATGTTCGACAAGTAACTACCCACATACGACGTGGACTGGCTTATTAGTTTATACACAAATTCTGGCAAATCACCGACGTTTGCCGACTTGTTTGGTGATTGATAATCGACTTCAGTATGTACTGCCGGCCAGTGTTCTATATAGTCCAAGTCATGAATTTAGTTAAGTTAGATAACTGACTCTTAGATTTAGAAAGTTACACATACAATGTGAATGAATGGTTAAAATTTATGACATGAATAAACATACACGAGATTGCATTGTATACCTATATATCGTATATACAAGAATTTGTATATACAAGAATTTATACGTCATTTCGCTTCTTGTAGAAAAAGAAAATAATGATAACCAAGTCATTTGTGAAAATATTAATGATCACTTATATATCTTAAAAATCTGTCTTGACACTCATAATCGGAACAAGATTTAATGGAAAATTAAATGCTAAAAATCAAGGAATATGAGTGCACAAAATGTGATGTTGCTTGTTCAAATTACAATCTTTTACTGCCCAGAAAAATGGTCCCTCCCTGGTCACAACAAGCCTGCCTCGAACAGATTTCTCCGTCGTAATGTCTCATCCACAAGCTTGAAAGTCTTCTTCACCAGCTTTTGATCAAGGGCAGTGGTTCTATAGATCTTAAACACTCGGTCCACGCGATCCGGGGTGGTGCTCTGAAAATACAACTCCTCAAACTTTTTCTTCACAAACCTGAATGCAAACATTTACGGTGGTTATTAAGCCTATACCAAAGTAGGTCCAAGCTAAGAAAACAAATAATTGAGTAGGTTTGGCCACATGTTGAGAGTGTCCATTTCTCTATCATGAAAATGGTTGAGCTTCAGTGAAGTTTTCAGCCAGCTATAGATATAATTCTGACCACAGATTGGACAAGAAACAGTTTTGGCAGAGCTATGGTAGATTTGTTCCTTCTGTTCTAAGCAAAGGACCACAAAGATGCAGACACTTACTCATACGCATGTTCAATTTCTTGTTTTCCTGTTGAAACTGGCTGGTAATCTTTGAACCACTCGCACACGTTAAGTGGCACCTACACAATGAATCATGAAGAATCAACAACCCATACTAATGTGAGCTTGCTGCTAACCAATAACAGCATACTGAGCTACTGACTCTTACTTTTAGAACCTTCTTCTCGAATATGTCAAACTTGTTTAGAAATAGCATGAAGGACGTTTTCTGCATCCAAAAGCAAAAATGTAAAGAGAGCATACGATGTAAAAGAGCCAATCTTCACAGAAAGGAACTGCCAGCCGCACACATGCGACACACACACAACAACAACTTAGAAGAAAAGGAACCTCAAAACAAGGTTGCTTCAGGACCCAGTCAAAAAGTTCCTTTGTTTCCATCATTCGATTCTTGCTTTCATCTTCAAAGAGTGTTTGATCATAACTGAAACACAAGGATCAAAATAAAAAAAGACTAATTCAGCTTGACAGTGGTATTTGACATGCTTATGCTGACATGATCCATGCAAAAAATTAGGGGGAAATTGCATACTCATGACAGAAACTAGTTTGAATTTCCCTTGTAATTTCCCCACCACAATTAATACAATAGTGTACATAAAACAACCTTCAGTGACAGCAATGGGAATTATTATGAAATAATCTCCTTACTGATGATGGTATTTTCATATTAACAAGGGTTCTTGGGGACTTTCTTAAGAGGTATTTTCCTGCCTTGACCTTTGCTTCACCCCAAAACTATTAACCAAGAAAATAAAATGACAACCACAAGCAAGACATGGACAGGTTGCTCTGAAAGAATGGCTGCTGAAGATTAGTCAAGAATCAGGATAAATTGCTACGATCATGCATGCAAACGAGGATATAACAGGGAGTTAAAGCAATGAGCATCTTACTCGCTAACAGCAGCACAAAATATAACAGCTGTAACACCTTCAAATAGATGGATCCATTTCCTCCTCTCGTTTCTCTGGCCTCCAACATCAAAGAGTCTATATACTTCGCCACTTTTCTTGTTTTCTCCAACCGGGCTGCCAATCAAAATAATCAGAGTTGATTGATTGAAAATTTCAACTGTATGCATGAGTTGCACTATCATAGAAATTTCTCATGAACTAAACTATATTCTAAAAGCATCCTCAAGTTCCTTTCATGTTTTGAAGTACTGTATAATGGAGATGAATGGATGGCATGATTAGAAATTTAGAAAAAAAAAATTATTACCTGAACTGGATCTCTACAACACCAGTTGTACGAACTCTTGCATAAAGAACATCCTCCTGCAATATCAAAAATGCAAACTTTCTGAGAGAATAGTTGTACCTTTTTCACATAGTGTAAACAGCAACAGCACCTTCTTCAGTTCAGGAAACAATCAATTAACAGTACATACCTTGGTTGGAATATAATTTGAGTCAGCTAATCTTTGTAAATTATCCATGAAATAGTTGGCACAGTCAGGAACTTGGAGTTCATTACCCCGAGCATATGTTTCCTACAATTGCATGAATGGGGAACTTCACTTAGAGCATTGGAAAGAAGACCAAAGCTGTGCTAAACCCAACTGTTTAAGCACTAGGAATGATGTCAAACAATTGGAATATATCAGTTACAAGAAGTTACAGCTACCTGAATTGCGGCATCTTTCCAAAGAGTCTCTATCTCCTGTGCAAGCTCTTTAGTCAGACGTGGATAATCCAATCTACCACCTATTTTTGACAGTTTCTCTCCAATTTCCTGATAGAAAGAAACAAACTTTTTACTTGGCGAACAAGCAGTTATGTTCCAGCACAGTATGAGCAACCAGGAGCTTAAAAGGACAAACTTCATATGTTGGCTGTAAGGATAATTCATATATTAAAAAAAAAGTGAAACTTTCAAGTATTGTACATTAAGTGATTAAACTGAGAAGGCAATTCAGTCAACTATGAAATGATGAGATCAAACCTGATTTTCACTGGAGATTTCATATGTTTCATTGTTATTCTGAGCGAGCTCCTTTGACCCATCATACAATATCTGTTCAGCCACATCACGCATACATTAGACTAACATTCATCTTCTTTTGCACCAAAGAAGAGTGTTTGCAGGAAAACTGTGTTTTCTGCTATTAAGAGCTCACACCAATGTTCTTTGTATTATGCAGAAAGGGAAATAACCAACACACCCTTTCAAGTATTGCGTACTTTTATGGTCTGATACACATTGGCATGTATGACTGAGATGTAGCTCTTGAGCTCTGCATCATCGAAGCCGGTTTGAAACAAAAGCTTTATCTGCATATAAACCATTTGTCATAATAGTGTATTTAGTATTTTCATTTCAGTAACATAGACTTTAAAATCTTAAACAGAAAAACATGTTCAATATCTTACCTGCTTGAAGATTGTGGACTTCCCTGACTCCCCAGCACCTTAAAACAATAGAATGATCACATTTAGTTGCACTCTTACAGAACCGAGAATTGCCTTTAATATGGATTGAACAGTACTAGACACCTCTTGGTCATAAAGATTCTAGTTTTCAACCAAAACCAGCTCAAACTATTAAGAACGTGATGTTCTGCATCCAAATAACCAGAAACATTTATGATATGTACCTAGTAGGAGAAGTTTCTGGATATGTTTTTCAGCCTTCGTTTCTTGTTCAATTCTCCTTTCAATTTCTGCAGTCTGGATGCAAGGCAATGACTATAAATTAGATGCTACAGAAGATGCAAAGAACAATATTTGAAGCATCATCAACCGAAAGAATCTCGCTGAAACAAATAAAATATAAAAAAAAATGCAAAGTTGCTCTGGCAACACTTGATCAATGACATAAAACAATTTGTATTATCATGCAAAATCCACCTGTGCGTTCTCTTCATTGTCTGCTTCATTGTAATGCCGGCTTTTGCTGCAGAGTGAGCCCATATTTTCTAACACAATAGACAGCATAGAAGATGCACAAGTCAAGCTCAATACCGTCTTACATGCATCTTCAATTCCCTTCTGTAATGTTCATACACAATGTGTTTCAAATGCACCTAATCACAAAGCTAAATGTCAAGGAGCAATAAAGATGAGCTAACACTTCCCCGGATATAAAAACATCGGCCCCAGCGCGCAACATTACAACTAAAAAGCAAAGTGCCAGGACATGAATTGGTTCTGAGCTAAAATGATAGAGTTCCCATTAATTCTAAGTTGCACAAACTAAAAAACATGTTGCAAACCACAAAATTCTAGTTCAATCAGTTAAGCTATTAAGAAAAATATACTAACTGTTAAGAATTTACCCATCTTCCAGAAATAGAAATAGCCCATCAAACACAATCACCAAGTAAACAAACCCAAAATGCTATTACATCAACCCAGTTCCTAATTCTTAACAATTTTCCCATCAACTAAAAATGTAAAAACTCCTAGTTCCAAGAACATCAATACTAGCCCATTAAACTAAATAACTACAAAAACAAGCCCTGAATGCTATCTAACCAACCCAGTGACTCAAACAAGAAACAAAAGATAATCAAAGACCTATTGATCCAGTAACAACACCAGAGATCTGTTAAGAACCTTAAACGAGCTAGAAGTGTGTTTACCTTCTTCAACAGAAAAAGGAAAATGGCCTTGGTTGAATCGCCAAACAGGAGTTTTGCTTTGTGTTGTCGAAACGTGGATGATGGAGTAGAGAGATTACGCAAAGGAAAAACCAATGTGGGGTGTTTAATTCAGAAGTGGAGAGAGTCCGTGTGTGATATAAGTGAGTGAATAGTTCACAGAGGAATCGAAATGAGAATTCAAGCGTTGGCTAAATCTGGAAACAAATAGTGAGAAAGAAACAGCGCCGAAAGCTGCAAAAGAGCCAGCCTTGTGTTTTTTCTTGGCTACTCACTTTCAGTCAAAGATGGAGAAGGAAAAGACAGGACCCGAAATTATTTTAAGAAACGAAACTGTGAAATATTTATATGGTTTTGTTAACAAAGATGAAGAAGAAGAAGAATAATAATATTATCTTCTTGGGACAATCCACGGTGTGTGTCTGAGACTATACACTTTTGACTGGCCTGTGTATTGTACTGATGAGTCTTGTTCTAGTTCCATTGTGTCATTGTGTGGGTGCATCTGCCCAAAAACATTGCCAGGTTGTGCCACCTTCTGGTGGGTCATGTGCTTCCTCCCTCCTTCCCATCTTTGTCCGCCTCCCGAACATCGGTGGAGGTGATTTTTTTTATTATTATTTTTTTTATAAATGGATTTAGAACCCAATCTACATGAAAAACTCAATCTCACGCCCGTTATTAATATTAATAGAATTTTGTACCACTAAGAGGGACGTAATACCTTTACCTCGGAGTGCACTATAAGCATTACATGAATCCTCATAGAGGACATCTTGTAAGAATATAGGATGTTGAGCTTACTGATATTTTAGTTTGCTGGCATTTCCATTTTCTTGGATGTGATCCTTGGCAAACTTTATGACTTGTATGAGGCAACGAGTGAGCTGACTGATTTAAGAGTTTTTTTTCATGTTAAATATGACATACAGTTTATTAATAACCGTTTACATATAATTGTATCGATTGCTTGATTTGGTTGTTCGGTTTATCTTTGTAATATTGAGGATTCATTTTGGTATTGAAATTTGGAGGATTCATACATCATAACGGCTTCATGCTCGATAATATAGTTTGCCCTTGCATTCTTGATCATATCGTCTGTCCTCTTACGCGAAAGTGGGTTACTCCATTGGTTATGGTTTTAGTTTTTACAACTTTAGTTATGGTTTCCTAAGCTCCTTTTTTGGTCCTCCACAATTTTATTTCTAATGTTTCTTTCTTTTCTTGGAGGACATAATACACAAACGAAGAATAAGGGTAACACCCGTTCGATCCAACCGATTCAATTGGGATGTTACTAGTTGGCCAATAACCTGAATTTAGTAGTCCAAATCTTGGCGTAAGGGCTTAGATCATTTCTAGTGGGGTGTTGAATTTTATGAGTTCTATTATGTTCCGGATTAACTATCATTACATTTGTTGAAAAGTATTATCTAACATTGAAAAATCCGGGGCATTACCTTTGGACTTTTAGAACCAATCTAATCATTTATGATTAACCTCTTCTCTTCTGGAATCTTTTTTGAGCGAATATATCAAGTTTGGATTCCAAATTTTTAATAATTACTCATGTAAAATGGAGCTAAAATCTCAATCAAGTTACCAAAGACAAAGAATGAAATAATTAGAAACTATAAATTAGATACCAGCCCAACTTATATAATGAGAGTCAATAAGGTAGTCCAACCTAGCTCAGAAAATGGATCTAATACCAGTGCAGCAAGCCTATTCAATCCACAGCCCAGCCCAAAACACCTCTCCCCAAATGTCCCAGCATAGCTAATAGCAGTCACAGTTTCAGACTCGGTCCTTGCACAAGAAGTTTTGTACAATGTGGTTGAACTGCACAGAATCTTCAATCTGCGGCATGTGTGATGTGTTCTTGATCACCTCCAGTCTCGCTTTCGTCCCCATAAGTCTGCAATCACAGCAAGAAGCAAAACAGTTTTCTGGGTATGATCGCTCAATAACAAATACATGATGACATCTCCAAGCAATTAGATTGATCAAGCAGTAACTGGCCGGAAAATGGTACTTACTGCTTCAGTTCAGTAGCCATCTCCAGAGGAAATATCTGGTCACTTTCTCCCCACACAATCAACACCTCCTATATTATACACAGCCCCAGTAGCAAATAAGCATTGCAAATCAAATTACTATATTAATTACTTAAATCATACAAATCACAGGGTTGCTAACACCTTATCATCAAGAGGAGAGATGTTTGCTTTGTCATCTCTTCCAATAGTCACTCCCTTCAAAAGTTCCATCTTCTCCTTCCTTTTATCCGAGTACAATTTCTACATCCGCCAATAAACACAGATGAATATATCTCTTATTAATATATCGATACATCAAGTAATCATCCTCTATAAATAAAATATATATAACACACATCTCAGACGAATTTCGAAATATTACTGTATCGATATATCAAGTAGTTGTCTTCTATAAACTTATCAATAACAAGTTCTACACACATTAGAAATATGGTGTATGAAGATAAAGATAATGTACCTCTATCAAGTCGTTCATGAAGAATTGAGGGATCATGTCAACTTTCTTAAACATAGCTAGACGGACCAACTTGCGGAGCTGCGCGGCGGTGGCCGGAAGCATGAGGTCCTCGATTTTCTCAACGTTAGCTCTCTTAAGCAACGCCTCGCTATCTCTCCCTCTCATGTTGACCCCAGAGCTAGCAATCACCACCTTCTCAACTCTCTCCGGCCACATCCTGGCCACGTGGTACGCCACGAAGCCACCGTAGCTGGTCCCCACCACGCTGAACCTCTCCACGCCCAGCTTCTCCAGCAGCTTCGCCACCGAGGCCGCCTGAAACGTTTCGGCTCTGTCGGGTGACGTGGTGGTGGACCTGCCGAAGAAGACAAGGTCGGGGACGTAGACGTTGAAGTTGGGAGTGAAGAACTGGACCTGCTTCCGCCACTGCCACATGGCGGCAGGGCCGAAGCCGTGGATGAGGACCAGACAGGGCTTGTTGTTAGGGATAGTTTGGTGGGGCCCCCAGAAGTGAAGGGTGGTGTGTTCGTCGAGCTTCATGGACTGCTGGGAGAGTCCGGAGGCGGCGAAGCAGCGGCGGACGTAGAGGCCCCATAGGGTTACGGGGCTGAGGAAGGAGGGCAGGATCGTCATTTTTGATCAGTGTGGAGGGAGATCAGAGAAGAGTGTTGTGTATTATTTGGGAAGTGATGAAATGGGAAAGTGATGATCGATTTTCTTCTGTTTTACCCTAATTTTTTGGAATAAAAAGCGTGTGGGAGTGAGAATTGAGATGCTTAATTTGCAGATGGGGGTTGGTTTAGGTGGATGGATTCCTTTCTTTTTGTGTGGGTGGAAATTTACTTGCGTAATATAGGCCTACCTTCACCAACTTGTCTGTCTTTTCTATAAATGGGATTGCCGAGCTAGCTAGTAGTTAGGGTTTATGAATTGTCTAGAGAGTTCTACATCTTCCCATGTCATGAAACACAATACGCTAGCTAGATCATTGATCGTGTATTGGTGTTTATATCCACACCATTTTCTACAGCTAAGTAGTGGCGGATCCAGGATGAAATTGTTACATGGCTAATTGTAACAAAAAAAATTAAAATTCAACCAATCTCAACAGTGAGAGAAATGTTTGTTAATTTGAGGGTCGCAAACGAGACAATCGAGGTCGAGTAAGTCCCTGATTGAGACGGTTAAGTAGCCCGCTAAAACGACTAAAATTGGGCAGTGATGAGAATTTGAGAGTAGCGAATTAGCAATCAAGGCTGGGGAGGTGGGGAAACAGGTAGATAGACGACGTTTGTGAATTTGGGAATTGAGATTCAAGAGTCGTTAATATCTAGCCAAAAACGACATCAACTTAATTAATAGTAACATGCCCAAGATGTCGTAATTCATATAGAAATATTCCGATATCATATTCTTTCTACGATTCAATACCTCAACAAAGATTCAAATATTCTTTAACATTCTTGAACTTTCATATCCCCATATCTATCTTAACCTCTAATAAACCCTAGCTATAGAAATCTATCTTAACCTCTGATAAACCCTAGCTATAGAAATACGACTAAAACCCCAAACTCCTAAAGTTTGCATAAGTCAATTATATATACTCACTGTTTAGAGATGAATATAACAATTAAGTCCTATTATTTAACATCAGATTCAATTTAGGTGCACTAGCTAGATAAAGATGTGCGTGTATATATATATAAATATATATTTTTTTAGATATGAAGTTAAGTTTTTTTTTTTTTTTTTACCTTGAAATTCTCACCTAGGCCTATCCCCTGTGTGCCTTGCATCGGATCCGCCAGTGCAGCTAACTATAATTCCAAATAATATGAGCACCCCTCCTCGACAAAGAGTGACACAATCGATAATATGATCATTTTATATTAACGGAGATGATATACCATACGATTTTGTTAATATTGGCAGTTAGCCGTTGTTAAGTTCAACATATAATACATGTTTTGATGTGATCGGTGCTAAATGTGTATGCGAAGGTTCAAAAACTGAAGAAAAGTAAAATCGAGCGTGCACTCTCAATTTTACAAATCATACTCATACTTCATACAACATTTTAGTATCTTAAAGTTTGTACGTTTGTAAGAATTTCAACTCAAAATGAATGGAACACGGAACTAAACGTCATTATCATGATTTGAGTGGAAGGCTAAGCAGCCTGCTGACGTAACCGGTTCCAAAAACCCAAATAAAAATAGACAAAAAATCAAATAAATAACACCAGCCCCGGCTGCTATGAAGAACCAGACGTCTAGTGTTGCTTCGTTGAAGTTGAAGTCAATAGCCTACATTGTGTTATACTGAGAATAATTAGCAAAAAGTTAATGGGGTTGAACAATGAAATCGACTAGGCAAACGAGGTCATGTACTAATGTACTATTATATAGTACTAAGCTATACATAAGAGCCCACGTCGCTGAGCTTGTTTGCCAGATCTCTCTATGAAATAGTGTACTTTTGTCCATTTCCACCAACTATGACATAGATGGAAAACAACTGATCAATCTTTCATGATCCAACCATTCATATTCTTCCGAACATTGCAGAGGCAGAGACTGTAATCTTACTTGATGAATATCACTTGCTGGGTTTACTATTGTGGGAAGGTTGAAAGCTAGGGATTACCAAACTTTGTTGCCATATAATCATTTTTTGACTCAAACCATTGTTAATGTTACATGTACTATATATAATGCATATGCTTCAATATCACCAAGTTATGAACCAAGTTTTCGAAACTATGCAAAATGTCATTCCTGGAGAACATCTGCAGAGTACTAGTGCATCAAACTAGCTGATCTCACTGGTGTGCGCTCTGCTTGTGTCATCCATTCGAGGCGGCAAATCAAAGGTAAATAAAACCCGGCCAAATACTCAATTCATATTTCATGTCTTCATGCTTATAATCACCAAGGGAATTTGTTGTTCTATATATCATGGCCATCTTTGAGCTTTCCAGTTTAGCCAAAAGACAAGCTCAGGTTTACACATTCTAGGAGCTTTCCTTGTTGCCATTGATGAAACACAGCCTTGGGAATTCTCTATATACAAAGCCAGCAGTGGTGTTTTTCCAGTTGTCACCATGCTAAAATCTGATCTTGACCTCGTAACACCTTTACTATTCAAGATATTATACAGCATAGCCTAACTTACCTACCCCAAAAAATGAGACATTAGGCCAATAAACAACTAGAGCTATAGATTCTGAATATCATTATATACCCTTTTATTTTTCTTAGTGGATTGCCTCAATAGGTATGTTTTTTTCCTTTTTCCTTTTTTTTTTTTTCCTATTTTAAGCATAGGAGCTTTTTATAAATTCATCTATAAATCGTTTGGTGCTTCATGTAGTTTGTATAGCCAAGAAAAGTCAAGAGTTAGGCAAGTCATTCGCTGTACAAATTGTATTTGAATAATGGAGGGTGTTGCGGACTGCAGAGAATTATGCATATATATGTATGGTTGGTGAGAAAATGAATTATGAGGTCTCTCATCTTCAGCCTTCTTGGAAATCCTGCATAATTTCCATCCTCGTCTCAGAAGTCGTTGGTTAAGTTTCTGGAGTCTGGAGTGTCTCATTCTCAATATGACAGCAGAGAAGGTCATCACATGGAAATGCATTTTCCCAGTGTGTTGTTCCAAGAGTACTAGTGAATATGCAGATTCCACAAGACAAGTCCAAGATAAGCAAACCCCTTTTCTGCAGCAAAGGCTGTCCATGTCAGATGTAATTAGCGACCCCAGCTATGCAGATGATCTCTCCAATTCTTTTTCCGGCCTAAATCTTCATGTGTTTTCGCTATCGGAGCTTAAAGTTGCAACAAACAGCTTTTCATGGAGTAATTTGCTTGGTGAAGGTGGCTTTGGACCTGTTTACAAGGGGTTTGTTGACGACAATCTTAGGCCTGGAACATTGAAGGCTCAGCCTGTAGCAGTCAAACTATTGAACTTGGATGGCTTTCAAGGCCATAGAGAGTGGCTGGTATGTTCCCTTAGCTCTTACACGAGTAATAATGTTCATGTAATGGATGAAAGTAGTACGTCTGAGTTCTGATTGATTGTATGCAATGATTTTCTTTATGTATAGGCAGAACTTGTATTTCTTGGACAGCTGAGGCATCCCAATATTGTTAAGCTGATCGGATATTGTTGCGAAGAGGAGCATAGGCTTCTGGTATACGAACACATAGCCAGAGGAAGCTTGGAAGATCAACTCTTCAGAAGTGAGTTTCTTATTTCCATTTCCCTTCACATTTGTGTTAATCAGCTGCCAACTCTTCTAGTATTAATCGGATCAGAGTTTTTTAGGATATTCTGCCGCTCTTCCATGGTCAACCAGAATGAAAATCGCAGTTGGAGCCTCTAAGGGCCTAGCCTTCCTCCATGAAGATCATAGGCCAGTCATATTCAGAGATTTCAAAACTTCAAATGTTCTTGTAGACTCTGTAAGTTTCGTTCTGAATTCTCCTTCTGACTTTATACATGGCATGCAATACTAGGAAAACTAACTAACAGTCACACTTCTTCGCCTTTTCAGGATTACACAGCAAAACTCTCAGATTTTGGGTTAGCAAAGGATGGTCCAGAAGGAGAAGAAACACATGTGGTAACACGTATACTAGGAACTCAAGGGTATGCAGCCCCTGAATACTTAAGAACAGGTAACCCCAATTCAGTTCAAGCTAGCTTCTTAAGCAAAACATAACCTCTCATGATGAACTTAAATCTAACACGTTTGAATTCAGGTCACTTAACAACCAAGAGCGATGTGTATAGCTTTGGAGTAGTTCTATTAGAGCTGTTGACAGGAAAAAGGTCACTAGACAGAACCCGCCGGAGCCGAGAACAATGCCTTGTGGAATGGGCAAGGCCTCTGCTGAAGGACCCAAGAAAGCTCAACAGGATCATAGACCCAAGATTGGAGGGACAATATTCCACCAAAGGGGCAAGAAAGGCAGCTACATTGGCTTATGCTTGCTTGAGCAACAACCCCAAGTCCAGGCCTATGATGACCGATGTGGTTATGATCTTGGAGTCTCTTCAGGGATTCAACGAAGCCTTAATTTATCAACCATTTGTTTATGTCGCACCAAGTGAAGAAAAGGATTGCGATGAAGAAAAGGGAGACTACCATTGCAGATACACCCTCAAAGAATTTCTCAAGACGGAATTGACTTGATACACAGGATATTGGAACAGTGATGTGCTATTGTATTTTCCTAACCATAAAATGGTGGAAAAGAATGAAGCATATATGAATATATATGATATGATATTGATTAAGATGCACTTAGACTGAGAATAGACCAAAAACCTAACGTGTGTCTCAATCAATAAGGCAGCCCTTGATGATGTTAATAGAGACTGGAATTTCAAGTGTCCATCACCACCAACCCAGGGCTTGAAATTTTAACCCAGGTAGGCCAGAACTTCATTAGGCTTAGTGTTTAACCTTCTGGCGTGTGCAAGACGTTTCTTCTTTGAGTAGAATTGGTTGTTTAGCAACCATATTAATGATTTCCTTTTAATATGAGATAAACGTTCTGATATGGACTAGAGAGAGTCGCACCAAATTAAAGTTGGCATATTCTCTTTAGCACATAAACATATATATAGATTCTGATCATGTACATTATTTTGTACGTTTCTTTGATATATCATGTGCATATTTCTGTTTCTTTTTCGTTAATACGGCAGTGTCTGTCTCAAACTAGATTATCGATCAAGCAAATAATCCTCTCATCAAGAATACGACTAACAAAATTTTCATCAGGACAAAAGTGAATAATGTTTTCAGTGTCTATTTTAAACTAGATTATCAATCAAACAAGTAATACTCATCATAAAAAATATGATTACAAATATTTTATCACAACAAATGCGATTAACCGGTGTAAGATAAAAGCACAATAATTGAGAAGATTGGTTGATCAACCGTTGTAATTTAGAAGCACGAGAAGAGAGAAGATTGATTTTACCTCCACAATTAAAAGGGGCTGTAAAATTGTTGTTGTGCTTCGTTATTAAGACTCGAACCCGGGAAAGTGACTTGGGAAAAAACTCAAAAAAAAAAAAAAATTAAAAAAGCAAAAACCAACCCACAGTAAAGTACTGTGGGCCGACGGCGGATTATTGACTGAGAAGAGACCACTGGGCGCGATTGGATCATAATTTTTCAGAGAGAGAGAGAAGAAAAAATGGCGGCGACGGGGCAAGTCGCCGGAGGCCTGACGGCATACGATCGCCAAGTTTTGACTGCAGTCAATGCCGGAGCGGCCAGCCTCTCCTTCGTCGGCTCCGGCTTCATCGTCCTCTGCTACGTCCTCTTCAAAGAGCTCCGCAAGTTCTCCTTCAAGCTCGTCTTCTACCTCGCTCTCTCTGTAAGCATCCCTCTCTTCTCTCCTTCTCTCACTTTTACTTCCGATCATAGAAATCGCGTGTCTTGTGAGATCTAACTGCTCGCTCTCTGGCTCTGTGGTTCGTTCTTAGTTTTAGAAACTTTAAGCTCTCTGAAATTCAGCATCTCATTACTTTCAAAATTTGTTAGAATAATATAAATTTAGTGAATTTTGCTTTAAGGATTTGATATACTTGTTAGTGTTTCACTTGATATTTGAATCAATTGGCAGCTGAAGGAAATTGTTCAGTTTTTTTTTTTTTGGGTTGAGGATTAAGCATATGCTCATGTGTTGCCTTTAATAACTATTTTTTGGAATGCAGGACATGCTTTGTAGCTTCTTCAGCATGGTTGGGTATGCTTTAGTTCCCAGACACTAGTGTGAGGCGATAGATTTTTGTTTTATCTGATTCTTGATGTTAGGTGATGGAGAATGAGTTTTCTCTTGTGTGCAGGGATCCATCGAGAGGGTTTTTTTGTTACTCGCATGGCTACAGCACTCATTTCTTCTGTGTTGCGTCGTTCTTGTGGACTACGACGATTGCTTTTACTCTCCACCGTACGGTTGTTAAGCACAAAACTGATGTGGAAGATTTGGAGGCGATGTTTCATTTGTATGTTTGGGGTATGACCTTTTTTATGTTAGCCGAGAAGGATGTATGAGCTATATTTGATGTCTGAAGATGATAAGCAGTGCACTTGCATTTTTTACAGGGACATCACTAGTTGTGACGGTTGTGCGATCTATTGGGAATAACCATAGCCACCTAGGTACATGGTGTTGGGCACAGACTGGGTTTACAGGAAAGGTAATTTCATAGTACCTATTTGCTAGGAGAATCTTGACGGCTGAATGTTTGTTTAGGAGGTTTCTGGTTTATGGGACTTTATGTAGTTATTCTGCAATTAGTTGGTTTAATTAGTACTCCTCCAACTCATGCGTTGGTTATATGTTTTATTTCTCTATTGCTATAAGCCTACATGTCTATTATCAGTATTAAGTATTATATAAACGAAGTGGAGAATATTCAGAAATTGTGGATTATGTTCTGGAGATTGTGAAAACCATAATTGTAGATTACACATGTAAGTAAACGATAATGAAGTACATATGTACACAACTTATGAGTGCATTAGCTATTACCTGATAAATGATATGTACACTTTGGACTAAGTTGATCCTGAAATTTATATGTCAATGTCCATGCTCTGTTCTTCATAGCTGAGTTTCATTAAATCTTGAGACACACATTTGGAAATGATGCGTTAGCCTTTTCAAACCTTACATATTAACTGGTCAAATGTATATACCTTACAAAGTTTCAATCGTGTTTATCAAATCTAGATCGTCATTATTGAGCAATTGGCTCAGTTAGATTTCTGACCATGCTGTCTGATTACCCGTATATTTCTAATTGTCTTCTTCTTTTTCAACCTTTCTTACAGGCTCTTCACTTTATAACCTTTTATATGCCACTCTGGGGTGCAATTCTTTACAATGGTTTTACATACTTTCAAGTCATACGAATGCTGAACAATGCAAGGCGTGTATGTATTCCAGTTGTCAACTTCTTTTTTCACACATATAATTTCCACTCACTTTTTACACTTGTTGAGATTATTCTCCTATTGTGAAAAATACAGATGGCAGGCAGCATATCCGACCGCCCTTACCAATCAGATGGCAGAGCAGAAACAAAGGTATGATGTGTTCCAAATGGCTTCCTAGGGTCAGTTCATAAGTTTCCATGGGTAGGAAATTTATGAAAACTGTATATGCAAAGTTGAAATCTACCGGTTCTGTACCCTTTTGTCAAAAGCCTATGTTTCATGTATCTTATGTCATTTATGCGAACAACTATGGAACATTCAGTATTTTTCAGTATTTAGCTTGAATATTATAGAGAAGTCTAAGTGTCTTGATAATCATTTGTGTCTATGAAATCTATGAAAATTTTCGTTGGAGCTGCTGTTTCAGTAATGACAACGTTGTACTTCCTTCAACAGGCTTTGAACAGGTGGGGGTACTATCCGCTCATCCTGATAGGATCATGGGCTTTTGGCACCATCAACCGCATTCATGACTTCATTGAACCGGATCATAAAATATTTTGGCTCTCGGTTCTTGATGTTGGGACATCTGGACTCATGGTAATTCACTAATTTTCAATGGCAATAATTGTAATATCTCAAAGTCATATGTACTATATTGGTACTAAATTTGGTTATGTTGTGGTTATGTTTATCTACTTGTTAAGGGACTCTTCAATTCAATAGCCTATGGCTTGAATTCCTCAGTTCGACGGGCAATACAAGAAAGATTAGACCTGTAAGTTGCAATTGCGTTTTGCTTTTCCATGTTCAGTGTCTCTGAAGACCTGTATGCAATATCTGATTTGTCTTGATATCGTGTTCATTATGCAGTCTTCACTAATTGAATGATTTTATTGTAACTCTTGTAATTAGGTTCTGGCCAGACAGGCTTCGAAGATGGTTCCCCAACAGTTCAAGGCTTAGGAACCAACACGAAGAGAGTGAGCTAGTATCACTAAAGATTCAAGATCAGCACTAGCTTCCTTTTCGACTGTCTTGCCAATTCTTTCATCCTTTCCTCACCAAGTTTGACCGGTGATGGGATCCAGAAACAAAAAGGAACAAACCCGCATCAGTACATCGAAAGCCCATTACTCACATGAGTCACATCTCTCTTTGCCAAGGGCCATATTTATATTTGTTCCGTAACGAGTTTGATTTGAAGCATTGTGTTAGATGTAGCCATAGATGAGTTGTGTCGTTTCAGGTAGAATATTGTGTTGTAGTCTTGTAGAAGTTGTGATTATGCATTAGATGGTTAATCCCAGTAACAACAGGAAACTGTACACTTTTAGTTGTAGAGTGAAACAAGAGCTCTTTGATCAGAAATCTATTATTCTAATTTGTGATTTTTGTCCCAACCTTACATTAACAGTTCCAAAAATAACCAGAGGGCACATTCTTCTTCTGAGTTCTGACTTCTGAAGATGTGAATTGTCACCGTCACAGCTTTTTATTCCCCTAATGAAGAATGACACAGTGATCCTCTGCTTTCCAATCATGCATATAATTCCACAAATTTTTACAGAAACCCCAGAGGGGAAAAAAACACAGCACACCAGTAAATTCAGATTCATGAAACATGAGGAATTGCAATGCAAATCTTAATTTCGTTATACAATTATCTAATTATAATCTTCAAGCACAAGCGCATGGATTCTCAACCGCAACCGTAACATCATCCTCTCCGCTCCTGAACAACAAATACCCAACCGCCAACCCCACCACGATCGCCACGAAAACGCCGCCGTTGAACGACATCACCGCCAGCATCAGCATGTACCCGATCGCGGAGTTCACGGCGAAGATCACGGCCCCGGCCAGCTTAACCGCCGAGAACTTCCCTCCGGCGCTGAGCTTGCCTCGCAGGAGCGGAGTCTGGATCGGATCCGACGCCTTCGCGGCCGACGAGGCCAGCCTGAGACGCACGCGCAGGTCCTCGAGGTACTGGTAGAACGCCGGGACGATGAGGCAGGCGAGGAGCGTGAGGGCGTAGCTGAGCCACGTGGTGGTGCTCCACGAGTCGAACAGGAGCGTCACCTGCCTGCTCCAGTAGAACGTCATGTGCATCATCTTCGCCGGAGAGAGAAGGAAGGAAGCAGAGGTCAAGATTTTCCGGTGAGAATTTTGAAGGAGACTTTTGAAGACAGAAATAATGATTTGTATTATTATTCTGTTTCTGATAAGTTGGTTGGTGTGGACCGTGTAGTACACGCTGTACTAACTTTTTTCTGGTACAACGGCGATGCACGCAAGGTAAAATCCGCCTCCGGGAGTTGGTTATTTACGGTTTTGTCCCCGTGGTGGGAGCTGGAGTTGGGGCTTTTGGAGGGGTGGGTTTGGTATTTGAAAGGTGAGGGACAGCTTGGTTTGATCGAAAAGGTGATTTTGACTGGTTGTTGTGATTTAATGGGCTGGGCCCAGTAGAAAAAGAGGTTAATGGCGGTTTGTGGATATGGGTATCCGGGTCGGACTGGGAAATGTAGTACATGGAGGTTAAAGATGGTAACATGTACTACTGGCGACGGCAGGATTGCACAGCTCTACAGAACACTGCCCATGCAACGGACACGGGCCTGTCAATCTCAATGCCAATGATTTGGCCTTTTTCAGATTTTTTTTATTTTTCATTTTCTTTAAAATTTAATCCAAACAATATTTTTAATCAACGTACTGAACTATCATTTGACCTAGCTTGAAACATGAGGAATCCAATTGATTACTTCAACACTGGCACATTAGAAGGATTTACCACATTCAGTGTATGTTTGGTATATGAGACTAAATGATATTGTACTAGATAAAAAGTAATACCTAACACATGTGTTTACTCTCAACTCTTAAATGGTGTTATTGTGAGTGCTCATTTTGAGGCTCCAAGATAACACCGTCTTTCTCCTTCCTCTCTTTATATCTCACTTTCTCTCTCAAGAAAAGATTGATCAACTCATTTGATCAAGAGACCAATCATTCTCCATATCCATTGTTGCCCGACTGAGTGACTTCGTAGAAACTTGATTTCGTTTTTCCCCCAATTTTGATTTCAAAACCCAATTTATATAGATATAGGTTTTGTGGTTTGGATTTTGAAATTTGATTGGGTTATGTAGTTATAGGTGCCAAACCAAGAGATTGCTTAACAAGAGAAGGGATAAGTTAAGTAGAGAAAAGTAGAATATGAAATGGGTACTTTTACGTATGTATGTAAGCATATAGAAAAAAGAAAGGGAGATGAACTGGATCTGCATCTGAGCCGAAAGCATGTTGAGCTTTGGAAAGCACACTCCAACCAAGAACTTAGACGGAATCAAATTTGTCAACCAGCATCAGTGTTGGTCATCTATGACCAGCCAATCATCTCTCTCTCTCTCTTTCTCTCATAAATGACCAACACTGGTGCTGGTTGGCAAATTTGATTCCAACTTAAACATTGTCTTTTGTTATTTTAGATGGCTTTGCACTGGAAATTGCTCAATATATATTTATATATTAAAAATAGTGACCCATGATTGTCTTAGGTACTAAACATGCACATAGTGTTGCAACTCCTGTAAGGATCAAATATAGGCAGCAATATGAATAATTGAGGAAGTATGACTTGGACATGTTGGAAGATAAAATTGTTATGATACTTCCTTATTTGCCAGCATATACCATAAGGCAACACTATGAATTAGATAAGTATTAAAACCCATAAACAAAAGAAACATGACATAAGGAAACAATCAATTTTAGATCTTCCAAAATTATAACTGTTTAAATTTGATTGATCGATCAATTTCATTAGTCGTAAGATTGAACATAAAAACATACCACGATAAAGACATTCCACCAATTATTCAAAATGAAATCGTTTGTATAGCATTTGTTTCATGTCAAAGTTAGGGAAGGGAAGATAGAACTTCATCCACCTCCCCCTCAGTCACAATGCACATATTATGTCAACAACAAAAGACCTAAACCCCCCCCCCCCCCCCCCAAAAAAAAAAAATCAGAATATCACCACAACAAAAATTAACTTGTAACTTTTTAACTAGTCCCACCCCTGTAAAATTATCCTAGTTACCACTGGTACTACTTTATTAACCTAAGACAGACATGTAAAATTACCCTGTAATTCAATCAGTCAAATAATCAACGTAGACGACCCTTCTCTCCTACTGTCGAAAAACAGCTCTTCGACCTTAACAGACGCCTATCAAACGCCCCGCCACCGGAACCAGACCCTGTCCTTCTCGGCGAGTCCAATGTACGCCGCAGGAGCTGCATTACTTTCGAGATCAACAAGTCCGCCGTCTCCTCCTCCTTCTCATCGGCCGCGGGAGAATCCATACTCCTCGACGACGACGACCGAAAGTTCTCGACAAGCTTGACGTGTCGCCTAATGGCCTCATCCGCAGTGATCTCCCTCCGCAACTTCATCTTATCGTCCTCGATCGCCGTCGCGCAAAGCCCGCAGATCCAACGTCCCTGGTGTTTCTCCTTTTCCCGCGCTATGTATCCCGGCGTGCACTCCTCTTCCAGCCCGCAGCAGTGACACGTCACCAGCTCGACCTCATCGGCAACAGCAGCAGCAGACTCATCCATTACAGAAACTGATGCCATAAGATTGCACTACTGAGCTTTGTTTTCTTTTACAGATTCAGATCGCTATTTAAGAAGGATTCAAGTTTTTAAATTTGAAGAAGGGCCGGAGTTAAAGTCTACGTTGCGGCTAGATTATCTCTCTGATTTGTAGCTTTCTATATGAAGCGCACTGATTTATTTATAGCGGACTTCTCCTAATAAGATTCGAGTTTCTGGTTAATCAATAATCATTCCTACTTGGTATAGGGGACTCTAGCTAATTTCTTACCCGATTTTGTTTGGATACTATATATGACTACGTACTATATATCCTTACCCGATTGGGATTTAATATTTATTGCAGTATCTAGGACACGTGTAGCATTGTTTTTGGCTATAGTTGGGTAAAATTGTTAATGGTTTCGGATAAGTTGATTCATAAACCGGTCTCTCCCATTAATAATCAAATTCTCTTAGTATTCAGAAATCAAATCCTTATGAGGAGGTGAGGCATACCTGATTCCTTATCGTGTTAATAAACAAATAAATACTTCTACCCGAATTCATTATGATTCCTTTGTTTCTTCATATAATACTTTTGAGCTGTGATCGTATTCTTCCCGGAGGTATGTTCGTTGGTTAGGGTAGAGGGCCTTGTTTGAGCCATTATATATATGTTACTCACTTACTCTGTTTCTTGTTGTAATTTGTGGTGTTTAATCAGTGTGGCAAAGGTCTTCGTCTTGATCGAGTTAATGCGAAAAAGGTCAAGCTTGTGTGACGAAATTAACGACTTGTCTTAGCTCGGAAAAACTTCTTTATACTGATATGTCGTTTCTCTTTTCATTCAGTTTGTGCGTATATATTCCTAGTTAGGAATCTTGTTTGGTCCGATCTGTAATTACCCCATAGTATCCTTAAATAGTCTTACTCCAACTTCCTATGAAATTTCACATTGATTAAAAAAAAATACATAAAAAGAAATACCCTTTAGTCACATAAATTCTAACGGTTTCTATTTGAAGTGAATAAAACACCTAAATACTGCAGTTGCCAAAAGTGTACAACATCTAACAATCAGCTTCAATATGTGCTTGGACAGTTGCAACTGTCCCTATTCAATTGCAGCATAGAGCATCATTGCCTTCTAGTTATAGACCAACATATATCACATAGCTCCCATATGCAACCTTCACCAAATGTATCCATATTCGACTGTACTACACTAAGCCCGCCCCCCCCCAAAATTAATTTGAGGTTGTACTCCATGATACTGGTGTATCATATTCCACCAGACATTTAGTTATTTTGAGTGAGGGATTTCGACATGTACCCCTTTGAATATTTACATGCGGAATTGCTTCTTAAAATTAAGCAATTGAATATGGCAAAGTTCCATTATTACACTGCTCATGTGAAATTATGGGATGGTGTCATCATGTAGAACAATAATGCTGCGATAGTGGGTACGCATTGTTTGGTAATAAATCTCGATCTGACTATAGATATGTAGAAAAATTCTACACAATATAATTTTAAGTCTTAAAAACACGTTATAATAAATCTAAGTAATGACATTTTTCCAAACCTCATTCATTTGAAATTCTGACTCAGAGAACAACTTACCATTAGATATGCTAATAACGTGCGTCCGTGGCAAATTTTATATTAAAAGAAGTAGATATTTTGCCCAAAAAAATTGTGATTCTAAGAGAACAAGTGAATAGCTAACCCCACTACCAGAATATTCCCCAGCACAAAATAGAAGGACTGAAAATAAATGAAAAATGAATAAACCAACAAAAATGTAAAATATTCATCCAAAAAAGCTGTGTTATTGTCAAATCCCAATTACGTCAAATAAATAATTAAAAAAGGGCCAATCTGGACAGAGATAGAGAGAGAAGGTTTTTGGGGTCAAATCGAGTGGCGAAGGGATTGGATCGTCTTTTCCAAATTTCTGTGGTGGTGGTGTTGGTATTACCCCTTGCAGGGTTTCAAAACAAAAAAAAAAAAAAAAAAAAACCTACACACAGACACAAAAGAGAAGGAAGAAGAAGAAGAAGAAGAAGATAGATAGATAGATACAGATATAGATATAGAGAGCCCTGAAAGCTCCAGATAACACTGCAACACACACACACACAGCTCCTCCAAGCTTGAACTTCAAATCTCTCTTTGGCTTTCCTATCACTCTCTTCTCTAAAGCTTTGGCTTCTACCAGCTCATGGATCCCTTCGATTTGGTGCGAAAAGGTAGTACTCGGCTCCGGATCTTTCACTTGCTCTGTTTGATTTTGTAGCTTTCGGATCGTTTTGGTTTTAATTCGGTTTGGATTTTGCGTTGAATTTGATGAGATCTGCTGAGTTTGATTGGTTGTATGGCTGCGGATTTGGTTTCTGTGCTGCTCTTGATTCTTGAGCTTGATTTTGTTTTGGTTCTTGTGTGGAAATTGGAGCTGTTTCAATGAACTTGAGAATTTAATTACTATGGAAGATTCTTCGGTTAACCGTAGAATCTTGGAAATTTGTTTGTGTTTTTTGAAAAAGCTGACTTTGTTTTCGGTTTTGTGGAGTTTGTCTTGTCTTGTTTTGCACAACTTGCATAGAATCTTGAGAAATGATTTGATTTTCGGAGAATTGTACTTGGGGAACAACTAGTTTTAACCTCAAAACGAGGAAATTTGGAAGTGCTTTTGAAATTAGTATCATTTTTGCTGTTTATCTTGTTATTTGTATGCTCTTTTGGTTGAATTGTGGAAGAAAGACTTTTGATATGATGGACTTTGTGAATTGCGAGTTTGTTTGGTTTGAAGTTCGAGGTCAATGGACTGATGGTAGTGCTCAATGGAACTGTTTTGCAGGGTTTGGTTGATGCTTACTGAAAGTTTTGTGTTCTTCTTCTTCTTCTTCAATTCGAAGCTTGTCTAGTTGTATCTAATTCAGTAAATAATGAGCTTGTCCAAGAAAGGATCCTTCACGAATGACACAAAGCTAAGCGCTGCTGCAAGCAAGGCAACGTCTTTAAATCCAAATGCCGCAGAGTTTGTTCCCTTTTCACTCAGATCTCCATCATCTGGAAGCACCAGCACAGCTCAGGCGGCATCAGCATTCTCTTCATCGGGAACCTTTGGAAAAGCTGTATTAGATCGAACTGAATCTTCCACCTCGAATAATTCTGATGACGAGGCCCACCAATATTGGCGCCATCAGCTCCCTGATGATATCACTCCTGACTTTAAGGTCATGGGAGAAGATGAGTCACCAGGTCTTGGAAACATCTCTTTGGCCGGTTTGTCCTTGCATGATGATGGTGAAATAACACAGTTTCCTGCCTCTACGGGCAGTGGATACTTATTAAATGAGTCACACATCAATGGTAATAGCTTTTCTGACAAGTTAAGAGTTGCTACATCTCCATATGGGGATGATCTTTCCTCCCCCAGTTTCATGCATATGTCAACCAAGCCTTGGGATAAGCAGATTCTGACTAGTAATCAGCTTGTTAGCAATGGTCATGAGGGATCTCTTTATGATGGCATTTCTAGACATGGATTCATGAATGATATATTGGGTGAGCAAGCAGTTCTTGATGATAGCGAAATTAACCCTGCCGATTTTTTGGCTTCACAGTTCCCTGGGTTTTCCGCTCAGAGCCTTGCAGAAGTTTACTTTGCCAATGGTTGCGACTTAAACCTGACTATTGAAATGTTGACACAGTTGGAGGTATACTCTTTGTTTTGTTCATGCTTTTTATCTCTAGGTAGCTTTCATTTTTCTAGTTTGAAGATGTTTGGATGGGAAATGCTGGTTTTTGATTGTGGTCAGAAAATATTTCTTTTAGCTACTTGTTGTTTTCATTGCTGCAAGTTGATATGACAATGCATGGTTGTTTTGAACTGTAGCTTCAAGTTGATGGTGGTTTTAATGAGAATATGAATCCAAAGACCTTGTCAGCTCCTGATCTTAGTTCGATGGACTTTCCTGCACTTACTCCAACAGATGGTCAGCATGGTCATCCAAAATATGCTGGAGATGATGATTTCCAGCAAAGTGGCAATCCTTATCGATCTTCTGACAAGGACAACATGCTTATGTTTAAGTCTAGCTCATCCTTTCCATCTAGAGGTGCAGTAGATTTTGCTTCAGCTGTCAGGAAATTGGCAACTCAGGATTCAGGTGGATGGAAGTATGAGAGGAATGGTTCTGCTGATGCCGCAATTGGCTCAAGTAGAGCTTCCCATCTTGTAAATAGCACTTACAATACTGGGCATGGAAGAGCCATCTACAGTGATAGGTCGCAGACTCGTGGTTCAGCTCGGACTGCTCCTGTTTGGCTTGAAACTGGAGATGCTGTTGGTAATGTTCCTTGGTCAACCAAATTACTTCTGTTTTTGTCCATTCAGTTTCTGGAACAAATATTTGCTTTAATATTGTTGGGATGACAGCAAATATGTATTCCGATCTGCGGGAGGAAGCTCGTGATCATGCACGCCTACGTAATGCATGCCTTGAGCAGGTTTGTCCTTTCAAATGGTATTTTCATGTAAAACCTCGGTCACCCTTTCCATTTATTTCGAACTCAACAGTGAAACACAGATTGGCTACAAAAAAAAAAAAAGAAAAAAAAAGAGAAGGGATTCAGGCAGCATGTATAAATCTTGACATATTTAACTTTTTCTAAACTGTTTGGCCAAGCTAAGGAAAAATACAGAGTAAGGAACAAATTGCAGTGGCACATGGCTGGTGGACACCTGATGTTGGTTTTGAAGCATAAGATTTTTAGCTACTATTGGTATTTGGAGTGTTTTTCCCATACAAATCTCCCATACCACTGTGCCACTGCAATTTCATCAATATTGGCATATCGAGTCACATAGTGCTTGTGACATCAAAACTTTACTGACTGTTTGTATTTAAATACAGGCACGGCAAGCATACCTTGTTGGAAACAAGGCTCTCGCAAAGGAACTGAGTGTTAAAGGGCAGCTGCACAACATGCATATGAAGGCAGCTCATGGCAAAGCTCAAGAATCTATATATCGCCAGAGGTTTGTTGTCCTCCACTATTTGTGGCTGGTCTATGCCATAGAGGGTATCCTGAGTATTAAATTTGTTTTTGCATTTGTGTTACTCCTATGAATCTCTAAAGTAGATGGCTGATAAATTCTGTTCCTGGCAACTTCTCATTTTTCTGTCACCTATTTTGAATTATGTTCATTCAATTCAACTGTGAGGGATAGAAACTCTATTCTTCTGCTTTTGAATCTCTGTCCTATTCTCCCTCATGGACTTTGTGACAAGTTGATTAGGTTTTCTTTTCATCTTCTCTGTCTTCAAGAACTCCATTTCATCTTAAACTGCATAGATGAGCTTATATGTCACTCATAGTTTGGAACACTCCGCGAGTGATTTCTGTTTAAGCATTCCAGCTGCTTTGTGTTCTGACAGCCTGGAACAAGCGTCTAGCTTGATGAAGCTCCTTATTTTCATATATAACATGAATTTGATAATTGACAAGTGTCAATTGGGGTTCACCTTTATAAGCTTAGTTGTGATCTTTATTAGATAAGTTAATTGTAGCCCTTCTTGCTTTTCTACACTGTTTTCAGGAACCCAGAAATGCAAGGCAATGGAAGAGCACATGAGAGGATGATAGACCTGCATGGACTTCACGTAAGTGAAGCTCTTCATAGGCTCAAGCATGAGCTGAGCATATTGAGGAGTACTGCCAGAGCAGCAGAAACAGGTCTTCAGGTTTATATATGTGTTGGAACTGGCCACCACACCCGGGGTTCACGCACACCGGCAAGGCTCCCAGTGGCTGTACAGCGTTACCTACTGGAAGAAGAGGGCCTCAATTACAGTGAGCCACAGCCTGGGCTGCTTCGAGTTCTGATGTACTGAGCCGGGAAGATAGTATTTTGACAGAGGGGAAGTCCACGAAGTCATAGTGACCATAGCCATTCTTGTATCTGTGTATATGGGAAGCAACCAAGATTAGTCAAGTCTGAAAAAGGAAAAAAAAAAATGGAAGAGAAAGATGAAGAAGTTAGAGGAAGTTAAAAAAAATGGAAAAAAAGAAGTGGAAGTGTATCAGTAAGTTCGACCAGTAGGCAGAAGTGATCCTACGTTAGCAGACGTCTTGCAACGTTATCTTTTTTGTATCTTAAAAGTTCATTTCTTTGTTAATTCCTTTTTGATTCTCAGATGTAACTGATAGAGTTGAATTACATGATAGAATTCACCTTGCCAATTACTCCCTGAGCCAATCGTTTGAGGGATCTTAACCCCATTTATCCGTCATTCTCTGTCAATGATCCACCATCTTCATCTCAGTTCCTCATTTTATTCTCCATTCAAGCGATCTTCACCTCTGTATGTGGAAAATCATAGTCGGCCTGCGGCATTGTTGTGTTAGTTCGGCTAGCTAACCAACAAGCAAACGCTCACCGGCCATAGGATTTAAGGTCTCATAAGCACGTGTAGAATTACAAACACCTCGACTGGAGTAGTAACCCTAGATTGGCTTGGTTTCCCAGTGCTCCCCAATTTCAGAGTCACTCATCATGTCTTGAATTTTGGAGGGAAACCAGACAATGCGCGCGCAGCTGCATACCAATCTCCGACCCAAATCAATTCTCTTCTCCACCAAAACCCCGAAAACCCTGGTCCCTCTCTCCAATATCTCCTCCCTTTCGAACCCTATCTCTCACTCGAAACCCTCCTCTTCGTCTTCTCCATGGTTCTCTATCCTCCGCACCGCCATTGCCAACACAGACCTCCCCCTCGGCAAGCGCGCCCACGCCCTCATCCTAACCTCCGGGCAATGCCCAGATCATTTCCTAATCAACAATCTCATCACCATGTATGCCAAATGCAGGTCGCTCGCATATGCACGCCACCTGTTCGATAAAAGTCCTGAGCGAGACCTGGTCACCTGGAACGCCATTTTAGCAGCCTACGCGCAATCGGGTCGCTATCTGGTTGAAAATGCTCAAGAGGCTCTTGGGATTTTTCGGCGGCTTCGTGAGTCTGTTGTGTTCACCAGCGGGCATACTCTGGCGTCGGTTTTGAAGCTGTGTTTGATGTCGGGGCGTGTTTGGGTTTCCGAGGCTGTTCATGGGTATGCGGTGAAGATTGGGTTGGAATGGGATGTGTTTATTACGAGCAACCTGGTGAATGTGTATTGTAAGCTCAGGCGAGTTAAGGAGGCTCGGGCTTTGTTTGATGGGATGGTGGAAAGGGATGTTGTGCTGTGGAACACAATGCTGAAGGCATATGTGGAAATGGGACTGAAGGAGGAAGCGCTTACTCTTTTCTCTGAGTTTCATCGGAGCGGATTAGGTCCTGACAGTGTTAGTGTGCGTTGTGTTCTTGGTGGGATTCGGAAAGTTGATTCTGATGAAGGCAAGAGGCACATGGAGGAGGTTCAAGCATATGCAGCAAAGCTGGGGGAGTTTGTAACTAATGTGGATGATGAAGCCTATCCACCAAGTTTATGTGATCCTTCTACCGATTCCGAGGTGTTTTTGTGGAACAAGACGTTGTCCAAATATGTCCGAGCTGGTGAAAATTGGGCTGCCGTAGAGTGCTTTAGAAATATGATTAGATCAAAAGTTGGATATGACAGTGTGACATTAGTCATCATTCTATCTGCGATTGTAGGCACAAATAATTTGGAGGCGGGGAAGCAGATTCATGTTGCTGCTTTGAAATCAGGTCTTGATTCTGTTCTTTTGGTAGCCAATAGACTTATTAACATGTATTCAAAGGCTCGTTGTGTGCAGTTTGCGATAGAAGTATTCAATCACATGAAAGAGGTGGACCTTGTTTCATGGAACTCGATGATATCATGTTGTGCACAAAGCGGTTCAGGAGAGGAATCAGTAAACCTATTTATAGGTTTATTACGGGATGGTCTAAGACCTGATCAGTTCACAATTGCAAGTATTTTAAGGGCTTGCTCCTCTCTTCAAGAAGGGTTGCATCTCAGCAAACAGGTTCATGTACATGCAATTAAAACCGGTATTGCTGCTGACAGATTCGTTTCAACAGCTCTTGTTGATGTTTATTCTAGAAGTGGAAAGATGGAGGAGGCGGAGGCTCTATTGGAAAATAAAGTTAAATTCAATCTGGCTTCTTGGAATGCGTTGATGTTTGGGTACATAAAGAGTAATGACAGTCACAAAGCGCTACAACTTATGAGGAGGATTCATAATGGTGGAAACAGTGTAGACGAGATTACTTTGGCAACTGTTGCCAAGGCAACTAGTTGCCTGGTAGCATTGGTACCGGGGAAGCAAATTCATGCTCATATCATAAAGACAGGGTATTCAAAGGACTTGTACGTTAACAGCAGTATTCTAGATATGTACATAAAATGTGGAGACATGGGAAGTGCACACACAGTTTTCAATGACATTCCTTCACCGGATGATGTTGCGTGGACAACTCTTATCTCAGGGTGTTTAGAAAATGGAGATGAAGGGCGCTCCGTGTCTATATACCGTCAGATGAGGCAGTCAGGAGTTCCGCCCGATGAATACACCTTAGCTACCCTTGTCAAAGCCGCCTCTTGTCTGACAGCATTGGAACAAGGGAAACAGATACATGCAGATGCAATAAAGTTGGAATATTCCTCCGACCCTTATGTTGCGACATCACTTGTTGACATGTATGCCAAATGTGGTAACATAGAAGAGGCATATCGTTTATTCAGAAGGATGGATGTCGGAAGCATTGTCCTGTGGAATGCCATGTTGGTGGGTTTAGCTCAACATGGAGACGCTGAAGAAGCATTAAATCTTTTCAGAGTCATGAAATCTAGAAACATTGTGCCTGATAGAGTTACTTTCATTGGAGTTCTTTCTGCTTGCAGCCACTCTGGTTTAGTTTCCGAAGCTTATGAGCATTTTTCTTCAATGCAAAGAGATTACGACATTGAACCTGAGATTGAGCATTACTCTTGTCTAGTCGATGCCCTTGGTCGTGCAGGGCGTGTTCAAGAGGCAGAAAAGCTGATAGCATCTATGCCATTCGAAGCTTCTGCTTCAATGTACAGAGCCCTGCTTGGTGCTTGCAGGGTTCAAGGGGACACAGAAACTGGAAAACGAGTAGCAGAACAGCTCTTAGCTATCGAGCCATCTGACTCTTCGGCTTATGTTCTCATATCCAATATGAATGCTGCTGCCAACCAGTGGGATGCTGTGAACGATGCTCGACAAATGATGAAAGTGAACAATGTAAAGAAAGAACCAGGTTTCAGCTGGATAGATGTGAAGAACAAGATCCATTTGTTTGTAGTAGATGATAAATCTCATCCTGAAGCCGATTCGATATACGACAAGTTGGAGGACTTGATGAAATGGATCAGCGAAGAAGGGTATGTTCCTGATACAGAGTTTGTGCTTGCTGATGTTGAAGAAGAGGAAAAGGAGCGAGCTCTATATTACCATAGTGAGAGACTAGCCATAGCTTATGGACTCATAAGCACCCCTTCCTCTGCCATTATTCGGGTCATCAAGAACCTTAGAGTTTGTGGAGATTGCCATAATGCAATCAAGTACATATCAAAAGTTTCTCAAAGAGAAATTGTGGTGAGAGATGCAAATCGCTTCCATCGTTTCAAAAATGGAGGCTGCTCTTGTGGTGATTACTGGTAACTCGGCCATACAGGATAGATAGAATCAACCTGATTACTCACCTTTTTAGTTCCTTTTGTTATGAACATTTTCAATTCATTCAGTATTTTTACTTTTTAGTGGATTCTTTGATTTTAACATCATTTTCATGTTTCTATGTACAATAATGGATTGCAACAATTTGATGCGCAATAGATATTTTCTATATTCACTCAGAGCTTATAGTAACGTATTTTTATTTTAGATTTTCAAAATCCGAACTGTTTTACTTTTAAAATACAATGGGTGTCAATAACTAGGTAAAAAGTTTATAGGTGTGCGTTTAAACTTTTTAAATTTAAAATTTAAAATTTCAAAGTTTGCATGTCTATCGAGATGAATTTTTTTATTCACACGTAACCTATCTAAACCTGATTTAGGTGTTTTTATAACCTAATCCTGGCCATTCCTACAATACTTACAAACGCTTTCCAGTGCAAAAATTGCTATCAAATCGAGAACTGGGCGGCTCCGCAAATGCAAATTTTTTTTTATCATATTGGATTGAAAATCAAATCGATTTCTGTCTAGAATCTAGTCTAGATACTAAAACATGAGCCAACTGGTTGGTTCGCTGATACAAATGAGTGAAAAAATAGAAGATGATTTAGCTCTTGGGTTAAGGGCAACTCCAACAAGGGTTCTAAAACCCAGTTCCAGTCCTATATCCATACATTTCATCTCCAACGGGCCAAAAACCTGCGGTTTGGTTTTGGAAATATAGGACCCGATCCTATTCTCAGTCTCAAATCTGAGACAATTCCAGGACCAAGACTCGGGTCCACTTACGTTTGGGCTGGGCCAGAGAAGAAGAAGAAGAGACGCGCTCGGCACAAGGCGGCACGAAACGCGCTCTCCCGCTTCCGCACGAGACGAAGACGCACGTAATGCGCTCTCCAGCTCTAGTCCCGCTGCTGTCTGCAGAGGCTGGGCCCCATGCACGTGGGACGGTCTCCCAGTCGACCGTTGAGCGCTTCAACGGGTATGAAATGGACGGCCAGGATTGATAGCATAATTTGAAATGGACGGTTAGTCCAGCAGAGGTCCAACGGTCAGAAAAAAAATTCACACCAGATTTTACCTCTAAAACTCGTTTTTACCTCTAGAAAAAAAAATTCAGAAATAACAATAAAAAATGTATAGATCCGTTGGCCAACTTTTTTTTTGAAGAAATCTATAAATACCAACCCATTCCTTCACAAATTCCTCACACCAAAAATCCTTTTTCTCCTTCCAAACTTTTCATTTATTCACTACATCTTGTTCTTCAATTTTTTTTTTTTCAAGAGAAAAACTGGGCAAGAGAAAGGATTCATGGAGACACAATGACGAAGCTATTCTTTGCCAAGCTTGGATCACCATCACCAACCGACGGTGCCACCGGAACAAATCAATCGGCGGATACAATGTGGGAGCGTATATCGGCCGAGTACAATGCACAAAAAATCGGCGACTTGCGTAGAGAGATCATCGGATAGTTGTAAGACTCGTTGGAAGGTATTTAGTCCGCTATGTACAAAGTGGCGTGAATCTCTTACCCAAGCCGAAGTGGACCACAGAAGTGGCGAAAATAAGGAAGACGATGTAAGTATATTATTCATATGTTAACAAAATGTTTTATTTATTCTTTGTCATTTAATTTATAAAAAATTATGGTGTAGCTAG
>NC_020496.1:20741572-20742849 GCF_000184155.1 Fragaria vesca subsp. vesca | reverse complement strand
CGAAGCCATGAACTCGCGTATTCCGACTCCTATCAACTTGGAAGAAGATGAAGCACATGCTAATGAAGCGGAGCCAACTACAACAAGACAAGCACGACCTCAAGGACAAAAAGCTCAAAAGCTAGCAAAGAAGAAAGGTAAGCAACAAGATGCGGATGGCTTACGCATTCAAATGCAAAAGGCTCAAGAACAAAGTGAGCGTGAATATCTACAAAGGCAACAACAATTTGAGCAAGTTAAACAACTTGAGAAACGTGCTTCGGATTATCGTATTATGATGGTTGATCTATCAACGTTTGATACTCCAAGAAAGAAGGGTTATTGGGAAAGGAGACAACAAGAGATAATTAATAGGGAGGAAGCAACCTCAAGGTCTCCGGTGAACCCTCAAGATGAAGCCCCCACCGAGTATCAAACACCAACCGAAGAAGACAACCGTAACTTGGCCAATTATGTTCCGGTTCATGAAACACAATGGATCAACTAGAATCATCAATTAGGAAGTATCCATTTAATTTACCTAAATAAATGTTGTTGTTTCTTTCTAGTTGTAATGTTTTTTTAAGTTATGAATAAAAAGTTATTACTTTTTATGGCACATGATAACCATTCATAAAAAGCAATCACCCGACATAAAATTACTCGACATAAAAACCTTTAACTTTTATTGAATAGCAAAATAAAAAGAAAAAGCAAAAGCTCTCTGCACACCACATAACACAAGAAAGCAAAAGAAAAAGTAAAGCTCTCTGCACACAAGAGAGCAAAAGCAAAAGCAAAAGCAAATACACACCACACCACACAACATAAGCAAAAACAAAGGCCATGAGAAACCGGCAACTTATTGAAAACAATAAATTTAAAGCTCATCACTGGTCATTCTCATCAGCTTGCAGCTTCATGCTCCACAGGTGATCAACTAGATCATCCTGGAGGTTTTTATTCATCACTGGACATCGTACCTCCCTATAGCGACGCATGAATTGATTTAGCCGGTTTGGATTGCGATCAACAGAGGCGTCTTGATCAGGGATTCTGTCATATATGTGTGCCTTTTTTGGTATGGTGGGAATGTCATTTGGATCAAATGGCTCAGCTGCATCTTCATCATGCTCATCTTCAACAATCATATTATGCAAGATAATGCACGTCATCATGATGAACTGAAGATTCTCCTTACTCCATCCACGAGCTGGCCCTCTTATGATTGCCCAACGAGCTTGAAGAATACCAAAAGCTCTCTCCACATCTTTCTGTATGCTTCTTGCATCCTTGTA
>NC_020496.1:20707276-20741552 GCF_000184155.1 Fragaria vesca subsp. vesca | reverse complement strand
TGACATGTGGAGACGGTAATCACATCCGAACTCAGTTGTTTGTCGTATACACCGACACAACACAAGATAATATCTGTCAATAATTTGATTCTTTGTCATATATGCCGACATAAAATGCAAAAAATTAGTATGTATTAATTATTTTTTTAATTAACAAAAATTTTATTTAATTATAAGAATAATTTAAAATTTTGTGATAAAAATAAAAATTGTGAACTTTTATTAACTTAATAAGGTTATTAACATATTATTTAATATAATATTCATAAATATACTACCTATAACTTATTTTAATCAACAAAAATGAATATAGGACCTCATATAGGACTCATTGTTGGAGATGAGAAAATGAGTCCTAAATGAATAGTGAATAAAGAGGTCCTATAATGGATATAGGACTCCAAATCCAAGACCATTGTTGGAGTTGCCCTAATGCAAATGCATATAAATAAAGGTACCGTTCTTTTATTCTCAAGTTGGTTTTACTGATTGTTAATTGATTATTTTTTATTTTTTGAATTGGATTAGTTTAGATCAATTGATGTAATACACTCTCCACTCTATCCCTTCTAGTGAAAACTCTTAAGTTGAGGACTTGGTGAGGACTTTTCGACTTATCCCATATTTCGATCTTATATCTACATCTTGACCGTTCAGTTTATATCAATTGATTAGTTTAGATCAATTGATGTAATACACGCCCCACTCTATCCCTTCTAGTGAAAACCCTTAAGTTGAGGACTTGGTGAGGACTTTTCGGCTTATCCCACATTTCGATCTTATATCTACATCTTGACCGTTCAGTTTATAGGTATTTATGAGTAGATCATTTCTTCAAATTTTCAGCTATATTGAAAATTGTTAAGACATTCATAAATGTGATTTATCAATTATGAACTTGAACGGTTCATATTTGACAGATTTGGTTCGTCCATTAATTTGATTTAGTTTGTTATCTTAACGAATACCAATTTGGGTGAAAATTTGTAGAAATGATCTACTCATATAAACCTAAAAACTGAATGGATAAGATGTCAAAATGTGATCGAAAATTGGGTCTTTTAAACTATAAACCGAAAAGTCTTCACCAAGTCCTTAACTTAAGGATCCTCACTAGAAGGGCTCCCTACACTCTATTGAATAACTCTTCCAATTCTTTAATTTCATTTGATGTTTAATGTGTGTGTTTGTTTTTTTTTTTTTTTTTTTTTAATAACAAAAATTGAGTGAAAAACTTGAAGATTATTTAGCTAACCACCTAGTGTAGTAAAGTTGATTAAGCTGTTTAGTATGAAACCCTCATGTCTAGATGTCGAGCCTCAATTCCCACAAGTTTGTAGCTAACATGCTTGAGAGGCCTTTGTGTTCGTGCAACCTACGACAAGACATTAGTTTGGATTTGCTGGAATACTCTCGTGGACCTCGGTCAGGATACTAACTGAGTAACGTAAATGAGAAATTGTATTCGTTAGATCAATCGATGCAATACACTGTATTGGATATCTCTTTTGATTCTCTATTTTAGTTGATGCTTAATGTTTTTTTGCTTTAATAAAAAACGGTGATTGAATGAGTTAACACTTGAGGACCGAGAGAAATTATGCGCATCCTCAAATTTTATTAGGCTAAAGTGAGAGAAAAAAATAAAATCTGGGAGTTATATTAGGTTATTGAATCTAACTTCGTAGTGGATAAAACGTAAATCCGAGATTGAGTATGAGTTCTTTGATAATCAATTGATTATGTCGTTGTTACACACTTTACATTACATGTTAAGAATACCGGAGTTTAGATTTGGTCAAAAGGTAAATCCGAGTTTGAGAGTTACCATTGTGGTCGTGCTCGTGCAACTTCATTGACCTTGTCACACTTCTGAGCAGAAGTACTTTTACTTATCCTTCTTCTTACTCTGATTCTGACCGTAAAAAACAAAACAGAAGGAAATCGGCGACTCGTTAAATTCCGAACACCCAGTACTTTGTCCACTTGCCTAACCCGGTCGTCATCTTCACGTGCCACCCAAACCCAATTATAGCAATAAAACCCATCAAGGAACACTTCACAGTCCCAAAGTCTGCACTCACAGTTCTCACTTTGGTGTTAGGGAAAGAAACCCAACCAAACCCCAAAAAAAAAAAAAGAAAAAAAAAGAAGGAAAAACCTACATGATTTCTTAGAGATTCTTTCAGGTTTTTTTCTTGTGGAATCTTTTCTTTGTCCTTGTTCGTTTTCATTGTCTCTGCAACATGCATTTGCCAGGGGAAGAAGGCCACAATCCCCTGAAACGCAGCTTGTCTGACATGACTGATGGTCATGGTGCTGCTGCCGATCAAGAAGGTCCAAAGCGCTTCAGTCCCAGAAGGTCTGCTTTTCCTATCAATTTATTTGTTTTTGTTTTTATTACTATTCTGGCTAAGGCATTGTGGGTGCCTGAAAAGTTGAGATTTTGATGGTGGAGATTTTTTGGGTGTGTGTGTGTGTGTTTTTTAATTTTTTATTAATAGGTATCAGACACAAGTGTATGAGGTTGCTAGGAGGAGGAACACAATAGCTGTGATGGAGACTGGTACTGGGAAGACAATGATAGCTGTGATGCTCATTGATGAAATTGGTCAAGCTATCAAGTCATCTGGTGACAACAAATTGATCATCTTCTTGGCCCCAACTGTTCATCTTGTTCATCAGGTACTGACTTCTGCTCTCCTTTTGGTAATGTGGATCATTGGTATTGAATGGCTTTTGGTGTTTTCAGCAATTTGGGGTTATCAAAGAACACACCAGTTTTGAAGTGGAGGAGTATTATGGAGCCAAGGGAGTTGATGCATGGGATAAGGAGCATTGGGAAAAGGAATTTAAAAACCATGATGTTAGTATACTTCCTTAGAAAATCTTGATGTTCATGCTTATGTCAGTGCTTATTATCTTTTCACTTTATGCAATGTCTTAATCCGTTGAAATTTGAAAGATCGCGTCTAATTTATAGCTGACGAAGTAAGATGCTGATCCGTGCTCACTTTGCTTAGTCCCTTGTGTTAGCTAGTGATGAGGAAATTACTTAATATGTTCAGAAATAATGTAGTGCAATTTATCACATTCTCTGTTTTAGCATTCGGAGAACCACAACCGAAAGTATTTGCATTTGTAACGTGTTTGAACTAGCTTCTCAAAATATTTACTATTCATAAGGCACATGACATACTTTCATTAGAATCCTTATAAGAAAATAGAATTATCAAGTTTTTGCAGTTGATGGACCTGTTATTTTATCCTGTAGATACTGGTTATGACACCCCAGATTCTTTTGGATGCCTTAAGAAAGGCATTCTTGACCATGGAAGCAGTATGCTTGTTGATCATGGATGAGTGCCACCGGGCTACCGGAAATCATCCTTATACGAAGATCATGAAGGTTGATTTTGTTGCTGTATTCCTCCATTTTGTTTGTTGTGATTCTTGAGAGATATGGTATCTTATATCATTTGTGGTTTACCAACTTGACAATAATTTCTGTCTGGTTGCAGGAATTTTATCACAGGTCTAGTATGAAGCCAAAAGTTTTTGGAATGACGGCTTCACCTGTAATTCGGAAAGGTAATAAAATGCTATTGTTATTTTTTTCTATTCACTGTTGTTCCAAAGTATTACTGATTTACTGTATTTTGATTATATAGAGGATTGCTTTTCACATGTCCATTATTGATTCCAAACCTACTGCTAAAATTTATTGATCAGGTGTCTCATCCCCAATGGACTGTGAAGATCAAATATCAGAACTTGAAAGCATTTTGGATTCCCAGGTGACCGCCATTTTTTTGTTTTGTTTTGATTCTTGAGTTGTAAATGTGAGTTACTATTGATGGATCACATGTGATGATTTACAGTCTTATAATTTGCACACACAGATATATACTGTTGAGGATAAAACAGAGATGGAAGTGTATGCCCCTACTGCGAAAGAAACTCGTAGATTTTATAACCCAACATGGTTTTCAAGTTTGGATTTGAAAGAAAAGATCAAGGCTTCTTGGTCGAAGGTACTCCCAGTGATACTTGCTACAACCTTTTCCAGTATAGTATGGATGCTAACAAAAGTTTAAATGCATGATCAGAATGATGCTTTGTTTTTAACACTGCAAGAATCAATACAAAGCAATTTTAAAGATTTGGAGGACAAAGTTAAGACTCTGCGGAGACGATTGTCTAATGACTATGAAAAGATCCTATATTGCCTGGACAACCTTGGTCTTATATGTGCTTATGAGGTATGATCTTAAGCATTAGTTTTAATGAAAGATAGTCTGTTGCCAGAAAGTCAAGGAAATGATTTGTGTTGCCATCGAACTTGTTTCTGCCACTTTATTCCAATTTCCAACCATTGAAATATCCATTTCATGTTTCTTCCAATTTTTTTTTCTTTTTACTTCTATGGTCCTTGATTCTGGTTGTGATTATAACCCCGAGTTCCTTTGCAGGCCGTGAAGGTCTGTCTAGAGAACGCTCCTACTAGCGAAGAGTGTGAAGTTTATAGAGAAAGTTCTATACGGTGCAGATATTTTCTCGAGGAAGTTGTTGGTATAATAAAGCATTCTCTTTTGAACGGTAATGGCTTTCTCTCTAGTAGTATTTATTTGATCTTATATGCAAGTCAGGGATATGGTATAAGTTACTAAAACTTGAAATTTCTCTTAATCACCCCCTAGGCTTTTGCATAAATTCATATGAAAATCATTCTTGGTGCTTTGTTTTTCCTGTCATTCAGTTAATGAGGACCAAAACATGATGCTCCTTCTGTAGGGATCAAGTTCAGATTCTTAAGATAAATGATTGATAGCCTGACATTCTTTCATTAACCATTATGCCCTTATGATGCGAGTCACTTTATGTTCTCCTTTAAAGAAGTTATATATCAGTCACAGTATGCCCTTCTTATATTCAGGTGTTGAAATTTTTTTGGATGTTGGGTTTGACTATTTGAAGGCAGTAGATTTGGGCTACATATCTCCAAAGTTAAATGAACTTGTTCAGCTTTTCCATTCATTTGGGTAAGGAAACGACTCCAAAATCTTATTCGCCTGATTGCAAAATAGATTTTTGACCATGATTACTGGTTGCAGAATATCTAGGGATCTACTGTGCCTCATCTTTGTGGATAGAATTATCACAGCTAAAGTGATTGAAAGGTTCATGAGAAAAGTTACCTCCTTGTCTCATTTCAAGATTTCATATTTGACTGGGAGCACTACCTCAGTTGATGCTCTGACACCGAAAATACAAAAGGAGACATTGAAGTTATTCAGCTCTGGGGAGGTAAATGATGATTTATGTTGTAGGAAAACATTGACTTATGAGTAGGTCAATTAATTATGAGCTGTTCAGAAATATCAAACCTAATACTGAACTGGTAACTCTTGCTTTATAGGTCAATTTATTATTTTCTACGGATGTAGTTGAGGAGGGAATTCATGTTCCAAACTGCTCCTGTGTGATACGTTTTGATTTGCCAAAGACAGTGCGTAGTTATGTACAGTCTAGAGGACGGGCTCGTCAAGATAACTCTCAATTCATTATAATGCTAGAGAGGTAAGGTCATTGCTTTCTCGTTTTACTGCATCAAAATATCAATAGGTGTATATAGTGAATCTCTGATAAGTTGAGGCTTGCCTCTGTTGGCATCCTTATTTTGTGTTTCCTTAAGCAATCTTAACTATCCCTTCATACAGAGGAAATGAGCAACAGAGGGATCAACTATATGAGATTATCAAGAGCGAAGGTTTGATGACAAATACAGCTCTAAATAGAGATCCTGAAGAAATTGTTTTGAAACCATGTACACTTGATGAAATAAGTGAATATATTGTGGATGCCACTGGAGCATCGGTTACAGCAGATTCCAGTGTCCGTCTCATACATAAGTATTGTGACACACTCCCCAGAGACAAGTATGTTTTTTTTCCTAATCTCAGTGATTATTCTCCAATTCACAGCTCTCTTTGTGTTGTTACTTATTGTACTGCGATCACTGGATAAAGGTACTTTATTCCAAGGCCAGCTTTTCAATTTTCATATCTCGGAGATTCTTATGAATGTAAGATTACATTGCCTCCAAATGCGGCTTTCCAAACCTTGGTTGGTCCTGCATGCAAAAACTCTGCTTTATCAAAGCAGGTTGTATGCCTAGAAGCTTGTAAAAAGCTGCATCAATTGGGTGCCTTGAATGATCATCTTCTCCCATCCACTGATAAGCCTTTGGAGAAAGATATAATTACAGAGAGCAAAGGGCCAGCGTCTGGTGCGGGTATGTATCTTTTGACATCATATTACTTTTAATGATTTCTTATGGTCACACACTCACATGAGCTCCTTTTTATTTATTTATTTATTTTTCTGTTTATTGATCTTGGTACACATTTTAAATGGTGATGGAGCAGTGGTGCATGTGGCTAACTGTTTCTGGTTATCACATCTATATGCACATTTTCAACCAGTCTCTTTGTTCTACTTCATGTTGATTTTTGCCATTTTCTTCTTCCACTTGTTCTCCCCTGTCCTATGGCCTTTCAGTTAATAAATTTTATATTCTCTTTAAGGAACAACCAAAAGAAAGGAGCTACATGGGACAACTAGCATTCGCGCTCTGTCGGGAACATGGGCAGAAAAACTTGATGGTGCTGTTTTTTATGCCTATAAATTTGACTTCTCCTGTGATATTGTCACCGAGCTATATTCCGGATTAATTCTTCTGATTGAGACGGAGCTTGCTAAGGATGTGGGGAATATTGGATTGGAGCTTTACTTGGTTTCAAAGAAAGTTAAAGCTTCTGTTTCTTCCTGTGGGCAAGTTCGTTTGGATAGAGAGCAGGTAAATCATAAGCTTTTGTAGAATATAGCTTATTTGTTTTGAAGAAGTACTTACTGTAAGTCTGTAACTACATTTTTCTTAACAGATGGCAAAAGCAAAGCTCTTTCAGGAATTTTTCTTTAATGGATTGTTTGGGAAATTGTTTCATCGAATCAACCCAGCTGAAAAGCAGAGAGAATTTTTACTTAAGAAAGAAACAAGAAAGCTGTGGAGGCAATCATACATGTATTTGGTTCTTCCACTTGAAACATTTAATGATTCAAATAATGATTCTTGGAAAATAAATTGGGGAGGGATCAATTCTTGTGTTTCTGTGGTAGAGTTCTTGAAGCAAAATGCATTATTGGGGGCTCAGCATTGTAATGGTGATGCAAGGAGATCATTGCAAAACAGAACTGGCCCATCTGGGACTGGATGCAATGGTTCACAGATATTCCACTTTGCTGATTCTTCTGTTGATGAAAACAGTTTCAAAGATATGGTGGTAGTGGCCATCCACACTGGAAAAATATATTCTGTTTTTGAGGTTTTGAGTGACACATCTGCTGAGAGCCCTTTTGACACATCAGAGTACAATAACTACGCTGAGTACTTCAACAAAAAGTAAGTGAGTAAATATGTTTTGGATGTTCCGTCACTGTCACTTTACAGTTTTAATGATTGTGGTAGTTATGTTCAGATATGGGATCCTGCTCATGTATCCAGGTCAGCCTCTTTTGCGGCTGAAGCAAAATCATAATCCACACAATCTTCTTGTGAACTTCAATGGCGAAGGTTTGTTGATCTATGTGCAATAGCTCTTCATGTTATGCACAGTCTGTAGATTGTCACTCCCATCTTCATGATCTTTTGTGCATGTCCCTCTTATAGTGTGCCCCTTTCTCTATGGTTGGTAAACACAAAATAATTCTCATAACATTGATTGTACCTTAGAAAGACATCCATTATAACACTTAATTCTATTATGATACCGGCGATATGATTGAGTAAAAAGTTCCCGGGACAAAAGAAAAAATCCAGAATGCTATCATCATGTCTCTTGAATTAATTGAAATTATGAAAGGAAGAAATGCATTTCCCTTTGAATTTTTCTCAATGAAATCGAGTGGTTTAGCAATAGCTGTAATACAGGCTCTTTTTGTATGTTCAGTTTCTGAAATTTTCTCTCAACTGGGTAGGTGGTAGTGGTATGACATCAGAATCTGGCCTTGTTAATGGAAAGGAACGTATGTACGCCCATATGCCTCCTGAGCTTCTAGCCTGTACTGGTGTGAGAAGAGAGGTTTTGAAGTCATTTTATCTAATACCATCATTGATTCATCGATTGGAATCCTTGATGTTAGCTAGCCAACTCAGAGAAGAGATTAGTAGTCATCCTAGCAGCTTACAGATATCAAGCTCGTTGGTATGTGTCATGTACCTCGGTTAGAGTAATTGTAATTCGTCACTTTTATCTTTTAGTAATATGACTAATCCAACTAATTTCTTATGTTTAGATTCTAGAAGCACTCACATCACTTAGATGCAGTGAAGATTTTTCCATGGAGCGTTTGGAACTGCTTGGTGATTCAGTCCTAAAGTATACTGTAGGCTGCCACCTCTTCCTAAAATATCCCGAAAAACATGATGGACAATTATCGTCTCTGCGCCAGTCAGTAATTTGTAACGCAAACCTGCATAGATTGGGAATAGATCGAAACTTACAGGTAGTTATCCATATATATGCTAATAAGACTTGCATCCATTTAATTGGTCATTTTGTGATAATGAGTATGGTTTCTTATTTGATAGGGATATGTACGTGACGGAGCTTTTGATCCGCGCCGTTGGGTTGGTCCAGGACAGCTCTCTATACGACCTGTTCCTTGTGAGTGCGGAGTGGATACCTTAGAAGTTCCAGTAGATTGCAAGTTTCAAACTAGAGACCCCGGAATTGTGGTTGGAAAGTGCTGTGACATGGGACATAGATGGATGGGTTCCAAAACAATCTCTGATTGTGTTGAAGCCCTTATAGGAGCTTACTATGTAGTTGGTGGTTTATCTGCTGCTGTTCATTTTATGAAGTGGCTCAAAATTGATTTAGAGCTTGAGCCATCCTTGGTTTCTGAAGCAATTGCTACTGCATCACTTCATTCCTGCAATCCAATGGTGGATGACATTGGAATCCTTGAGTCAAAGCTTCGTTATGTATTTTCTACCAAGGGTCTCTTACAGGAAGCCATAACACATGCATCTGAGCAAGATTCAAAACTTGGCTATTCTTACGAGGTAGTGATTGACTTTTTCTTCCTCACTTTTATTTATTTGAAAGAGAAGATGATGGTTCTAGAACAATGAGGAGAATTTATCATGAACTTGGACAGATTATTGTGTTTATTTATGAGTAAACAGTTCCGTATATTCTTTTCTTATTTCTTGAATCTTTAACAGAGACTAGAATATCTTGGTGATTGTGTGTTGGACCTACTTATCACACGGTATCTCTATCAGAGCCACAAAGATATCGATCCAGGAGAGTTAACTGATTTGCGTGCTGCTTCAGTTAACAATGAAAACTTTGCTCAAGCTGCTGTAAGACACAACCTTCAACAGCATCTACAACATTGCTCTGGGTTACTTCAGAGTCAAATAACAGAATATGCAAAGTCCCTCTCTGAACATGACATTGGTAGCAAACTTCAAGTCCCAAAAGGCCCTAAGGTAAGTCTCTCTGAATACCACTGGGATTCCATTGTTGTTATTATGATTTTTCATTTTTGTATTCATAAGAATGGTGTCTCTACAGGCTCTTGGAGACATGTTGGAAAGTATTGCAGGGGCAATACTAATTGATACGAAGCTCAACCTTGACGAAGTGTGGAGAGTATACAAACCACTGTTATCTCCAATTGTGACTCCTGATAAACTTGAGCTGCCTCCCTTGCGTGAACTGATTGAATTATGTGGCTCACTTGGGTACTTCCATAAAGAACAAATTGTAAAGAAGGATGAAACAGTTCACGCAGAGCTTAGTGTACAGCTGAAAGATGTCCTGTTGATTGGAAAGGGTATCGATCGAAGTAAAAAGACCGCAAAAGGAGAAGCAGCTCATCATTTATTGAAGGAGCTTGAGGTTTGTTAGTTCTTTAATGTCTGCTTCCTCTTTGATATTTCTTATGAAACCTCGGCTATCATAATCTTAGAGTACTTTGGACATTCCGCAACTAGAATAGTATGCTCATTACCTGATGAGCAGCTACCTTTGTTTTCAAGATTCTTTGATTTTCTCCTAAATTTAAGAAAAATTTACATTTTCATAGATCAATAGTTTTAGCTTGGGATAGCCCATCCTCAGTAGAACGTACCTACACTGAAACAAGTTGATCGAAAGAATTTGTGGAATTCTACACTGTCAAAGAAAATGGAAAACAAGAAATTTAGGAAAAAGATCAAGAATATGGATCTCTTTTGAGTTTTGATAGTGTTATAATATTTTTCCTTGTAATTTCAATACAAAATATTGCTGATGCTGTAGTACTCATGCTACAGAAAAGAGGTATTGCACACTCTGGGTCTGCCAGAAAGAGAAAACTGGGTGCTGAACAAGTTGATGATACATCTCCAACAAAGCAAAAGAAAACTGAGATGCATCTGCCTGTGGATACAACTGAACTTTCTTCACCAGCCACTGTCAGAAAAATAAGTAGTCTGAAAAATGACATCCCAGGTTTGCACCTTGCACCCCAACTTATCAGTGACAATCAACCTTACGTTTTCTTATCATGCTGTGGGATTCTTGTGTGCAGTTATAAAACCAATCAACATGAAGAAAGGAGGACCTCGGGTCTCTCTTTTTGAGCTGTGCAAACAACAACAGTGGCAAATGCCTACCTTCAAACCAACAGAAAAGGATTTCAGGTAACCATATGCATCGGCCTATCTTCAATAATTGTTACTTTCTCGTAGTCTTTTTTATTTTTGGCCTCACAAGTATCTTTCCTCCCTGATTCTCAAATTGAATTTGGTGATTATGCCACTAACGATCACTTTCATCTATTTTTCTCTGAACAGTTTCACATCAACAATAACGTTGTACATACCCAATTTGGGCAACATTGAATGCACAGGAGATCCTAGGTCAGACAAGAAGAGTTCACTAGACTCTGCAGCACTTCTCATGCTTTATGATCTCGAACGGCAGGGTAGAATTATCATCGGTGGATGCTGATATAATCTGTAATGCCTGCCTGCGTGTATTATTAGGATTCAAGAAATGGGAGGGTGGTACGTTTTAAATCCGTCATCCCAATTCTCTAATTGTGGAGCAACTAGGGGATCTGGCTTTGGGTAGTCCATAAATAAACGGCAATGTAAAATAGAGTGCTTCACATCAGAATCAACATGTCCATTTGTGCATGTACTAAATAAAGTGTCCAGATGCCATCATGTGTATTATGTATTGCATGAACCAGCCAACATTGCGTCCAATATCAATAAACAAGGTATTTGGTATTGACACTTGTTCCATGAGGTATTCTATCCATGTAGATGGGTTTCTGATCAATAAGAGTGCTGCAAATATTGGGTATTTCACTATTTAAATAGGTTTCCAGCCTATAAATCACTGCTGAATCCACACACACACATGGCGTTCAAGTTCCGGATTCTAGGCTGCCATAGCAAAAATTTCCTGTTCTTTTGTAAAGATATACTGAAAAGTACAGCTAAATATATGCTTGTGTGGGTTACTACGCTAGATAAGGTTAGCAATGGTGTTCTTGAGTGTCGACTGTCACCTATACTTCCACGCTCCCACAAATTCTACCATACTTTGGGGCATGTCATGTTGATTTAGCGATTAAATACCGTACTATTTTCACATGCTCTATGATTTTTAAGAAATGACACTGTCCCAAAGTGCCATCTCTTCATATGTAAAAAGACCTCATGGATTTGAATCATTGGAGACCCTGCTTTCCTAGCTTGTCTATATTCTCATTCGCAGGAAACAACCTAATGATACAATGTGTCTCGTTGTTGGCGTGACGTGGTGCGGTTGTTACATCTAAGAATTTCTCTTCAAAGAAAAGAACTTGCGTGGCGTTTTTTGATTGGAAGAAGAAACCAACACAGTATCCAGAGGATTGGGCCTTGGGCCCCACGGTTTAAGCGAATCAATTTCGACGTTCGTAGATGAACAACTGGCAGCAGCAACGTCAGACAACATGGATATGCCACGTGGGCTCCGGCAAAGCTAAATCCCCTCCCTAAGCAACACGTGGCCCGGTTACACGTGGCGGGGTGAAGAAACAGCACCCATCTGGCTCCACGTGAAGGCCCTTGGATTAGGTCTCCCGCCCTCAACCCTGGGGACCTGGCGATGTCGTTTTATCATTTCCAATCAACATAAAGTGCTCGTTTTATATATATGATTGGATATTGGATCATTACATAATTGATTCCCTCAATATCTCTCCCTAGACATATTTTGATTGGATAATCATTGTATGGAATTCATTTTTCACGCAAAAAAAACAAATTATTATTTTGAATTCTTCAAAAAAAAAAAAAAAATTTATGTTCTTATCATTGGGGATTGGGGACTACATATATAGCCTAATTAAGGTTCTTACAGTTTGACAAAAGTTGATCTTATTTAAGAAAAGCTTCTCCTAAGTGGGCCGGGACAGGTTGTGCGCGAAGAAAGTAAAGAGCGAATCTAATTTTGAGAGTATGTAACGTACACGAGAGTGATCAAAAGCACCGTCTACACTGACATATATATTCAATAAACTTTGGCTTGTATTGTAACATTCATAAGCGGAAAGAGGAAAAAGAGGAAGATCGTTGAAGATCTCGCCGAAAAGAAATTCATCTTACACCGCATATTAGTATGAACAAAGCCATCGTAATCGACCATCGAGAAAAACCTTATATCGTGAAATTGAAGATCTAGAATGCACGATTAAAAAGCTCGCTTGTAACTAATATTTGAGACAGAAATAAAGAGTACGAAAGTGCATGCATATATAACTCATTTTTTGTTTGAGGAACAATTTACTCAAACAACTATATAAAAATAAAAAACTAAACCACTATATTCGGAATATATAGTACCAGTGGATTCTTGAAAGAGAATCAAATTCTCACAATAGATTATTTAACAGTAAACCATAATTAATTAGCAATTTTTATTTAACTTTGTTTTCAAAAGGCTGAGAATATGATATACCCTGTATTTCGTTCTCTTCCAAAGATGGAATCATAACAGTAACAATCAAATCATAGCATGTCTTGTATCGATCTCTATATATATATAGTCATGTTCTGTAGCAGTAGAAGTCAATTAGTCAATCTAATTACGAAACTGCCACTGTCTCTTCCTCAGTAGCAACACCTGGTCACCAACACAACACACATATACTGATATTACTGATATACATACACAAAAACATACATGCACTCTCGCTGTCATGGCACACTGAGCAGCTATACATAAACAGAAAACCACAGACGATTGAGCTCTTTGGTTCTTCAATATCAACATTCATTTATCATTGATTGAAAAGCTATATTTTACAGAAAGCAATACATATTGTTGAACAGATCGAAAACAACACACACCATCTATATCACGCTTTTTTTTTATTGCAGTAAACCACGAACCAAATGGGAAGAGAGGAAATCGAGTGAAACCTATAACCCTACGCGTATGTATACCCATGAAAACCCAGAAAAACCATATACCAAATTGAGACTAAATTTAATCCCAGAAAGAGACCAGAATCCATAGATCAATGAGAGACAGGAACAAAGACTCACTCACTCAATACAGTAGTGATGGATGATCAGGTGTCTCTGACGTGGAAGAGATTGGGGTTTTTTACGACGATATCGTACATGTAAACGGAGTTGAACTTGTTGAAATCTCTGGGGAGAGAGATTAGGTCAATGGAAGAGTGCTTGTGGAATTGGTACAGGTCGGGGTCGCCGCCGTAGTACCTCTCCCACCCTAGCCCGGTGAGGATTCGCTCCAGCGCCGAATAGGAGTTCACCACCTGGCCGGTGGGCAAGTGCACCAGCGCCTTCTTCCGGGACGAAGACGAATCATCCACCAGGCGCATCACACCGTTCTGCTTGAACACCCAAACTCCAGACATAGTGAGAGAAGTTTGACCTACACGAATTATTGCTGAGTTTTGTGAGAGAAGAGCAAAGAGGGGGAGAGCTCTGTGTGTGTTTTGTTGATGGTGGCGAAAATGAGAAGGGGGAGGGAGGTATTTATAGGGCGATGAAAGAGCGTTGGGGACAAATAAAAACAAGAGGAAAATACTCTGGGAGTTTGAGTGGGAGTTAGACAAGTCTCCTGAAAACGACGGCGTGTGGGTGTGTTTGGCTTTTGAAGAGAATCAAGATATTGTGGGAGCCAGTGTGGGGAAGACGGTGCATTGTAACAAACCCTAGGGCTCATCGCAAGGAAACGATTCCCGGCTGCCGGTGGGGCTTAGGGTTTTTGAGGAGGAGAATCTTTTCTCTGTGCTTTTCGAAATTAATGGGGACGGAATCTGTGTAACCCTGAGCGCACTATTGTGGCACTGTTCATTAAACAATTTGTAGTCAATGATGTTAGCCACAGAGATCGATCACGAGATGTCCACGTGAAGGGAGTGGGAGATGGAGATCGTTCTGGGTACACGTTTCTACTACGTTTAGATATTTCGGGGTTTAGGGCTTTCTCTCTTTTCAGTTTTTCTGGCTAGTCTAGTCTTCTTGATGCTTCTGCTCTACGTACTAGAGCAATCTGGAAACCTTAATAGAGCTGTAACTTCACTTTACTCACGTTGCATTGTCCCCATTATTGATCCATCTGCTATATATGTTGTGGATATTTATATATAGTTGTGTGACGTCTATATATGCTTTGCTCAAGTTGTGTGTTACGACATTAGACTAGGACTGCAGAAGTTATTGCCTTGTTTACTTAAGCAGTGATTATACCCCTATCTTAACTTAACGGATTAAGTACATTCTTTAATTTGAGAGTTGTTACAAATTGTTTTTAATTTTTATATATAGAGAAATTGGGGGTCAATCCATTAAAACATATATAGCAAATGTCACATAAGCATAACTCAGCTCGAAAGGCTATGATCCGAAGGAAGTCATAAAGATCTAAAGCCAATTAGAACTATAAAAAAGCTACCTAGCATGCAACAAAACTTGATAAAAACCAAATCAAAGGAAACCCTATGACATTTCCTAAACATACCAGGAAAGAAACCGGACCGGAATTAAGCACTCTCCTAACTTACTTGCCCTATAGTGTACTTACTCCTTACAAGAAACAGAAAGATCTTAAATTGGATAACAAGATTGACCATGAAAACTGTATCAAGCATGTTGACCAAACAATTATACATTCCTTAAAGACTAAATTTGGATCAAGCGAGGTTGTAATAGTTGGATCACTATAATGAACAGTAGATTACCGAGTTCTTTTTATGATCGAGATTAGACAGGCAATTATTACACATAATCATTTTATAATCATTGGTCTTTTCCACAAGTTCTGAACACCACTCAAATCTAATCGATGAAACACTGTCGTCGCGATCAAATCGATCATAATTGAACCCTAAATGTTACGTGCCCTAATTGTCATCAAAAGGACCACCTCGTGACCAAGTTACACAATTCCCACAATCCCTCATTCAAAATATGAGATTGGTTGTGTAATGTACCATGATGCCCACATGTGATCACACATGGGCTAGATGGTCCTCAAATTACGTCGAGAGTGTTCTTGAGCGTTGTCTTGTCAAATCCATGATTAGTGTTGTGCCTTAAGATATTTTCCGGTTGGAGAAACTACTCCCAAGTAGCCCCAACAATCACATGCTTACACATATGGGATACATGCGCACCATTTGTAACTATTAGCTATAAATCTATAATGATTAATTGTTAGGAAGAAAAAAGAAAGAAAAGGAAAACTTTGTTACGAATATTCATGAGTAGTCAACCTCCAAATTTCTTCTCAATGAGGTGATATAACTTGGACAACGAATTGAATAGACTACGTAGAACGTTTTAATTTTCTTGTTTTTTTTTTTAAGGGTCAAAATGCAACCAAGAAACTTAAGATAGAGAAATTTTTCGAACTCAAAGAGAACGTACTCAAGTGTTTGATCGACCATAATGCAGCTAGCCAGTATAGATAATCAACAGTTCAACACTACTTAAGAAACATTATAGGCAAAAAAAAAAAGAAGCATATACTTTAAGGTATTAATTAAGATCGATCGACTTCAGGAAAATATAAGTGCATATTTTGCGAAATTTGATTTTCAAGAAAAATAGATGGGGAAGATTATTTTTTGAAGGAATTACAGACTTTCATTTCAGTGTAGTGGTCCTTATGATGGAGTTCGAAAGTTGGAGATGGTCTCTAGTTTGTATGCCTTTAGCCATCCAATGCCTCGAGTAAAAAGGTTAACTTTGCGATTCTGTGTTTCTCTTTAAGCCAGCCTCAACGGTCCTATTGATAAAGACCCTAGCTCCATCCTGATCGATCCTAATTGTTTGCATCGATTCCCCTCCCTCAAATCCATTCCAATTCGATTTCTGATTTTGTTGTTCTATTTTTGGCTATATACACATATTCTTCTTTCAGTATTGATGGACAATGAGACGTACGTAGTGTATGCCTGGAATTTTGGCTAGCTAGTTAGCTGTACAGGACCTACCCATTGGATCTAAGATTTTGATGGGTGGAGATATTGTTAAAAATAAGAAGAATAACTTAAAAATAGTAAAATATATGCATGATGGATCCGGCTCCTCTAAAGTGAGGAGACCAATTGTTTAGACGGTTGGATTATATGAAGCGTCTAGATTTAATGAACTTACGTAACTTTACGGCCTCCTATTTTAGAGGAGCCAGATCCATATATGATATGTATGGATATATATACTGGTTGGCTTAAATCTTGTAGCTTATTTTTGATCAAGGACGTAGTAATATATTTAGGACATGAAACTTTATTAGGAGTTATGGTTACATGTGCAGTCGGCATTCGTATTGCTTGAGCATTGAATGAAATTGGTGATCTTCAAATCCGTTAACGGTTTATCATCGAATTAATTGTATGATCATTTTGATCAATGAAATTTTCTTTGTTATTTCAAAAGCATAAAATAAGAATAAGCGCATTATCACATACTGATCCACGTACTATTCGCTGTCATGCATGATTCATAAATACTTATAAAAATCAACTGTTAATTTGTATATTATATATTATCCGAAAGAAATTAAGATGAAATGATCGAGTTTAACTTCCTAACGTATACGTAGTTTTGGTTTAAGGCGGATGTACTTTTGTTGGGAACCTTGATTACAAAATGTTGGCAAGGAAGGAATACAAAAAAAAGCAGTAAGCAAATCCAAAAGAAATTAGTAAGGAATATTGGAGGGAAGAATGTATATATGAAGTTAACTTCTGCCCAATGGAACATGGACACCTTAATGTCCCTCGCAAGTGATTTAGATCCAGAAAAGAGAATGTTGCCTTACGTACGTGTATACTGATGTTCTTGATTAGGCACTAAGCAGCAGAGTAACTGGATAGCAATGATTAAACAGTTTAAGCTTGTCAAATCAATTAGGTGTTTGGATCTCGGAGGACAACCCTAGCTCACCCTTCTTTTTGTTATTCTCTGAATTTTCCGATATGCGTTTTCACTTTACTACTTTCCGCTTTCCCCTTTGCTTGCAAATTCAAAGGCTTTTGGTTCGTGGGGGCAAACGGAAAACCCGCCTTTTGATTCTCTGTACACCACAAACTTTGTGGACATGCCAATAGCTTTCATGCATATATCTCATTCTAGTGAGAAACTGAGAATCAAAGGGAAAAAGCAGCCAGCACTTAGCATGTTTTATATATGCTCGTTCGTCACTATCTATTATACCTAAAATGAATAGAATACTGAGGAATCTACATTTGTTAAACATGTAGATAGAAATCGTAATCTTTCGGAATCATCTACATTTCTATACGTCTTCAAAAGACTAAACGAAAATAGGGACTCTTTTTCTTATTCGTCATTTTGCAGGATTTAAACCCCACAATGACACATGATTCAGTTCAACATGCAGAAGCAATCTACTAATGAAATACTACTAATGGGGGCAGTATATATACTCGATCATTATGTTTATTTATAGTCATATATAAAGCAAGAGTTAGGCATAATGTCTATTTGAGTGCTAATATACCTAGAGATAATCTAGCTAGCTTAGGAATATATATTGCCCAAGACCCCAAGTTAAGAAACAGATAATCTAGTTTGCAAACTTCAAACAAATCTAGGTCTATTTCTAGAAATTAGATGCTATATTCTCATTAGAAAGAGCAAATAGGCTTCCGTCAGAATATAATTAGAAGCACAAATTCGATCTTATGAATATATCATAATAAAATCTATAATTCATGAATCCCTTAAAAACATTCTATCAGAGACTGCGTACCACCTTCGATCAGCTTTATATTAGTCGTGTACTATTACTATACGTACATAAGTGTAAACTTCACTATCATGATCCTTATTACGGAGAAAATGCAATCATCATCCCAACTTTTTGTCAGTTAAATTAAATTAACCTGATTGCACACTTTACATCATTTTGATTTAGATAGTTATTGCGTGTATGAATATCAAGTTAATCAAGCGAATCATATCATTTTACGATTCTAAAAATTATAGGTTCATTTACAAATCATATCTGTATCTAGTTCATGAGTTTTATCTCATGATTAACGTCAGAAGAAAGCAACCAATACTGAAGCAAGCCCCATAGTAACAACCCGAAATCCCATCTCAGCATCGGTGGCGCGTGCATCACTATAGTCCCAAGCTGTGGGAGTCGACGAAGGCGAATCTGCCGTTATCACATCATCCTCATAACCCGGCTTGGGCGGCGTCGAATCTGTTGCTTTGGACGGACTGGGAGCCTCATCCTTCTCATCACCGGCGGGACTTTCAGCGGTGTCTTCGGAAGGACTCTCGGCCTCGTCTTTCAGACTCGGAGACTTGCCTTTCTTCGGCGCCGGAGCTTTCTCAGGCGCCGGAGAAGCATTGATGTTGGGAACCCTAATGATGGAGCTAACCTCAAGCACGGAAATGTTGTAGGGCTGAGCTGTCACCGACCTAACCAGCTTGGAGTTCATTTGTGCACCCTTGGATGCTGACCCGAAAAAAATCTCACCGTCAACGACTTCGACCCGAACGAAGCCCTGTTGGTCCTTAGCCTCGCCCGAACTCTGGAACAGAGTCGTCAGCTTGGTGCTACTATTGTTCTTGGCCAGCTTGGCCAACTTCTCCTTATCGAAGTAGTCAAGTATAATGTGGACGCTCATGACAGACTTGAGGGGGAAGCTGTTGTCGCTAGAGATACCGCCCATGGCGTCGTTGTTCAGGGCGAGGACCGTAATCGTGCTTTGCTTGTTGATCTCGTCGGCGAGTTTGGTTGCGGAGAGGTACTTGTTAAAGGTGCTGAAATCGGATTCTTTGTTGAGTAGCTTTGTGATATTGAAAGCTGAACAAGACCTGATGGACAACATGGAGAGGAGGACGAAGAACATCGAGGCTTTAGTTTTGTTGCCCTCCATGGTTGAAATTAAAGTTGCAGTCAAATGAAAATTATTGCTTATATTTTTTGGTGTTGATGTCGTAACTTGTTATGGTATTGGGGATTTTGGGGGAGCAATTTAAAGGACAACATTGCATGGAGATTACTATAATTAGAGACATAAAAGAAGGAAGGAGCCTCCTTAAATTTTAACTAGAAGCTCCTAGTTATTAATTTTACTAGAAACCTTCTTTTAACTAACAAACAAGATGTATGTTCAAAAAAATGCTATTTCCGTTTTCGACACAATCTTTAGTTTAAAAATCTGATTTGCATCAGTTTAAACTGAAATAGTTTACAAACAAAAGAAGAGAAAAACTAAAATTAGTTTATCTTTCTTCTAGTAAAAACAATTCAGAAGTCATTGATGATTTGATGAGATCTCATCATACATCAACGTACATGTGTTTCGGCTTCTTTATCTATAATGAGTTAATGACCAACTATGAACTTTATAATTCATGTTACAAACAAACAAAATATGCATATTATTGTTAACCATATGCATATAATTCATGTTACAAACAAACAAAATATGCATATGCAAGTAATTTATACATCCATATTATTGTTAACCATATGACGGTAGTTTAGTCGTTTGCTTATAATCCATATTGCCTATATAAAGGTTGTGTTGTACTGTTCACCTCTATCAATAAAATTCACGATGTAGTGCAAAGCCTCTCTCAACGTTTGTTTTTTTTTTTTTGCCATTTTTCCTTTCAATAATGCATGGTTCTAACACATAGGAGTTCATTTTTTGTTGTTGTTTTTATATCATAACTACTGTTATCGTTCACCATTAAAAAAACGATAACCGATCCCATCTTGAAAGAGCTCCGCAAAAGTAGGAGGAAGAGTTTTTTAGGGTTTGGCTTCGTTGCTTGTCCGGCGGCGCCCCTACGCTGGCGTTGGCTTCTAGCCTCGTCGGTGTGGCTTGGGTTGCTGCCGGACGGGCGTTGTGGTGCCGGAGGGGCCAAAGGGATGAGGCTATCTTAGGGGCTGACCATGAAGGTGGCGGCACTGTGTTGCAGATCGGTGCTGCTTTGACGGGGAGGCTTCGTCAGCGTCCATGAGAGGCTTGTCAAGTTTAGGCCTGTCTGAGGCGAGGAGCGGTGGATCGGCTGGTGGGATGACGGGGAGAATACGGTGGAGGCGGACTACCCGGCTGTCAAGCCTTGTTCTGCAGCGAATCATGGAGGAAGGATGGTGGCTGCCTCGCTAGGGTAGGCCGCTGATGATGATGCTCTTCGGGCGGTGGCCGGCGTTGATGTCAGGGCGACGGTTCTGATCCAGGTTGCACCAGTCTTCAATGGGCCGGGTCTTGGGTAGACTGTTTCTTGGAGCTTCCGACTTGGGGTTGGGGTTTTGGGGCCCTAGGTCGTTTTTAGGTTTTTTGTTTTTGTTTTGGTTTTTTGGTTGGTTAGTTGTCCTTCCTCTATGAGCGAGGGTTTAGGTTTTTAGGTAGTTTGGTGTTGTTGGTCGTGTTGTGGGGTGAGCCATGGTTATGGTGTCGTTTTCAGGGACTAAATTAATGTCGGTTTGTTCTTGTTGTCAATGTAATGGGGAGGTTACCTGTGCATATATGCTGGTAAGTTTGGCATGTAGTGTCTGAAATGGGTGTTTCTTCTTGAGGTTGACTATAAAGATGTGTCGGTACTTCTGGAGTAGGTTAGGTTACGGGTGAACCCATATCGGTTCTTAGCTACTGTAATCGCTGGTGTTTTGGGTAGGGAGGTGAGTGGGGAATTTATTTTCACCACCGATATCTCCCATGGTTTGTAATATTGTTTTCCCGTTAAATGAAATTCTTGATATTTCTCTCAAAAAAAATAACTACTGTTATCGTTGTAGGAGATCATTGTATATAGTCTTGGTTGTTCGAACTCCATAAATTCAAAATGACTTTTATCTAGCCCGTAATTCTCGGTGGTATAGCAACTTCTCGATCAATTACATACAAGTATATATATATATATATATATATATATATATATATATATATAGACACACACACACACATGAAATGTCTTGTTTCTTTTTTAATTTGAACCAACTCTCCAGTTATACCAGAACAAATTAATGTGTTGTAGAACTAATCCAAATTCATATACTTCTACACGGGTTTGTCTATCGAAAAATGCTTGCTGAATTCCATGACCAAATTTGAAACTAACCACCCCCTTGCTGCCCCCCCCCCCCCTCCTTTAGTGATAGATATGTTATAATGTTTGGTATAGCAGACAAACCCTTGTCTATCATATGTCTATCATACCATATGGTATGACATACCTATTGTAAATGTGTCTAATTGTATGACACATGAGAACTTTTGAAGGGGTAAATGTTTATTTAATTGCTTCTTCAATCAATGATAGTCACACATTTTATGAGACATGTTATACCATATAGTATACTAAAATTTTCCCTTCACATTAGTTACTTAGTTCGTAGTCTTATTTGGTCGGTCTTTCTCATGGTCGTCAGAAGAAAGCAACCTGCAACACTGAAACCCCAATGACAACAATCCCAACTCCTATCTCAGCAACGGTACCGCGTGCATCACTCTTAGAGGGTGCAGGAACGGGAGTCGATGATGAATTCGCCTTCCCCTGATTATCATCATCATCATAGCTCGGTTTAGGTGGTGTCGAGTCTTTGGCTTTGGAAGGAATTGCAACCTCCTCCTCGTTCTCGTCCTCGTCCCACGTGTCGTCTAAGGGACTTATGACCGTGTCTTCGAAATGACTATCATCCTCGTCTTCCGGACTCGGAGTCTTTCCTTTCTTCGACGCCGGAGCTTTCTCGGGCGCCGAAGAAGCATTGATGTTGGGAACCCCAATAATAGAGCTAACCTCAAGCACGAAAATGTTGTTAGGTTGAGCTGTCACCGACTGAACCAGCTTGGAGTTCATTTGTGTACCCTTGGATGCTGACCCGAAAGAAATCTCACCGTCAACGACTCCGACCCGAACAAAGCCCCGTTGGTTCTGAACCACGCCCGAACTTTGGAATAGAGAGGTTAGCTTGACGCTTTTATTATTCTTGCTAGCTTGGCCAACTTCTCCTTGTCGTAGTAGTCGAGGAGGTCGTACGTGGACGCTAGCTCATGACCGACTGGAGGACGAAGCTGTCGTCGCTAGAGATACCCCCCATTGCGTCGTTGGTAACGGCGAGGATGGTGATGGTGCTTCGCTTGTTGATTTTGTCGGCGAGTTTGGTCTCAAAGAGGTACTTGTTGAAGATGCTGAAATCGGATTCTTTGCTTAGTAGCTTCTGATAACATCACAGCCATAGCTCAAATAAACCCTAGAACTTCAAGCTTTGCAGAAATGGAAGAGAGAGAAGCTTTGTGGAACCTTTCTAATATTTTCTGATTAATGCAAAACGTACTGAAAATACAAGCATGGAGCAGACTTTATAGTTATTACAGCACAAAAAGAAAGAACGAAAAGAAATAAAAGTCTCCAACAAGAAAATTACAGCTGTCATCCACAAAGGTCAACTAAGATAGTCAACACTCCACCTCCTCTACATGCCTTCTTCATTTTCACCTCCCCTCAATCTCAGCAGGGGTCAAATGCTAAGATTGGTACAATGAGTGTTGAAAGCAGGACTATGTAACCCTTTAGTAAAAACATTTGCAGTTTGTTCTTCAGTTGAGACATATTCCAAGAATAAATTCTTCTTTTGAACTTTCTCTCTCACAAAGTGAAAATCATTGTCTAGGTGCTTGATTCTTGAACGAAGCACTTAATTGGAACTCAAGGCTAGAGCAGAAAGATTGTCACATTTCAGAACAAGAGGAGCTGGAATTCTCACATGTAGATCACATAAAACATGTCTTATCCAAAAAATTTCTGCAGCTGTGTTTGCTAAGGCTCTATATTCAGTTTTTGTTGAACTCTTTGAAACTGAACCTTGCTTCTTTGACTGCCATGAAATTGGATAATGTCCCAAAAATACAACAAAACCAGTAGTAGATCTTCTTGTATTAATCTCACCTGCCCAATCTGCATCACAGAAAGCTCTAATAAAAGGAACACTGTAACCACATTTGTAAAAGAGACCTTTTGAAAGAGTGCCTTGTAAATATATGAGAATCCTCTTAACTGAAGAGAAATGCACATATGTGGGAGATGACATAAATTAACACACTGTATTCACAGAATAAGCTATATCTGGCCTGGTGAAAGTCAAATATTGCAGAGCTCCAACTATACTTCTATACATGGTAGGATTAGGAAGTAGAGTACCTTTATCCTTTAGTAGCTGCATATGAGGAATACAAAGAGTTTTGCTAAAATTTCTACATGTTGACAATCCTGCTTTAGCAATCAGTTCTCTAGCATATTTTTCTTGAGACAAGAAAATTTCATTATTCTTGGACTGCACATTTATCGTAAGAAAATATGACAAGGTACCAAGATCTTTCATGTCAAAAACTGCACTGAGTTCAGAAACTACAAGTTGAATTCCTTCTGTGTCTGACCCTGTGATAATAATATCATCAACATATAATAAAAGAGCTATGACACCAGCACCAGAATGTTAATGAATAGGCTTGGATATGAATGGAAATAAGTGAAACCAAGAGATGGAAGAAAACTGGTAAATTTCTCATTCCAAGCTCTTAGAGCCTGTTTGAGACCATAGAGTGATTTTCTCAAGAGACAAACATAATCTGGAAAATTTGAGTTCTCATACCCCTGTGGCTGCTGCATATATACTTCTTTTAAATCTCCATGCAGAAATGCATTTTTCACATCAAGTTGTTTCAATATCCATTTATTCATTGCTGCAAGAGCAAGAATAATCCTCACTGTACTGTGTCTAACCACTAGACTGAAGGTCTCATCATAATCTAAACCCTTCTCCTGACTGAAGCCTTGTGCAACAAGTCTAGCTTTAAATCTAGACACTAAACCATCTGGATTTTTCTTAATCTTATAAATCCACTTACTTCCCACCACATTTTTATTTGGAGGCAAAAGAACCAAAATTCAGGTTCCTTAATTCTGTAAAGCTGCTATTTCTTCATTCATTGCCTCATCCTATTCTGGTTTTCCTGTAGCATGTCTAAAGCACTAGGTTCACAAGTTCATTTAGATGCAAAACAAAATAGAAGCCACTAAAGTAAGCTAGTTCATCAATCTGATTTTCTGCACTATACAAGAAAAGGCACAGTAATCCTCAAAAGTCTTTTTCTTAACAATTCCATTCTTTGCTCTAGTTAGCATTGAATGATTGTTATATCATTGAGCTGGATCATTCACAAAAGATAATTCATAAGGAAGAATTTCACTATTTGTATCAACACCATTGAACAGACTAGTAACATCAGTGCTCCCATTCATATTTATATTCATAGTTTCAACTTCACCTTGATCTGCAGAACTTGAATCTTCATTATTATCATTCTCATTACTACCAACATTAGCACAAGAATTTTCATTACCACTCACATCAGCACCAGAAATATCATTATCACCACTACCAGACTCAACAGAGCTACCAGTACTAACAGAAGCACCAACATCACCAACAACACCATCTCCTCCTCTATCAACCTGACTAGGAGAAACCAAGGAAGGCTGGGAAGTGGAAAGAAAAAGGTGACGAAGATAAGGCTTAGGAAAAGAGGTTGAAACTGACCGAGTACATTGGGAAACTAACAAATGGTAGGGAAAGATAGTTTCATCATGGACAACATGTCTACACATCCACAGCTTGTTTAAAGAGATACTATAGCACAATACACCTTTAAAACCAAGAGCATAGCCCAGAAAAACACATTGAGTGGAGCTAGGATCTAGGATCAAGCTTATCCTTAACATAAGGACTAATATATGGATAACAAGCTGAACCAAAAACCCTGAGAGAAGAAATATCAGGATGAGTGCCAAAAAAATTGAAGAATGGAGATTGCATCTGCATAGACTGTCATGGCATTTTATTGATAAGATAAGTGGCATGAGCAACTGAATGATACCAGAAAGGCTTTGGCAACTTAGCTGCAGTCATAAGAGTAATACAAGTTTCCACAATATGTCTGTTTTTCCTCTCTGCAACCCGATTTTGCTGAGGGGTATATGGACATGTAATTTGATGCAAAATACCTTTACTGTCCAAGAATGCAGTAAATTTCTTACTAGTGAACTCACCACCACCATCACTTTGCAAGCACTTAATTGAAAAGTGAAACTGATTATGCACAAAAATACTGTACTTCACAAATGTGGGAAAAACATCTTATTTATTAATCAAAGGAATATCCATACAAACTTGGTGAAGTCATCTATAAACTTCACATAGTACCTAATACCTTCTAAGGACAAACAGAGAGCTGGACCCCATACATCAGAATGAACTTTCTGAAAAGGAGCAGTGGACTTAGAAGTGGACTCAACAAAAGGTAATCGATCTATGCATTTTCCCTGATAAGCAAGATATGCACAATTGATCTGATGCATCCCCTGGACTAGAAATCTTAGAGTAGCTAAGCATTTTTGAAACAACTACAACAGATGGATGACCTAGCCTTTGATACCACAAGATAGATTTCACAGCAGATCCAATGAAAGCAGTATGAGAAGGCCTTATTTGAGGAGTAGTAAACAGAAACAACCCTTCAGATGTGCTCCTTCCTTGATGCAGGATTGCCCTTGACACTTTGTCCTGCACACATATTTCAGTGTCATCTATGACAATGAAACACTTATTATCCTTGCATAATTTGTTAAGAGATAACAAATTAACTGCCAAACTTGGAATATGAAGAACTTATTCAACTGAAAAGTATGAGAAGAAGGAGTAATTTCAGTAGAACCAATATGTTTGATACTCAAACCTTCACCATTACCAATAGTGATTGAATTGGTGGAATCATAAGGATGAGCTATAGCAAGATTTCTGAGATCAGATGTCATTTGGTGAGTTGCTCCTGTGTCACCAATCCAAACTTCATTAGGAGAAATACCTGAAGATGATGCACCATGAGTATGAGCAGACATAGCTGTGATTGTACGTAGAAGGAGCCTTGAAAAACATAATTGCTCCTGTATGGGCAATCCAAAGCAGTATGACCTTTAAGACCACAAATTTGGCAAACAAGCACAGATGAGCATTCATTTCTTAAAGAACAGTTAATAGTTGTATGCCTCTTTTCTTACAAAGTTGACATTCAAGAGAAGCTCCACTGCTATTTCTATAATCACCATTTCCAGGTCCGTAATTTGGAGAAGCTGGATTGTTGAAGCAAATCCGAGCAATATGGCCTTGCCTACCACAAAACTCACAAATGGAATCTCTGTAACAATTATCAGCAATGTGACCCTTCTTGTCACATATTTGATACTTAGCACCACCACCAAAAAATGAGTCTGAACTTTGACCTTGAGAGAATTGTCTGGTTCGACTCCAATTTGACTTCTGATTAGAATCATTCTAAAACCTTTTTCCTTTGTCACCACTGAAGTTATTAGCTCCATTACGGCTACTTCCTTTGAAACTGGAAGAACCTCTTGCTGCCATTGTTGTCATAGTACCACTCAAGGAGAATTGAGCTTCAATGTCTCTTTCTGCTGCTAGTAGTTGTGCTCTGAGGTCTTTAAAAGAAATTGAATCATCTCTTGCTCTTATAACAGTCTTTATCATGGAGTATTCCTCAGGCAAACCATTGAGAGTCACAACAATAATATCTTCATCAACCATTGTGACACCAACTGAACTAAGTTGATCTTTAGCATGCTTAATGCGCAGAATATACTTCTCAATAGAATCTGCACCCTTTTTAATGGTTTGTAAATTAGTCTTCAGCTACATGATGTTGGCTCTAGAAACAGAAGAGAACCTCTGTTGTATGGCTAACCGGGCTTCCCTTGATAATCTAGATCCCACAATGATATCCATAACATCATCATCAAGACTTGCCATTAAGAGGCCTATCAGTGCCTTATCTACCATTTTCCACTCCTTATAAGCATCACTAATCTCCCTTGTCACTGAACCTTCCTCAGATACCACAAATCGAGGAGGACATGGATAATAGCCATCAAAATAGCTGAAGATATCATTCACTTCTAGAATAGACTAGAATTGATAACTCCAGTTGATGAAATTAGTATCTCCTAATTTCACAGTTATCATGCTCAACAATGAATTAATTTCTAACTGAGTTATTGTCATGATTCCAACTATCACATAAAAAGACTGAATCAGATCACTGTCAACATAAAATAACTACAACCTCACTTTCTTAAGATCAGCACAACACTACACTTCACTGCACACTACAACTTTACTCTCTTAAGCACAACACTACACTTCACTACACACTACACCTTTACTCTCTCTTGAGCACAACACAACACTTCACAGTACATTAAAAACTCACTTTCTTTAGGCACAGAACAAATCTTCTCAACACACAATACTGCTAACCATACTTCAAGAAATCATAACAGCTAAACATTACTAAATATTAGTCTACTACAGTTAAAATCTCATATCAAGCTCAAAAATGATGAATGAGCTATAACCACACTCGATCTTATCAAAAGACTTCAAAAGAGAAATCCAGCAAGCTAATAAACTTCTAGAGCATGAAGAACACAACAGCATAACAGATTTGAGCAACACCACTGAAATCTATACAAATAGCCATCGAAATATCAAATTAAGCTACGAGAAGAGAGATCGAAGCTCATAGATGAACCTTAGAGGTTTTAACTTTGCAGATCTGTAAACGAAGGAAGCTAGGGTTTTTGCAGCAAGCGAACACCAGAGATGAAGATGCGGAAGTGTGAGTTGCAAACAAACACGAATCTAGCTTAGATGACGATTAGGATCAAGAGCCAAAGCTTTGATACCATGATAACATCACAGCCATAGCTCAAATAAACCCTAGAACTTCAAGCTTTGCATAAATGGAAAAGAGAGAAGCTATGTGGAACCTTTCTAATATTTTCTAATTAATGCAAAACGTACTGAAAATACAAGCATGGAGTAGACTTTATAGTTATTACAGCACATAAATAAATAAAGAAAAGAAATAAAAGTCTCCAACAAGAAAATTACAGCTGTCATCCACAAAGGTCAACTAAGATAGTCAATACTCCACCTCCTCTAAATGTCTTCTTCGTTTTCAGCTTCGTGATGTTGAGAACAGAACAAGAAGTCCACAACTTAAACAAAAGGAAGCATCATCGAGGCTTTAGTTTGATTGGCCTCCATAATTTGATACTGAATTGAGATTTGGATTGAGAGAATCATATAGGCCGGGGACGATGTTGCATGGACATTGTTATAGTTAGTTATGCAACAGAAATATGGTATCAAAAATTAGAGAAACTGAAATCAGTCTAACCTAAAAATTTCAGTCTAACCTAAAAAATCAAATCAGTGTAACCAAAAAAAAAAAATCAAATCAGTTTTAGCTTAGTTTTGTTTGTTGTTGCAAGAGTTTAAATATGAGGTCACTAAGTATTCCTTGCTTGTAAGATTTTCATCAATATTCAGTAGATTTATCCTTTAATTTTTTTTTTTTAGGAAACAACTCAAGCTCATCTTGCGCAAGAGAAGAGGGGGTTCCTTTCCTACTTTGGCCAAATTTTCCAACCATATCCTTTCTATTTAGGTCATGATGATTTAGTCCAAAGGCAGGATTGAAATTAGAAAATTTAATCAATACTAAACAAGATTTCATAATTTTTTTCTCCCACTTCATCTCTGATAACCACACCTCTAACCACACTTAATCTCTAATACCCACTTAAAGCCGGGATGTATTTAGTTAAAAGTAGACCCTCGATCAGTAGCTTCGAAATTGTATTGTCCAAGATCTTCGTCTTGTAAGTAATCTATTTGCTTAATTGATAAGATGCAAAAAGCCTATGCATAAATGAAATGACACTTAAAATCTCTCTGCTTTTTTTTTCTTTGAATTTTCAAGCTTTTAAAGAACAAATCAACTTCTTACAAACTAATTCAGATTCAAATCTTTCTACCCTTTTGAGGTAGTTGATTTTTCGATCTGTTTCCTATTCTTATTGGCCGGATCCGTTTGTCTCATGCTCATCAAAAGAAGGCAACTAAGACCGAAACCAACCCTAGCGCAACAACCCCAACACCCATCTCCGCAGCGTTGGCGCGTGCATCACTCTTACCAGCCCCGTCCCCGGCCGCAGGCCCGGGCGCAGGACTCGACGATGGCGAATCCGAATCAACATCCTTAGGTTTGGGTGGTGTATGATGCTTGGCCGGACTCGGAGCATTATCATCCATGTCCGGGTCGTCCGTGGGACTATCGGCAGTGTCGTCGGAAGGACTGTCGGCAGAGTCGTCGGAGGATGCCGGACTGGGAGGCTTAGCCTTCCGGCTCTTTGGTGCCGGAGCCTTCTCGGGGGAAGGATCAGCATTAATGTTGGGAACCTCTATGATGGAACTGACCTGAAGCACGGAAATGTTGTAGGGCTGAGATGTCACCGATTTCACCAGCTTGGAGTTCATTTGAGAACCCTTGCTTGCGGACCCGAAAGTAATGCCGTCGTCGTCGGTAGCGATCCGGACGAAGCCTTGCTCGTTCTTAGCCAAGCCTGAGGTCTGGTACAGCGTCGTTAGGGTTGCGCTCTTGTTGTTTTTGGCCAGCTTGGTTAGCTTCTCCTTGTCGTAGTAGTCGAGGATAACGTGGACGCTCATGATGGCCTTGACGACGCTGTCGTCACCTAGGCCGCCTATGGCACTGTTGTCGACGGCGAGGACGGTGATGGTGCTGCGCTTGTTGATCTGGTCGGCGAGTTTGGTGTCGGATAGGTGTTGGTTGAAGGTGCTGAAATCATCTTCCTTTTCGAGCAGTTTGGTGATGTTGAAGGCCGAACAAGAGCTTATTGACAACAACATCATCACAAGGAAGAAGGAGACAGAGGCTTTAGGTTTATTCGTCTCCATCTTTGTAAGTTTCACCGAGTTTTATTACTTATTACTTTTTTCTTTTTGGTTCTTTGCTTTGAAAGCATGGTTTGTGTTTGGGAGATTTTTATAGTTGGGGCAATGTTGCATGCAGATGACTATAATTAGAGGTTAGAAAAAGAGCTCGAGTTAAGGCGTGGAGTGAATTTCTCACTCTTTGCCTGAATACAGTTATGATTACTTGATTAGTTGTTCTAGTCGTACCTAAAAAATTGCCATCTACATTTAGGTACTTAAGTTAATTAACACACATATATCGTGCTCATGATGTGATGCATTCTTAATTACATGGATCTTGGCTGCAATGGTGCTTAATTAAACTACATCTGTACGTCCCGCATATCATTTTCTCAGTTACATATAATGCATGCTTTTAAGTTTTAACTAGAATATTTAGTTGTGTCTAATTATAAACCTTTATTTTACCACAGAAAGGTAAAAACAACCTTGAATTTGCATACAATTTTGGCGTCTGAACATCTTGTATTGTGTACGTAAAGATAAACCGAAAGGAACTGAAATCAGTTTAACGATAGTTTTTACTCCAAGACAGTTTACATTTCTTCTAAGAAAAAGAACACAAACAAAAAATCGTTGAATTTGTTTGAACTAAATCAATATTTCTTTTGCTTTCATCTATTTATTTGACTCTTACAGATTGACTAATGGGCACGTTAAGTCTTCCAATAAAATTACATCAGCTCGGTACATGTACAATACGTACTGTCTTGGACCTCATTATTTCGAATAAGTTGGTGTCCCCTGCAAGGCTCGTAGAGCTCCATATATTGTTGCAGTCATTTGGCATCGTCCATTCTTAATTTGGTTGGTTTAAGATAAATACAGAGACATGGTGTTTGGCGTAGCTCCTTTGGTTGTGCTGGTTACAGAGACATGTTTAGAGATTTTAGAGGTGGTATTCTTGGTGCCTGCTGCTCTGATATTGATATCTCGAGCTCAACGGCAGCGAAGATATTGGGATCACTAAGATTAGCTAATGAGTTAGATACTTAGATTATTGGTGCGGTATTGAAAACATATACAGTATTGTTCTTCCATTTCTCCACTCCCCCACACTAGCTTGAGACACTGTTTGTATCGTATTTCTCATATGCGTTTTCATTCCTCACACATTTATATATAGTGAAGAAAAGACCAATTGGTTTAGAAATCCCGAGTACGTGTTCGATGAAATGTGCTTAATTAAGCTTCTTTTGTTTCTTCTGGTATAGTAGACGTGCATAGAAGCCTAGCTAGTATATGAATCTTGGTATCATGGATTATCGTACTACATTGTGGTTTCGAATTAAGTTTCCTTGTTAGTTAGTTAGTTAATTTGTTGTGATGTATTGTACGAGCGAGAAATAAAGGAATTAAACGCCTTCTTCCATTTCTATGTCTTCAGAAAATTAGTTACATTTGCCTTCTAAAAAAAGTCACCCTTGCATGAACAAAAGGTACGTATACTCATCCCGTTGTCTCTTCTCAATGTGCAGCCAAAGCACTCATGAATCTAAGCAAAAAGTGAAGCCAAAGCCATCACGAGCCCGGCACCAAGAGTCATCTCGACGCGCGAAGCAGCCGAAGGAGCCGGAGCAGGTGCATGCTCACCATGAGCTGGTTTCTCCTCTGGAGTCTTCTCTGTTGCTGCCTCTGGTGCTTCTGTTGGTGAGTCTCCGGACACTGGTGGCGATGAGAGTGTTGGGTCTTCATCATCAGGTGAGGGAGCGGTGCCGTCATCATCAGGTGAGGGAGCGGCGGCTTCATCGCTGTCGTCTTCAGCTGGTGGAGCTGCCTTGGGTGCAGCACCAGGGCTTAGGTCAGGAATCTCAATAAGAGAACTGACTTGAAGGACAGAGATGTTGTAAGGCTGAGCAGTGACAGACTTGATATACTTGGAATCCAAGCCACCTCCATGGACAGCTGAACCGAAAGCGACCTCTCCACTCTTAAGCACGCCGACATTCACCATTCCCTGCTGGTGCTGAGCCTCGCCGGTGGTTTGCAACATCGTGACCACAGTTGAGGGCTTGTCTTTCTTCGCTAATCCTTTCAGTTTCGCCTCATCAAAGTAGTCGAGCAACACGTGGGTAGCCAAGAGCTTCTTGGCCTCATCGGGGGACAAGCCGGAGAGGGCGGAGGCGGCACCGTTGGCAACTGCGAGGACGGTGATGCTGCTGCCGTGGTTGTTGATGTCGTCGGCGAGCTTGGAATCCTTGAGGGCAGTTCTGAATGTGCTGAAGTCGGACTCCTTCTCGAGGAGCTTCAGGATGTCGATGGCCGAGGTTGAGGCCACCAAAACGAAAGAGAGGAAGATGATGGAAGAGGCTCTCATCCTATCCATCTTTATTTGTGATGGCTTCCTCTTTATTTGGTGCTTTGAAAGATGAAGTTTTGCGCTTTCTTCCAAAGCCTGGTTTGTGCAGAAGGGTTTGCAGAGTTATATATGCGTGGGCATTAGAGATCTTGAGTTTAGGAGTGAATTTCTCCTCTCCATTCAAAACTAGCCATTGCTTTTGACCGATTAGTTAGACATTGTCTAACAATAGTCAAACAAAAAATCAGACATTTGTTTGCTAAGCATCGTGGATGTGTATCTTCCTAAACTTAGAAGTTTTTCAATCTAAACAAATCATTGGTAATGAATATACATTTATTATATGGTTTATCCGAGTTATAACGATTAATAAATGTATAATTCTTTTTGTTACAAACCTTATAACCTAGTTAACTTGTGATCAGTTTACCTAATATGAGTTACTTTTAACAGTTTAGCGTTTGTGGGAACAAAAGAAAATGCGAGTTTGTCTATGCATCTAACGGATTTTTATTAGGAGTGCGGCTATTGGGACCTCTAAATTTGCTCAGTATACCTCTTATGCTTTTCACACCTCCTTTTTAATTTTAACTACATGCATTTGCTCACTAGACCTCTTTTCAAATTCCTAAAATAACCTTAGGTATGTTATTCACATATATCTTGATAATTTACTTATTATACATTTTATTTATTCTTTAGACCTCTCATTCTTTTAAATTTTTTCTTTTTGCATGCTATCATCGAGACCTCTATTCGTTGAATTTTTTTTTTCATTCAAACCTCTTTCACGATCTCAATTCCTTGATATTTTTTATTTCCCATAGAATGTCACCAAACCTCCATTATTTGATCAATCTGTAAGAAAAAAATTTCAATGACATCAATTTTTCTCTTAAAAATCAAATAACACAAAGTATTGGGTTTCAAAAACTTATATTTACCAGCTCAGTATAGTCTCTCCTTATAAGTGAGAGGTCGTGAGTTCGACTCACAGTAGACTCGTTGTAGCGTATTAGTTGTTTATCTGATAAAAAAAACTTATATTTACCAACAAGAAAATATTCTAACATAAATTAGCTTTTCTTTTTCTATTTTACTTGTGCTAAACAACGATCAAGGATAACAATTGTATGTTATGTATGTTCTTTTTTTCCTCTATTTTATGTACATCATGAAATTATTTCAATAGTTATTTAATTTTTCATTATCGATTTGTTTTTGCATATATATTCCTTCACCTTGTATATGCTTTCAACATGTATGATAGTAGAAAATTTTATGTCACACGGTCGATATTGATCATAGTTTTAGCTTTAATTAAATATATAATATGTAGTAAAATTTAGAAAATAGTAAATTAGAAATTAAAAATATATAAAAATAATAATAAAGAATACAATCAATTAATTATCGAATGAGAAATTTTAAATACACACCCCTATTGTTTTATGTTTCTATT
>NC_020496.1:20656072-20707256 GCF_000184155.1 Fragaria vesca subsp. vesca | reverse complement strand
TCAGCTTTAGTTTGATCTTACAGATCATATTGTCAAGTACTACATCTTTATCAGCTTTAGTTTGATCTTGCAGATCATATTGTCAAGTACTGCATCTTTATCATGACATGTTTTATTGAATAACTAGCTATTTATGTTTAATAGCTACTGTACTTCTACACTTGTACTAACTTGTGAATTTTGAAAACTTGTATTGGTGATTTAGAGTTGGGATATAATAATAATCATTTGGTTATAAATTGAACGATGATAACCACAAATTTCTAGCAAAAATTAGACGAAATAATATGTAAAATGAGGTACCAAATAGTAAATATATATTAATTATATTAAATAACGGAATATTTCATAAATTTAGGACATTTTAGGCAGTTTGGGATGTGTATTAAATATAATACTGAAATAAAAAACTTGATAGGTGGTGTATTAAGTAAGAGGTGTGTATTAAGATATTAAGGGTGTGTATTTAAAATTTCTCTTATCGAATTGAAAAGTATAAAGAGAATAAATATACTTCTTTTTGTATGATTATATTATCCTTAATAGTCATTAGGTAAGAGGAGAACATTGTCATTCAATAACTCATAACAAAGGGAGGTAAAATGAGCAAATTTAGAGATCCCAATAGCCGCACTCTTTTATTAGCTATCCGAGTTATAATGAATAATGAACGTACAAACATTATATCAAGAGATTCGGACTCTTTTACTGATACACAAGCCAACTTAGTTGAATTGTAATATTTCATTTGGGAAACTTGTTCCTCTCAACTAAATGCTATAGGATGTAGTTCCTTATAACCAACGAGAATTCTTCTATAACCAACTTAAGTGTTCTAGTATCTGTCAAGTGTTCTCTGAACCCTCCTCTGCCAAGGCAGCCAACCCAATCAACATATGTTATTGACCACAGCACGTAAGCAGTCCACTAGATCTTGCACCAAGACAAAATTAACAGCAAGTAGGAAATTTACAGGAGTGAAATGCAGTCAAAACTTAAACTAGAGGAGAAAAATTGGGGTGCTAAAACAAAGAACAAAACAAGGTTGGCAGGTGATGCCGGTTCGAATAGCAGTTGCATTCATCAATGTTAGGCTAAGAAAGTCAAGATCACCAAGCTGTTAACGGGAAAGTAATCATTTGGTCCATTCAGAAAAGGACTCAATGAGAACCATAGGATAGTACTTGCATGTTTCTACTTCCAAAGAAGCAAGTGAAACATGCTTACAACAAAAAGATATTTTCCCATCTAATACAAAACTCTACTGCGCCCTGCCATGCATCACCTCTCATTCACTGGATCTTCTGAATTATATTGTCAATTACTTCCTGCATGTTCAGGTCCTTCATTGGTTTAAATGGTCGCTTCATGTCCTGCAAAAGAAAACCTGTTAATTCAACTCAGAAATAAAAGAATGCTTAATTAGCTAAACAAGTAACTCATCAGCAAAGATAATACAAAAGGCAGACTATCATGTTTTTCCATTTCTAAAAAGGCATCTAGAATCAGGATTGGTAAGAAAGCAACTGTCCAATACTCAAGTTACACAAGCAAAAGACGTAATATAACAAGCATTATATGGGAGTCTTCAGTCCGCTAGGTTGTTCAGTTATCATTACAACTATTATTGAAGTTGACCCCATTGGATATGATTCAAGTTACTGCACACAGATATATATAAGTGTGCAGACTACGTGGATAAGTTTGCTGCGACACAAATAGTGAGACAGCTTGACCGTAGAGTAGGTATGATGCAAAATAGCAGGACATAAACCTCAATTCATATATCATTATATATTTTATATATCTATGACATTAGTTAGATAAAACAAAGCCAATGCTGCTCGGATTTATTATCAGTATGGCTTTAAACTATTTCTATAGTTGAAGAATATCTGTCTTTTCTTTTATTAGCATCCGGAAAAGTTCAATTATTTATCAACTATCATGATTTCTCTTCCCTAAGAGATCTCCTTTACAATGGAGAAGCACATTACCAAAATATAATGAGGGTCCTCAGAAATGTACAGAATCTTTTGATAGGAAAAAACATAAGCAATCATCTGTGAGCATTTCCATATACAACTCTCTATCAATAGGGTGGTGTAATAGTTACCAAAAGACTGATGAACTTCTCACCACCTTCTTCCCGTATCTCAAAGCATCCCCTTCTTGGCTATTCCACAGGACAAAACAAAAAAGTAAGTTAGTTCACTAATATGTCAGGACTTCATTATTGTGTAATAGATCAAAGGAAATGAACAAACAATTGGTCCCAGATATTCATTTGCTATCTTGCTAGTGATGAATTGTATTGTATTGCTTAAGCTGTACACAGTGCGAAGCAAATGATGCCACGAATTATAGGATCAAAACAATCAGCTTAAAGCTCTACTGTTTCATATTCTTAGCTTCCAAATAGTTATAGTACTTTTTATAGTTTGAAACTAAAAGCAAGAGTACAAAACAGATATACATAGATAACAAGCTGAATTCATCACCTAATTCTAATCAGATAAGGAAAAGATTGCCAAACTCTAACATACAACTTGAGGCCAGCATTAATACCCATCAATCATACCTTAACAGGGTTAATTTTCACAGTGATGCCAGGCAGACTCTCCAAACTAGCTCTCACCTGATCGGCCCTTGTCTTAAATGAATTGCATTGCGTGCTAGCAAAAGAAAAGGAAAATCAGTAAAAAGTAACAATAGTGCTGTAAGTAAGAAGCTAGCGAATGTAAAACACACAAGGCCCTCACTAGTGCAGGGTAATGGCAAACCTATCAACTTCTCCAGGATATGCAATTCAAGCAGCCCTTTGGGCTAAAGTCATAACACACCCTCGTAGTCTCGTACAAATAGTTTTCATATAAAACAAGTGAAACCTTTTGAGTTATCCAATTAGTATCAAATTATTCACATAATCAAAATCAATTAGCGGCTACATTTCCAAACAGAAGCAAACAAACCAAAATTCTAACTGTAACCCTTGCTACACCATTTTCCTAACGAATATGGGTACGAAATTTCTCAAAGAAGCCATAAAAATTGCGGGAAGGAAATCTATCTGAGCTTCCCTAAATCTGAAATAATTTCTACCAAGCAAAATTGAAGTAAAACACAGTAAAATCAGAATCATAATTGAATAAAACAGTAAAAAATCAGATTCATAATTTCTACCAAGCAAAATTGAAGAGATAGAAATTCCTCACCAGCGTTCAATCACAATAGTCTTGGTGTTCACTTCCTCATCTTCAACCTTGTCGACTTCTTCATCAGACTCGGCCTCCTCGCCTTGCTCCGATTTGGCCTCCTCTTTCTTCTTCTTGCTCTTCTTCCTCGCCGCCGCCGGTTTCTTAGGCACCGGTTTCACACTCTTAGCATCACCTCCCTGAGTGGAGCTCCGAGTCTGCCGCCGAGCCGCGGCTTCCGAGCCACGAGTCACCATCCGAGTTGACTCGACGGGGCTCTTGGCCGGCTCGGGTTCCTCGTCAGCCTTGCGTTTCTTCGGCGCCATTTTCAGAGCTCGCAAACCCTAGCAGTTCAGAAGAGAGAGAAAGATAGAGAGAGAGAGAGAGAGGTGCTCAGTTTGTGTGGGTCTATCTCTTTCTCTCAGGTGGGGGCGTCGTGGTTCGTTTCACCCTTTTTAAGTTTTTATTTTATATATTTTTATGTTTTTATTTTAATTTTTAATATTAAGAAGATAATATTCACTTTCCCGCGCTTTTGCGAGGGTGAAATTAGACCAGCGGCTGGGATTGGTTGAAACAGTGTTGAGATTACCGCTCGCCAATAGGTGCGGAGGGAAATGGAAATGTTTTTTGGTTTTGAATTTTGAGCACTATTTGGTTTAGGACGTAAAAATAAAAATAAAAACCATGGTAACAGAGGGTATAGTCTGAAGTATAAAAATTTAACCATTTAGAAAATGTTGGCTTTATAAATAAAAGATGTGTTGTTTTAATTCAGATTCGTCATTTCTAGTCGTGAATCAAACAATGTGATTTCAACAATTGGAATATTAGATTGATTTATTGACAAACTAGTCCGATGAAATTGTTCTATCATCACTTCTCATTATAATGAGGCTTGTACAAAGAAAAAATGGGTGTGTTAATAGCAACACTATATTTGTAACTATATATATAGAAGTGGAACATAAAAATTTGTATTCCACGATTGATTATTAGATATATAGAAGTGACACATAAGATTCTAAAAGATATTCTTGTTTTCTTATCTAAATTTGACATCAAATTTACCTTATAATATGGAAGCATCTCATAAGACTATTTGAGCTCTCACCTAATCTAATAATCTGTCGTGGAGGGGGCCTAATGGGTTATTGAATTAACAGCTTATTGTTGCTTAGTTTGTTTTTGTTTTCCGACCTTAAGGAGGCAAACAAGAAAAAACAAAGTCGATCAGTATCAACAAGCTGAGCTGCTGAGCACATGTACAGAGTGGGATGAACACTCGCTGTTTGTACATAAAATACATTTCCATAGGTTTTTCCTTTTACAGATATAAAGATCTGAAACAGAATGCAATTTGAGTAATTCTAACAAGAAAAGGTTAACTAGTTTACAACAAGCAGCAGCAGCATTCCCTGTACCACCAATCCCAGCCATACCCTGACAGCTTCACTGACATGGCTAAATATTCGCAGCAAAGATCCAAAATGTCAGGCCAGACGGCATTGTATAATTGGAAGACAAAGAAGAAAGATTTTCAAACTTTTGTGTAATTGGAGAAAAGGTGTATCAGTTTCCCCAGAGTTTCAGGATAGAACTTTCTGGCAAATAAGAAACAGGGCCGCTTCATCCCATTCCACATGCAAGGACTGCTCAATAGTGTTCTCTGCAGCAATTAAAAAAATTACATATGAAAATTTTCAGTTGGGACCCCAAAGTTGTGCTACACTAGGAATTGCCATAAAGGGGTGTATACACCTTTTGTCGCGAGATGACAGAAGGTGTATAAACCCGCTATAGGTAAGTTTTCATCGGCAAGCAAATCAACTTATTTGAACCAGTTTTTCAGAAAGGTTAGTTGTACCGATTCATCACTTGTCACATGTGTGCTCTCTGCAATGGACTGAAATGAGGGTGAAAATGTGTTAATGAATGAATGGCATGTCGCACGAAGAAAATGAAGTTGAGAAAAAGGGTTCTCAAAGCTATACCGTGATGTTCCTAAGAAGATCATAACTAACATCCTGAGTCCTAAATGCTCTTGGATGCCATTTTCCTTCAGACCAATCAACAAATGTTACCGACCAATTTGCAAGACCAGCAGGATCTTTCATCTGGTCAAAGGGGTTAGTTAATGGCAAGCATGAAATGGTAGGGTAGATAAATTTTAGAGAGTAAGATGCAGATTTAACTGGAACCAAGAGAAGAATAACTGGTGCTTACCCGAAAGAAGGTTGGCAGGTAATGCTCGTCCGAATAGCAGTTGCGCCCATCCATGTTCGGCTGAGAAAGTAAAAAAATCATCACTAGGATGTAATCTATGTCTTGTGACTATAAGTGAATACACATACAAGCACATGTTTTCCAGCATATACGACATGCACAGAAGCAAAGATAAAGAGAGCAGATTACCCTGCAGTGAAGCTTGAACTTGGTATAGTATAGACTGTCTGCCATCATGACAATTGCATGTTGCCTCTTCATAGTGAACCACTGCATTAGAAAAGAGTGTTAGACCATTTCTTGTGACGGTAAGTCTGAACTGTCCTACCAGAACCTACTTGTGACGAATTAGAAGCTCAGTCGACATGGAAAGAATAGGCTAAAACATCCTACGAACTAGAAGTATGCAATAAGAACTGATTTTACAGCAATTGCCTAGTCTACTTCACTGCAAAGCAAGTTAACAGATTATTTTCTGGTTTAATAGGAAGCTGCTGACAAAGAACATAGTCCCCCATCCAGTAATATTCCCAACTCAAAATACTGCCAGATCAAAATTGTAGCCAACATAAAATCTGCAAGGGTCAAATCCTTTGTGTCTAACATAGATTCCTAAATCCATTCTATCATTTCTATGACGATAGATATATGCATGATAAGTAATTTACAATGTAATTCAATGGAATTCATGTTTGTAAAGCAAGTAGCTAGTACAAGCTTCTTTTGTGGCACCTATAGTTCCCCATCCGTTAAGCATAAAAATGGATAAGACTCGATGAAGTAAAGGAATGTTTCATCAGAGCTCCATATATGCAGCAGTTCCAGAACTTGATAGACTATCAAATTTGCTCGCTAACTTATACATATGTTGAGGTACCTGTGAACCCTTTCGAAATTCATGCTTTTCAACTTCAGGCATCATATGCTCAGAATACCGTCCAGTTCCATGCGGACCAGGATCCACAAAACTAGAGGGAGAGAAATATGACGCATCAGATAAAAGTAAATACAAATGATCATCTACACCAGAATAAGAGCTTAGTCTAGTTTGCTTACCAATCTATAAAGCTGACATTCGTGTACATGAGATAGTTATATACATAATCAAAGCTATGCAGTGGTATACAGCTGAAAGGCAGACATAAAACACAATCAAGGAAAGGAACTTGCGAAATTTGATCAAAACATCATATAAAACTTCGAAATGTTAACAGTTTACAATGAAATTACCTGTCAGACAGCAGAACAAAGTGTTGGTTATCAGGGTCTAAAAGCGCATTAGCTAAGAGTCTCTTTTCTGCCTCAACCATTGAAAACTTCCCCCAAACAACCTGATAGTTAATTATCAAAGGCATCTATAAATGATTAAAGACATCCATCTGGCGGCAAGGGACAAACTTAAGCTGAACTGTAACAATGCAGTGAGAGATGCCTACCTGTTCACTATGTATGTCCCTATCAACAAAATAGCGGCTCACATGTATTGGTTTCTGCTTCGATGCATGTACATAGACACTGAATTTGTCCTCGTGGCCCTGGAAACCATTTCTATCTTGTTAGACTTTGAAAAAGCAAGAAATATGAAACTGCATTTATATTTTCCCATATAAAAAGTTGAACCTTTCTTTCCCAAACGCTAGATCATACTTCCAATTCTCACTAGACTAGATAGGGGAGAATACACTTCCATCAATTATCTTTGAATACTAAAAGAGTGCGTAACGTAAAGAAAAGTTTCAGAAGTCATTCTTAATCAGGGCCTTAACTTTGCCTAGGCCACTATTGAAGCTTTCATGTGCAAATTCCCCATTAAGCATGAGAAATGGAGTCTCAAGAGCTATGCATAGATAGAAATGAACTGTATTGTTTGAATCTAGGAATTGAAAGCTCCTAGCTAGCTCCTGTCTATAATATAAACACACAACTACACAAGAGCCAGGAGCCTTACCTGAAAGAAATTTTCCCATAATTCCTCGAAAGGTAAAGTGCCTGGAGTCAAAAACATGAAAGCGATTTTTGGGTTCTTAGACTGAAGAGGAGGCGTCTTGAGAATTTCCTTCACTACAACTTCAGATGCAGTCTCATCATCAGTTAGTTCCCTTGTAGGAGTAGGTGGACTCTTTCCAAACATCCCACTACAATTAGGAGAAGAAAAGAGATAGCATGTGGAAGAGCCTTGCGAGGGATAGAAATAAGCAGTGATCAGAAAAACGGAGACGACGCAAGCCAATACAATGATCCATTTTTGTCTTTTCAATTGTGAGCGAGACCTTGACTTGGACATGACCATTATGTCTTTCATCAATTGTGGCCTCCATGCACCACCTTTTTTCAATTGGGTTGAAGGCAACATCTTATTGCTCGCATCCTCTGCTTTAGTGTTCCCCAATTATACCAAAGAACCTGAAAACTTGCAACACACAGACGCATATCATCACACACTTTCAAATAATGAAAATAACAATCACATAATTTAATTAATTCACAAATTTAGCACTACCCTTTTCTCAATTTGTCTCAAAAACATGAAATTTGAACCTAAAAGTGGGTTTCTGTCATTTTGAATCAAAATGACCACATTCACATACCCAAATGTCACCAGCCAAAAACAGAAGGACAGAAACATAATGTTCTTAGTTCTTACCTGTTGAACTTATGAATTGGGTACCAACAAAACCGAAAAAAAGAAGCAATCTTTGAGAAGATGGAGAAAATCTAAACCTGGGTTTGTTCTGGGTGTGATTAAAACTTCAAATGCAGATGATCGAGCGGGTTCGGCGGGTGTGAATAGAAATATGAGGGGATGCAAAGTGAGGTGAGGCATTGTATTGTATATGAATGATTTGATGATTATAATGACTACGCGTGAATCTCTGGCTCTGGATAATTTAACAATTTGGATGGTTCGAGTTGATGATAAACACTTCAGCCAGCGATTTATGGCAACTTTCACACGTAATAGTAGTGAAATCAGTTTGGTTAATTGCCTAAAATGGAATCGGGGACTGTACCTACTGCCTTTAAGTGTCTAACCTATGATCCAAAAATGCACACAAGATTGTGATTTTGGCAACATTGTCAATCTCCTAATATGGGACATTGGCAATATGCTTTCCTTTCAAGAATACCTTTGGACTAGGCCCAGGTGACTTTATAGGAAAATATAAATTTGGGAGATGATCATAACCTGAATATGAATTTGATTTATGATGATAATTGTAAATGATACCCTAATTAATCTGCATTAATGAGTCAGATCTTTGCTGTTAAATGTGAACCCTAATACGATATCCAAATCTGTGTCAATGATATCCTATAATTCCTATCCTAATACCGTTTGCTCTTTCCAAGCACCAAAATACGGTTGATCTTTATCACACTCCAAAAACTAAGTCCAAATTTTATCATATAATTTATATAGTTAAGTGTTTCACTTTCATAAACAAGAGATCAACAATAAGATCATGGCATGAAGAGGAAGAGTGAGGCTAAGACTAAGACCAGGAGATGACTGATAGTGCCAACCAAACATAGAAGTCGGTTCCAAACTTGCAATGTACTCAATTACTCATACGCTCTCACTAATGGAACTAAATTCGTGAATGAGGGTTAGCAAGATGGGCAAGACATTTGCTTGAGTAGAACCCTTGTCCCAGTTTGAGTCACAACAATCACAAGTCTTTTATTGGTAAGTTGATGAGTATTGGTGACCTGCTAGACATATGACGTTGATAAAAAATGTCAGCTTCTAAGAGTCTAGGTCATCTTGAGGTTCGATGTGGATGCCTACGGGTTTACAAGGTGGAAAACCTTGTGTTAACAGGGTCTGACTGCTCTCACGTGATAATCGGCTTTGACCCAAAGTTAGATTATTGTGGGCCACAATTGGATTATAATGTTATTGAGTCATTGGACTTATTGGAAGGTCCCATTGGCCTGCATCTAGTAAGAATTGAACCTACCTTCAATTTTGTTTTTTTGTAAATGTATTAATCAAAAGATTTGTCTGCTATATCGAACTACCAAACGGTATAACATACTTAACACTAAATGAGAGGGGGTTCAGCAGGAGGGGGTCCAGCAGGGGGTGGTTGGTTTCAAATTTGACATGTGTTTCCAGCAAGCATGTTATACCGTACCTGACGACATAACAAAATTTTCCTAATCAAAAAAGGAAAAAGGGTGTGTGGATTTCACATCACAAAAAAACAAAAAAACGAACTAAGCCAAGCATAATAGCAAGGAATCACGTGCCATACGACATGTTAGAGCCTCAATCTACCAACCATGGTAACTCAGTAAGTAGTGCAATGGATGCATTGGGTCCCACCAAGGGAACTTCATGATATGAAACCCTCACGTCATGGGTTCGAACGCTGGCTGAATTATAAACGTGGCTAGGAGAAGGGCTGCAATGCCCTGTTGGTTGGCGGGCCCTCAACGGATTAATCTTTGAGCCTAAAAAGCATTTGGGATACAACAAACAATCCGAAAGAAGGGTGTCAAAAAAAAGAAGTAGCATTAGCAACAAAGGGAACTAGTTGATAACAATTTGCTACCTAATGAGAAAGGTTCCTTTGCCTGATTGAAAGGAATGGAGTACTTCTAGCTCCAAGTAAGGATTACGAAGCCAATGCCAATCAATTGGGGGAGTCGAGGTGCCCAAGGTTATGAAGAAAGAACGTCTATATCACATAAGTGCAAGCTACGTGGCAGAGGCACCAAAAGTGTGTTATGGAACGAGAGTGTGGCTCGATTGAAACTTTACGTGAGGTTATGAAGGACTCCCTATGAAGGAAAACTTCCACCATGGTATGGAGAAGTAGCTGCTACTCCAATCCCTCTTATAGCCACCTCACTCAAACATACAAGTCCAATACATGCTTTTCACTACTACAAATATTGCTCATATGACAGTTTTTTTTCTTCTTAAATTAGGTTGTTGATTGGTTCCTAACAAGTTGAAATTTACTAAGATTATTAACGCATTAATCACCACAGGCTGGTGGTATAGTCGAGTTAATAAAAGCATACGTGTTAAACCTTCATATTTAAGTTCGAATCCCGTCGACATTAATTAAAGTTAAATTTCAATATACTTTTAGCGACAAGGAGGAGGGATCGTTCTGAAAATCTCCATGGATTTAGCATAAGGGGACTGTGTAATTTGGATAATTGGATAACGCAAAAAAAGAAAGATTGTTTTACCCGCCAAAAAAAAGGTTCGTTTAGTAATTGTAACGATCAGATAAGGCTAAGAAATTCATATCTTCAGCGTGGCATAACCTCCACCAATAGGCTACCCCAAACCTGTCCCACCTTTGATTCGCGAGCCCACATCAATTATCATGTACTGCCTTCTGCAAAAACCCAATCTGGTTTTGGAATCTCAACATCATCATCAAACTCCATGGCTGCTGCTCTTGCTTCTTCACTAGCCTTATCGTCCTCCACACTCAGAGGAGCCTCCGATCCCTTAAAACCCAGGTTCCATAATCTCTCCGCAAAACCCACCAATTTGGGCTTAGCTGTTTCTCCTCACTCTCGTTCTCGTCACCGCAAAGCGTTGAGAATCTCGGCTACTGTCTCGGTTTCAAGCCCGGAAACACGGACCGGTCCCGATGATCTCGCTGCTGCTATTCTTTCCAAGGTATGGACTCCCTTCAATCCTTTTTTGGGTAAATCTTCGACCATGAATCTAATTCACATTCCAGTTTATATGAAAATATGTAATTATAATGCTATGTTTCAGCTTTTAATGATTAGGAGGATAGTGCATTTGTGTCGTTGGATTTCTGCCAAGATATTAATAGTTGACTCATGAAATATGTGACATTACGATCAGGTGATGAATTCGGATAGAGGAGTCTTGCTGGAAAAGGAACAACATAAGGAGGTAGCTCAAGTGGCCGAGGCATTGCAGAGTTACTGTGTTAGTGAACCAGTGAAATGCCCTCTTATTTTCGGAGGTAAAATTCCTCAAGGCCTAGAGTTCTTCGTTGTTGTGAGATAATTAAGTAACTTCATGTATATATGATGGTTTTATAGAGATGCATTCCACCTAGAAATCCTGATATGTTTGTAGATTCTAAGTCGATACAAGTTAGTGGGAGAAGACTAGAAGAGCATATGTTCTCAAAGACATTCAATGTATGATGCACATTCTTAGTAGTTAGTCTCGGCTTCAACTTCTTTCAATCCATTGGTAGTTATTTTGGTTCTTAGTTACTGATATGGCCCTGCTCGTTACTAAATTGAGGATGTGCAGCTTTCTATTATGTTAGTCTTTTGATCTCAGGATGAGTTAAGTAGTTAACCGTGGTACATTTTGCAGAATGGGATGTGCTGTACTGTTCAGTGCCAACATCGCCTGGGGGTGGCTACAGGAGTACGCTGGGCCGCCTCGTTTTCAAAACAAAGGAGATGATTCAAGTTATTGAAGCTCCTGACATTGTTAAAAACAAGGTGTCCTTCTCTGCTTTTGGGTTCTTGGATGGAGAAGTCTCTTTAACAGGTAGGCTGCTCGTTTCTATACTCCGAATGATATTGATTTTTGAAGTATGTAGTTTGATCACCATTGTCATATTCCAGTGTGATGGTTACAATATAATGGCAAAGCTCTTGAACACATTACTAAAGAGCAGAAATCGTATGGCAGCTTTATGCCAAATCAGCCATCCTTGTAGACTCATTACTAGTTTGATTTTCTGAATGAACAACCAAGATAAAGGTACAACAACTTGCTTGGATTAGAATCTCAGTAAGCATATTTTTAGCCTAGAGATGAAATTATCCTGAAATATGTGTCATGTTTCTTGCGTTTTATGTTGTCCCTTTTCCTATTTGATCATTGAGTTCTCTCATATCTGCATAAGCAGGAAAGTTGAAGGTTCTGAATGATCAATGGGTTCAAGTTATTTTTGAGCCACCAGAATTGAAGGTTGGACCTTTTGACTTCCGATATGGCGGTGAAAGTGAGGTAAAACTCCAGATCACATATATAGATGAGAATATTAGGCTGGGGAAAGGCTCTAGAGGTTCGCTGTTTGTTTTCAGACGACAAGGTAAATCTAATTGAAGTGATCAAGAATCATTCTCATGTAAAACTGCTTCAATGCTGGTGGTATCAATGTTATTCAGTGTAGATCTAAAACTATAGCTTTTTCAATCGCATTGCATTCAGCTGCAAAACATGAAGATAATATGTTCATTAGGAATCAATGAGTTCTACAATATGATACCCAGCATCCTAAAGCAGACGCAGTTCAATGTAAGGATTTTCGCTGTGTAATAATATGTAGGCATGTTACTAATGGTCTTGTACAATTGGTATAGCTTCATAGCTTGTTTTCTTGATTGGATTTTGAAAAAGAAGAAGAAAGAACTATAAAGCAGGAGATTAAAGTAGCCACCAAGTAATGCAAATAAATGATCCTTTTCAAAGAAAGATGTCACCATCTGAGCATCCTAAGCAAATCCCTACTTCTCATACAGATTTCTTCACAAATCAAATCTTGCTTCCAATTATGAGTAGCAGACCACAATTTCCAGCCAAACCCGAAAAATGCACAAGGGGTGATTAACCAGGGCCGACTTTGGGGATGTCATAATGCTCAGACAGATTAGCCAGATACTGATTGAATTCCTGAACCCGATCGCGATGGGATTTCTTGGCCATCTTGGCCAGCCTTTGAGCTTGAAGCCTCTCTGCCTGCTCCATATATCGTCTCTCCGCCGGTGTCATATGATCAAATACTCCACCCTTTCCATTGTCATCATCAACATTCTCAAATTGATCTATCGCATCTCCACCTATCACCCTCCAAAACCAAGAATTGAATCTCAATTAGCAATACAATACTAAACCACAAGTCCTAAATCTTATCGAATCCATAAATACTAACGAATTATAAAAAATCTCAATATCAATAAGATTGATAATTAAGGACATCAACCAACCTGTTGAGACTTGAATGGATTGATCATACTCGTAGCGTTTGTAGTGTTTCTTCTTCTTTTTGATCCCTCCTTTCACGTCCAAGGCTTTGCCTTTCAGCTTCAGCTTCCCAGTCACCACGTTATCGTACGCAGACATTTTGCCACTCCAAAACAAATAGACACAGATGCTCGATCTATGAATTTATTCCGCAATTATATATAGACAAGAACCGGAGGCTTCTAGAACCGAGTCGAACTCTCTCCTCCGACATGGGCCTATTTGCCTATGATCCATTGGGCTTCACTTTATTATGTCGTTGAACCCAATAGCTTTACGGATGTGTATCCGGGCGTATCCGACGCGTATATTGGCAGTTTCCGGTAATACCAGCGTGTACCCGGCTCCCTATAGGTGATAATCTGTTCTCGGACACGGCCGTATACCGGGGAAAACGGCCTGATACGTATGGTTACGTATCTGTAAATAAGTCGGATCATGGGGGCAATACTGACTTTTCACCTTAGTGAATTAAAAAAAACATCATCAGCAATCAGGAAATTTTTCATCATTCTATCTCGCCGGTTTCTTTCTCGGCGGCGAATTGCGGAGCCAAATAAAGCTAAGCTAGCTACAGAAGAGAGGTAAAATACGGGTTTAAGCATAGAGTAATTTATATATTTCTCATGTTTGCTATTGCTTGAGGCAATTCCTGTGAATAAGGCACAGTAACAAACACCACTGCCTGCAATTTGTGCTGTATGTATGAAATGAAAGAATGAGAAATGATCACATTTTTTCAGTGAGGGACACTTGCATATTCCACATTAGCTGTCTTACGTTGTTCCCTTTCTAATTTTCAGGGTTGCTGTTGAAATTTTGGAGCTGTAAGTTTTGTTATAAATGGTTGTGGTGTGTAGTGCCTCTGCTACCAATTTCTCTGCACTTCCTTCAGGTTTACTGTTATCCGAAACGTTTTGCAGAAAATACCCTTATGTGCTCTGTGAATTTGGCATTTAGAAATTTTGTTACATCTTGTGATTTCAGGTAAAGGTTGCAAGTACACAGGTCAAGCAGTGGTAAGCAATTTTTCCACCTCGATCCTGTTTATCCTTGCATTGTGGTAAACTAGTGTCTGTTGGTTATCGGTATTTGTTTGACTAAATATTGTGTTTGGCAGAGAGCACTTCCTATACGGATAATATCGGTAGGGAAAAAGAGGTCGCAAGGTGTGCAACTCGTTGTGGATGACTATATTCAGAGGCTTAAGTTGTACTGTAGTGTTGAGGATGTTCATATAAAGAACAATCCTAAGAATGCAAGGTACTCTCCATCTCAATTAATCTACTATCATCACAACCCTTTCGGATAATGTATAGATTATAGACCTCTTTTCGCAAAGTTGATGTTAAGAAAGTGATAAAGTAATGGACACATGGAGGAGTTTGTGATTCATTTGAACCTACATGTTTGTAGAGTTTAAATTAGTAATCTTTTGTTTTTGTAGTGATTGGAGGGCTCAGGTTGATCATGAAGACAGTGTTGTCATGGATCTTATCAGGTCCGATGATTGGGTACAGTCTCAGCATATGATTGTAAATTTCATTTGTGTTGCTGTATTACTCTATTTTCCTACTATTTACCCTTGACTAGGTCTTCTACTGAGCCCAAACCAACCAAGCTCTACTACCCTTTCAGCACATAAATTACATGTTCACCTCATTGCAACACCTCATAGAATTCCAGAAAACAAAAGTTCTAACGAAAATTTTGTTAAAAAAGTTGATTCTTTTTTACTGTAGTCTTCTTTCTCAGATGCTTTGTACACAAAAGTGAAAAACTGGGGCCATTCCATTTCTGTGTTATTCCTGAAAACTGCTATGTCATATAAGCTAAAGGATTATACTTGTTCTACATGGTCAATCTTGTGGTCATAGGTGGTGCTGTTGGATGAGCGTGGGAAAGACATAGGTTCCATGCAGATGGCTGAGTTGATTGGGGATGCAGGGAATACGGTATGAACTACCTGCCGTTAGTGATTTTCATGAATTGTTTTTTTTTTTTTTGGTATACTTGAAAGTTCTCCATTCTCAATGTATGTAGACGTGGAAAGCTTAGCAAGACACTTAGGAACTTTGCTTCATGTGGCCCTTTTTTTCCCTTGCTATTCTGTAGGGAGCTTCAAGACTATTGTTCTGTGTTGGTGGACCTTATGGACATGGAAAACAATTGAGAGAACGAGCTAACATATCTATCAAGTTGTCTTCTATGGTGTTAAATCATCAGATTGCTATACTTGTGCTTGTAGAACAACTCTATAGGTAACTGTACTTTAATCTGTTGCTGCATATGTCGACTCCCATATCATGGTGTTCCTGTTTAACAAAATGCTGGCATGTTTATTGCTTGACTTCAGGTCATGGACCATTCTAAAAGGACAGAACTATCATCGCTAGCTTTCTTCTCTGCATCTGTAGACAGCCATATAGGTAACTTTTCTCTGTTTAAATGTTTTCTTTTAATGCCACATATGAGTGTTAAAGGCTTTGTTTGCTTTTCTATGATTGTTTGCATCGTCTTGTTTTCTCCCATCAACTTTAAGTAACCAGTTTCCTTATGTTATTAGTATTGATTGTTTGATGCAACTAAGTAGAAGCACTTCGCTTAGGATATAGATAGTTCAATCTTCTCTCTTCTTCATAAGTTTGCCATGTGTGCATCTGTTGTAAAGTGAAGTCCATGGCGTTGTAGACTGTCCAGCTCTTACATTGTTTTTCTTAAACCTTTCATAACTTGATCTGAAAAGAAAGGAGTTGCTCGTTGTTTTATCTTTAAAACCGCAATTGCACTGACAAGCTTGACAAGTTTTTCAAATTGATTTTTAGGTAAAAATATGTGAGATATCCTGACTGGAGGAGCATTTCTTTATAATGGTACGGATTTATGATCATCTTCCTAATGGTTCAGATGTTCAAACACGTCAAGATAGAAGATCAGAGTTCATCATAACATGTCATTCTTATTCGCATCAATGATATTATGATCATCTTCTGGTTCTCCTTCCAGACTGGATCAGCTGCCCTGTAATGCAATGACTAAAAGCTTAAAGCAGTAGCTAGTATCATATCCCAGTCATTATTTCTCTAAAGGTTTTGCATTTACTCTTGTATATTGAACACTGGTATCAACGAACAAGTTTCATCATAGTTCATTTCTCCAATTTTTGGCTGTAACAAATATAGAGTTACCACCTCTATCACCGGAAATAACTGTAATTTCCCTCCACGGCTAACAAACTATCCACGTTTCACACTCCACCCTCTGCCACGTGTAAACCTTCCCAACTGCTAAACAAATCCTCTGCAACTAAGACTCCATGCCATGGCTGTTCTTCACTCCTCGCTTTCTCCATACTCTCTCAAAAAGCTCATTCTCCTCCCATACCCCAAACCCAGAAAACTACATCATTTCCAAGCCATGAGCTCCAGCTCCAGACCCGAACCCGCCGCCTTGGTCCACAAGGTTCCGGGTCTCGACCCGGACGAAATGGACCGTGTCTTAAACCAAACCTTCCAGAGGTACACCACCTCCTCTTCTATCAAGAGAACCGGCAATGGTGTCGCCATTGTTTGGTTTCGCAACGATCTCAGGGTTCTCGACAATGAGGCTCTCTATAAGGCTTGGCTCTCCTCCCAGCAGGTTTTGCCTGTCTATTGCGTTGATCCCAGGCTCTTTGGTTCCACCTATCACTTTGGTTTCCCTAAAACTGGAGGTAGCAAATTTGATCTAATCGAAATGTTCTTTCAATGTAGTCATTTTGGTTTCATATGTCATGGCTTTATAATGTGATATAGTCATATAGAATCATGTGATTGAAAATAATGTAGTGCAATTTTGGTGTTTTGGCAGCGTTGAGAGCGCAGTTTCTTGTTGAATCCTTGGATGACTTGAGGAAGAATCTAACGAAGCGGGGTCTTAACTTGCTTATTCAACATGGGAAGCCTGAGGAGGTTCTGCCTTCTCTTGCAGAAACATATGGAGCTCACACAGTTGAGTGGTTTGTATACTGTTTTTTGATTTGTAGAATGATTTTTGTTGTGGTTTTTCAACTTATTAAAGCGGTAGGGTGTTGGTATGTAATCTAATCTACTTAGGTATATGCCCAAAAAGAAACTTGCAGTGAGGAGCTGCGTGTCGAAAGATTGGTCAGCAAAGGTCTGAGGCGAGTGGTGTTACAGAGTCCTGTGAATAATCCCAAGCTACAACTTATATGGGGCACCACTATGTACCATATAGATGACCTCCCGTTTGATACAAGTAGTTTACCGGATGTCTATACTCAGTTTCGCAAGGCAGGGACACATCTGTTCAATCATTTTACTTTGATTTAAGTGATAGAGGTTTTCTTTGTTAGCTGTGTTATTGATGGTGCAACAACTTGCAGTCTGTTGAAGCGAAATGCACAGTTCGTGGCTGCATTAGAATGCCAGCATCTCTAGGTCCAACACCCACCATTGGGGATTGGGGATGTGTTCCTTCATTAGATCAGTTCGGACTTCAACATCAAAATGTAGGTGTTATTTGCATAGATCTAGCTTATGAAGAACTTCGTGTTCTTTTCATATGAAAATGCGAAATGAAAATGACCATTTTTTCTTTGTATTGTTCAATCTTGATGCAGGTAAGCCTAGGAATGAAGTTTGTTGGGGGTGAAAGTGCAGCATTGGGCAGATTAAATGAGTATTTCTGGAAGAAGGCAAGAGAAATCTACAATTGCTATTTATTTATTAATGCCCTAAAAACCTTACATTCTGTACTGCTTAAGGTACATTGATCATAGATTAATTTGGTCTTCTACCTATTCTCATCTTCATACATTGCAGGATCTGCTAAGTATATATAAAAAGACCAGAAATGGGATGTTAGGACCTGATTATTCGACAAAATTTTCTCCCTGGCTTGCTTCAGGAAGCCTTTCTCCTCGTCTCATACACGAAGAGGTAGAAATCCATGATTTAATTTCATCTTTTCACTATATGATTACACGACATTAAGAAAACTGAGACTAGTGTTTCCAAATGATTTCTTAAGGTAACGAGGTATGAAAAAGAAAGGCAAGCAAATGATTCCACATACTGGTAATCTCTCTCTCTCTCTCTCTCAAGAATAATAGAATGAACTTGTTTGGATCAGAAAGTATCTGCACTTTCTCACCCTAGCGATGTCAAATTTAATAATTAATGATTCATTTTTATTGACGGAAAGTAGAAATGTCTTGATATAACTCTATTGAACTGTATATTTCTATGTCAAAGATTCCATTAACTCACTTGAAAGTACTCTTTAAACTGTTTTTGGACTTTAGATCATCTGTTCCGTGTTTAATCTTTGTTAAATGTTACAGGGTATTGTTCGAATTGATATGGAGGGATTACTTCAGGTTTCTATCTGTAAAATATGGGAATTCTCTTTTCCATTCAGGTAATGATAGACTTTAGTTCATTGTTTTGACATTCATTCATGTAATGGGATCAAGAAGTGGGAAAACTAAGTATAGTTCTGTAATGTCTATGAAGCGAACAGCTCTTTGCTGTATAGCACAAGTGATCACTTGCTTTAACATAATTATTGTTGTTATACATTTCACATCACTTTTCTTTATTGGTTCTCATCTCATTCTTTCATCCCTTTTCTTTTTTCATCTGTACTTGGCTAAAGGTGGCCCAAGAAAATTGGAGCATAGATGGAGCCAAGAAAAGACTTTTGAGTCCTGGAGAGATGGCCAGACAGGGTACATTGTTTTGCCCAGGATGTAGATGTTTCATATTTGTGTGTCCATGATCTGATAATAATAGAAATAAGAAACAGTCTTTGTCTACTAGGCTGTTGTAATTGCCCTTCCATTGACAATGATACACAGAGCTTGTTGAACCTCTAGGTACCCACTCATAGATGCGAACATGAAAGAGCTTTCAATCACTGGATTCATGTCAAATCGGGGAAGACAGGTAACTCAAAGTAACTTTGTAAGCTGTCAGTACACAACTTCTTATTTCTCAGTCTCAATTATGATGTCCAGCTAATGTTGGATTAGTCTTGATGATGACTAATAGTTCATCTGTTATTGTACAGATTGTATGTTCGTTTCTGGTTCGAGATATGGGTATTGACTGGCGCATGGGAGCTGAATGGTTTGAGACATGCCTGTTGGATTATGACCCTTGTTCCAATTATGGTAATTGGACCTATGGAGCAGGTGATTCTAAGTTCATTGGTTCATATACCAATATTCATAAGTGTTTCCCTTATACCTGCCTGGATTAGTATTCCTTCACACCCCTTCTTGTAAACTAGAGCTGAATTATAAAACTAATCATCATTCTCCTGTATTTTATCCTGCTTAGGAGTTGGAAATGACCCCAGGGAAGATCGTTACTTCAGCATTCCAAAACAAGTAAGTACTAAGTACCCTACTACAGCTTCTTTTATTCACTCCTGAACACTTTTAAGTCCTAAGAAATGCTCTTATACCTCTTCAGGCACAGAATTATGATCCTGAAGGCGAGTATGTGGCGTACTGGCTCCCACAGCTGAAGTCACTTCCAAAAGAGAAAAGGCACTTCCCTGGAATGGCATATATCAAGCAGGTTGTCCCTCTCAAGTTTGGTAATGCCGGTAAGTACCAAAACCACAGCAAAGCCTCGACTGCCAGAGGCACAAACTTTGGAGGAAGACAAACAAAAGGGTCCAGGAGATGAAGATGTGAAGAAGTGAAGAAGGAATGATACCGCATACTACCTTATAGGAGGGTTTCTTCTTTAATTTCCATTTCTGAATTTTGGAGTAGGTTCACATATGAACACATGCAACACTGCCACAAAGATTTTCAAGATTTAATTGGTGTTACTCTTTTTTGTAAGTTGATTCAAGATGCAAATATGTTCGTACATGTTTTATGTATTAAAATCTTATCCACCCCTATATTATAATGTCAATGAGATTTGAATACATGATTTGACTTTAATGGTGTCTTATTAGGTTAGGTAACCAATATTCTGACTTAGAGAATTGAAATACTTGTTTAAAAAAAAAATAAAAAAAAATAAAAGGATTGTAATATTACTTTTCACTTCAAAAAATTTCCGGGTAAAAGTGAAAGTGAAAAGGAAACTAAAAAAGAAACGGAGACGGATCTAAAAGTAAATATTTGATTAGGGAACACCAACGCCGGCTAGGGCTCTTTCTTTCTCCCTTAACGCATCGCGCCGGGGTTCCTAAACGCCGTCGTATGGAGTAGAATAAGTCGATGAAGGAAGAAGAAGAAGCTCACTACTAAACCAATCCCGCATCCCCGTCTTCTTCTTCCTCACGAATCTTCAAGCTCTTCACTAAAAGCCTACAATGGCGGTAAGTCGAATCTCCCATCTCTTCCGATTAACTTCGTTTTCTGTGACATTGATATCGACGATTGTTTGTTTGGGCGGAACAGTGTGCAATCGTGTGCGGAGAAGCGTCGCCGTCTTACGTCACGCTTTTCCGAAGCTTGAATCGAACCCTGGACTCTATCAAGGACAACATCGCTGTCATCTTCGCTAACATTTTGGCCTGCCAAGCTCACAGTGACGACAATTTCAGGTTGCTCACTATTTTCTAGCTGAGTTTGTTTTTTTTTTGGTAATGTGTTTATATGAAGGAATTGATTGTAGGAGTGAGGAAGTAGTTCCATCCAGTTTCGAGGAATTGATGGAGAAATATAAGCACTTGAGTGCTGGGGATTGGTTTTCGAAGAAGAGGAATGCCGGCAATGATCAAGATCCACAGGCAGAGTTCAATGTGTTGGATACAATGCTCAAGGATAACTTGGAGCGTCTTAAGACAATGAGGTAGAATCTGAATATTCGGACTTTTATTTGTTGACGATTAGGTAGGTGAAGTAATGAGGCTAGTCTCATCGCCTGAATGTTTTGTAGATAGGATTATAGGGTTAATACTTGAGGACTGAGTTTAGTGCAATCGTGTGTGCACTTTAATAGGGCTTTGGTACTTCAAGTCATTTGATGATGGTTCAAGTAAGCCGGATGCGTTTATATGTTCACTTCTTTGATCAGTTACAAAGAGATCCTACTTAATCACTTTTGGTCACTTGTTACAGTTTTAACAAATATTAGGTTTATATATATTTGAAAGGATGTGTCTAAGATGCGCCTCTCTTAGAACTAGGGACTAGTTACAATCATTTTGTCTGAGGCTTGTCTTCTCATACAAATTAAATCTCATTATGTCAGACCTATAGATGCTCTTGTTTCAGTTGGATGAGAGTGCTTTGTTCCATTGTTCCTTTTTTCTTATTTTTGGTTGATGAAAGCAGCTTCTTAGACCAGTGAACTATTTTTTTCAAAGAGATTGTTGGTTTTGAGGTCAACTTCTTAGATATATGTCATTGTTTATAACATGTCTAAATTATACGTATAATGCAGGGAAAGCATATCAGTGGCAAAGATAGGTTTTCTGGGATGCACTTCGAAAATCAATTACTTAGAACACATGGACGTCTTAAGGGGTTTATGTGTTGATGGTAAATTGGGGTCAGCCTTTTGGCTGCGGAGAAAACTGATGAATAAAGGGATTATTCCGGATGTATGGGCACATAATTGTCTATTGAATGCACTGTGTAAAGCTGGCGACTTGGAGAAGGCAAATTGGCTTATCAGGGAGATGCTAGAAATGGGCCCCTCTCCCAACTGTGTCACATACAACACTTTTATTAAGGGTTATTGCCTTCTTGATAAAGTGGATAAAGCTCTTTATCTTTTCACCACAATGGTTAACAGTGGTATTAGGCCGAATAGTATTACTTATAATATTCTTGTACATGCATTGTGCAAGAAAGGTCTTGTGGAGGATGCTAACAAGCTTCTTGAAGAGATATTAGATGATGATGAAGAGATAACAGACTCAGGTATAGTAATTTCAACTACTCTTATGCATGGTCATCTTAAAAATGGAAATATGGTTCAGGCACTTAGTCTTTGGGTTGACATGCAGAGGAATACCCAAGTAGATGTCATTGCTTACAATGTTCTCATCCATGGATTTTGTTTGAATCAGCAAATGGACCTTGCGTATGGATACCTATCTGAAATGACCAAAAGAGGTTTACTTCCTGATGTTTTTACTTGTAACACACTTATAAGTGGTCTCTGCAAAGAAAGAAAGTTTGAGGATGCTTGTTACATCCATGATATTATGCCAAGAATGGGAATTATTCCAGATAAGGTCACATACAACATAATTATACAAGGCTTATGTATCGAGGGAGATGTTGTCAAAGCTCATGAATTTCTTCGTAGTATGTTAGAGAAGTCGATGGTTCCTGAGCCTTTGGTATGGAATAGTATTATTGATTGCTATGCAAGATATGGAGATCTTAGTAATGCAGTTTCTGTTAAGGATCAGATGTTAGCTTTTGGTGTTCAACCAAACGTATATACTTACAATGCAATGATCCACGCTCAAGTGAAAGGAGGAAGTTTTATCGGTGCTCTTTCTGTTGAAAAGAAAATGCTGCTGTCGGGTCTTTTTCCTGATGTGGTCACCTATAATATGTTGATTGGGGGTGCTTGTAACTCAGGGCATTTTGAATTTGCCATAGAGTTATATCATAAAATGCTGAAAATAGGAATCGATCCAGATATATTTACTTACACTGAACTAATCAGAGGGAACTGCATGAGAGGTAATATCAAGGAGGCAGAAAAGATTCTTGCTACGATACTGGCATCTGGTTTCCCTGTTAATCATGTTCCATTTAAGATACTTTTCAAGAAGTACTGCAAAATGAGGGAGCCTGATAAAGCGTCTGGCATTTACCAGAAGTGGCTAGCGAGGAGAAATGAATATCCCTCTTTAATAACTTAGGCCACACGCATGATTGTAACATTGTTTCTAAAGACGAGGTTCCGTTATGGTAGGCAAGTAAGAGTTTGAGAGCTAAATTCAACAGAACACCATCTGATAGAAGAAGTTTTCTGTTTGTGGCAAATTGGGTTATTTCTTCCTATGATTTCTGTGGAGGTATGTGTTTGCACAAATGTTTTATTCATACTTTAGAAATTTTGAACTTTTGATCTTTTTATGAATTCTTTTTTATTTCTATTGACAAGTAGTTGTGCTTTAGGTAAACCTAACTGTAATCCTGGTATTCCGTGGAATGCTGGGAAAAAAGAATGAATTTCTGAGTTGTTTTTACTTTTTAGCCGCGGGTCATCTTAGGTTTGACTTTTGAGTTAAAATGTTGTTGAGATATAAAGCTCCTGATATTTCTGTTCAAAAATTTAACAGGATAACAGGTCTGTTGATAGAATTCATTATGCTGCTTCACAGACCTGCTCCTAGAACTGGGACAAGACCTGATTGTTCCTTTACTGAATGCTTGGGACGTCATATAAGGACAATTTCCTGTAGGATGCAGTATATCAACAGGACATTGAGATCAGAATGCTCAACCTATATTCTTCAGGTTGGTTTATCTAATCAGTTTTCCTCCTGTCCTATATATATCCTTAGAACACATTCATTTTATGAGGCAAAAACCTAACAAGTAAATTGTTAATGATGAGATTACAGTGTTTGAGATGATTGTATTGGTCATTGATTCACTGTTAAGTGTTAACACGTCCTCAGAAGTTAAGGTTATGGAACCATAATTTTGTTCTCAGATAACATGGTTGGACTTGGTTTTAACGTAAGAACAAAACCTATGTTTCATTTTCTATACATCATGAATCAATTGCGCACATCTAATGGAGATTTAATACCTTGTTTTTTCCAGCAAAACTAACAGGTGATAACTGGAATCAGATTGGTCAAATGCAGTGAGATATGCTCCCATGATGGCAAGACTTTAACATAAAAGAGGTGGAGGAGAGTTGGTTGAAACTGCGTGAGCAAAGCATTCTTTTATTCCTTGGTAGGCAAAGCATTAACGATGCCTTGATGCAACAAAAGGTGAAGGGATAGCAACATGGCTATGCTAAACTTTCACTAGAAGTGGGAGGAAGACCCAAATAAGTGATTCCTACGTTTCTTGTTGTTGTAAAGCATGCAACTTCCACTTTCCTTTCCCTTTTCCCTTCTTCACAGTGAAGGAAAGCGTACCTCTTTGGGGGCAAAGGAATTTGGGAACAAGAATCACAATTTTGATCAATATCATATGTGCGACCATCAAACTGCATAATCCAAAGCTGGTCTAGTAATTCAATGATATTAGCTATTAGATGGACGGTCTTAATTATATTAGCTAAATGGACTAAACTTTGATGACTCGATTATACAATAAAGCTTTAATGCTGCTGCCGGTCTTGCTGAGAGATCACTTTGGGCGACTTTTATTGTTTCTGCACGTAGAATTGGGAAAGCGATCGTCCCCATTGCAGAAGTCACTGCTCTCTCTATCAAAGACAGGGAATTAAACTTATCCAATGTAGTTGTCGAAGGTGATTCTTCCCTGGCAATCAACTGCATCAACAGGAGGTTCAAGAGTCCTTGGACGCTTATGTAGCTTATCCAAAGGATATCATCGCTACAATCTTTTCTGCAATCTCTTTCAGTCGTATATTTTGAGAAGCAAACTTTGTTGCTGACGTTCTTGCTACTTTGGGTTATAATTTGGACAACCCGTAATCCGTATCGCTGCGGAATGAATATTCCTCTTTCTGTTGATTATGTTTTAAATTTCGACCTGTTTGAAGCCGGTTGCTTTAGAAGTGCTTCATTGTAGGCTTGTAGCTAGTCGTTTGGTAATAAAAAAAAAAAAAAAATTCAGAAAATGGAAAATAAGGTAAATTAAATGATAATTGAAACTACAGTACGTGATTAAGGGGTTAATGATGATTATTTACGACTAAACAGTAATTACATTTTGACGGCGAGACGAGAGGTCGGTCCCAACCGTCGTGCGCTCCAAAGAGGGTTTTAGCGGGGTGGGGTCCAACGTACTCCCGCCGTGTATTGCGCTCTGCGTTGGCGCCCCGAGCTCAAGCGCGTGAAACCAAAACGACGATATTTGTAAAAAATTAAAAACTAAAAAGGAAGGAAAGAAAAGAAATCGAGAAAGCTCTCTTTCTTCCCCCAACATTTTTTGAGAAGAAGACCCTCCCCTTCTTCTTTCTCGACACTCTCACTCCACCACCGCAGATTCTCTCTCTCTCATCGATAATCGAAGCTTCTCCTTTGCGTCGCCCTCACGTACTTCATCGATTCTCATCATTACTCTTTCTCCATCTCTAAAGATCTGAATCCATTCGAATCTTCTCGATCCAGTAAGGTCTCCATCTCCAACGACTCCTATAATCTTCTTAGATCTGATTCCGCTTCTGAATTTATTTGCTTGATTCTGTATGTGTTTTTGTTTGATTTGTAGCAATGGCGGATGATAAGGACAAAGGCGCTGAAGGCGAGAAGAACGACGCCGTCCCGGCGGTGCCGAAGAAGAAGGGGAAGGGATTCTTCGCCAGAATGCTTACCGGAATGTTTCGGCACGGCGACGATTTCGAGAAGCGGCTGCAGTATCTCTCCAAGGAGGAGGTAACTGTGGTGAACAGAATCAACCGGAGGGCTCTCAATCGGAGAAGCTTCACCAGAAACGTTGTTGCCTTCTCTATCTTCTTCGAGGTATTCAAATTGTTGATTTCTGCTCATTAGATTAGGAATTTCGAAAAATGCACCATTGCCATTGTGAATCTGACGAAAGAAAAAATTGAAATGTGTTGTGTTATCTTAAATTTTTCGTCATTTTCTCTGCTGAGGATTGTGCTTTGGATGTTTGATTTTCAGGTTATTGCAATTGGTTATGCTATTGCCACAACGAGAACCACTGACTTGGACTGGAGGACGAGGACATTTCGAATTTTGCCCATGTTTCTCTTTCCTGCGTTGTCCAGTCTTACGTATTCAACATTTACGAACTACACAAGGATGCGTAAGTGTCTTGAACTTTCCAATTTGGTTTGTTTGCATGAGGAATGTGTTTGGTTTTATATTCATGTGAAGTTTCCGAGAACTGATTTTTCAAGTACTATCTGTTTCCACATTTGTTGGAATTCGTTAGGAGGCATTTTAACCTATTGATTTAGACTTGATGCTGTTCCTTTCCTAATTATTTCTCAAGTTAGTTTGCGCTTGATTGTGTATTATCTCTGACTGTAGCTTCTCATTGCATTCGGAGCTTAGGAAGCCTTATTAACTGAATATATCCTCATAAACATTTCCACCTAAATTGTCTCAGTCATTTGTTGAAATCCACTTCATCCCTATATTCTAAACCTCTTCTGTCATCCATGCCTTGTGGATGTTTGAATTCTGTTCTGTAGTTTGTTGCAGGGAATGAGGAAATCTTGTTTGAATTGTCTTGTATACTAGCTCTATGTGAGAACATTATAACATACTTATGTTAAATTGTATAGAGAATACAAATTGTTGAACTGTATGATTGGCCATGCTACTGGTAGCAGGTCATTAATGATACATATCTATTCAAGTTCAGTACTCTTTCCAATATCTCCATATGGTTTTCTGAAAAAATGCACATATTCAAGTGCATATTTTGCTTCCAAATTTCTCTGTTTTGGGTATATGCGTTGTTGTTTCTCTTGACATTTTTTAAAATTGTCTGTTAGCTTTTGTGCATGCATATATCTCAGAGAGATGCAGAAGCACCAAAATAGGGTTTTTAGGAGTCTAATATCATGTTGGTATTCTAATTGGTCATCTGCTAAAAGTTAGAAACTAGACCAAGTGGTTGTATGTTATCAGTTAATCGACTAATTTGTTTTTAGAATACTCTAAATGGTTGGTGTGTGAACTGCAAACCAATTCTTATGAGTACTGCAAAGGCATACTTGTTGGCTTTCTATGAATCTTTCCTAAATGTTGCTTTAGATAAGTATAGGCTACTTTCTTAATCTTGGGGCCTAACAATTTAATATCTTAATTATAGGTGATCGCAAGGATAATAAGACACTGGAAAGGCTCCGGGCTGAAAAGCAAGCAAAAATTGATGAACTTAAAGAGAAGACCAACTATTACACTACTCAACAGCTTATTCAGGTAATGATGAAAAACTTCATACTTTTCTTTGTATATGTCCTTGCGTCTCATTTCATAATTGAACTTGTCTGGTGGTTTTTTTTTGCAAGTTTGTTGAATTATTATCAGATGAATGGTGTAGGACTTGGTGCATCATTTTCTCTTCATCTTATTTTTTTTTCATATTTGACTGTTTTAATGGGTGTGGTGATGGAATACGAATTGTAATAATGATCTGTAAAGCTTAATCCCATGAACATATTATTAAAATTGTTGTATGCTAAATGAGTTTGTGCTCCAAGAGGTATGTCTTGAACATGATTGTGTGCTGTTATGCTGCTTTCTTCGAGTAGTTGTCTACGTGAAGATGTACCTTGTTCTTCACCTCTAATTTCTTTGTTTCTGCTCACACGATGTTTCTTTTATGCAGAAATATGATGCTGACCCAGCAGCAAAGGCAGCTGCTGCAACTGTCCTGGCATCTAAGTTGGGTGCTGATTCAGGCCTACGATTCCATGTAGGTGATGAATCTAGAGCGAACGCCCCATCTGGGAGAAGCAATGATGTTGAACTTGTACATCCTGGTGAACTTCGGAACCGAAAAACAGGACTGACCAGATCTACCAGTACAGGGAGTGCACATATGCTTTATCCTGAGCAAGAGACTCCTCAGTCTGTTGGGTCAGAGGGTCCCCAGACTGCTGAGCATGGTCAGCTGGTAGTTGCTCATCAGAATCCTCAATCATATGCTACACAAGATGGAAATTGGATTGCTCGTTTAGCGGCATTACTTGTGGGCGAGGATCCTACACAATCTTATGCCCTCATATGTGGCAATTGTCATATGCACAATGGTAAGTCATCTACATCCTGATCCCATCATGAGCACTTACTTTTTTCCGTTGTTTACATGGAAGAAGTGAAGTAAAGTCTTGATTGGAGTGGTAACCTGCAGGCTGATGCACTCACTTGGTTGTTTCATTTTGTGGTTGAAGATAGTGCTCTGATATTCTTCTCTCTCTACAGGGCTTGCTAAGAAGGAGGATTTCGCATACATCACTTATTATTGCCCACACTGTCATGCTCTAAATAGGCCAAAACATTTGGAAGGGGCCGGTACTGGTTCTAGCTCTCCTGATGCGGGATCTATGATAGCAGGGGACGGGAGTTCTGCAGCAAACCAAGCCAGTGGTTCTTTGAATGACAGTGTAGTTACAGGTACTAGCCCGGTCGGAGCGGGTACCAGCCCTGTCGCAGCAGGTACCAGCCCTGTTGCAGCAGGTCATGAGATTGAGCAAATAAATGAGGTGCTTGTGTCGGGTGATACAGATACAGTTAGTTTAGAAGAAAAACACGAGTAGGGTAAAGATGTTCCCTTTTTGGATTAGGCCTCCTTCCCGTTTGCTTGTAGGTATATGGGGGTTTTGTTTTCTGCTGGATGGATTTATGTGGGGCTTGCCTTATATGCGATGTGTACAAGAAAATGTTGAGATCTTACCCAAGAGACCTCTGGAGCTTTATGATCATGGATTACATTGGTTGTAACTTTTGTACATCTTTGAATTTTCATTTTCTGAATTTCTCAGTTCAAATGTTCGAGCTGGTACGGTATATGAGTTGCTGGTATACGGTATACTATCTAACTTCCTGAATCCAGGAAGTAGAACTTACTGCTGTAATGCAAGTATTACTAAAGGAAATGTTGTTTCAGCTCAGATTTTTTACCTTGGAAAATCTAAAACATGTCAAGAAAAGAAACATGGATCTCTTGTACACTTATGTCACGAGATCAAATGATTGCGGCGGGTTTTCAGCTGTGTCCCTTTTAAAGTTCATAAATGATTTAATCAAAAAAGTAAAAACGTAATTGAAGGAAGTCAGTCAACACTACCGTTGAACTACTGTAAAAGTCGCCTGCGGTTCTGACTTGGATCTTGACCCTTCACTCTGAACCTCGTGTCCCTCCCAACTCCCAGATTTCTTCACACAAAAAAAAAAGCGACCTTTCCTTTTCCAGCCATGTAATTTACATGAATAAAATTCATAAAAACCCCAAAATCGAAGCGCTATTTCTGATTTCTCTCACGCTGACCTAAAATAAAACCCCCCAAAATTATATATTTCTTTTTCATTTTATTCTGATTTTCACACCAAAACCAGGCTCTTCATCTTCTCCAGCTTCAGCTCCAACAGAGCTTTCTTCTTCGTCTTCGTCTTCGTCTTCTTCTCCTCTCAGACCAGGTATAGCTCTCCAACCATTCTTTATTTCCTTTTTCTTAATCCTTTTTTATTTCTGCTTTTACATACATGAATTTTATTCCGACTGGAATTTCGTACTCTTCTGCGATTAGCCTAATTTTGATCGTTCTGTAGCTTCTAGGGTTTTCTCTGCGTTTTTGATTTTTTTCAGCTTCCGAAAGTTTGCCTTAACATTTTTCATTGATTTTTTTTTGTGTGGCTTTCATTTAATGTGTTGGTTACTAGCTTTGAGAATGCACAATGGAACTGTTTGCATCTGAAATGCGAGTTTGAACTTCAATTGAAACGAGCTAGGGCACTAGGAATTGTGCTTTTCGTTCGAGCTTTGCGAGTTTCTGTATCTTTTATGTACATGATTGATTAGTATGTGTAAGGATTCAAGGTCTGAGTACATGTTCATGTCCATTTCAGGATTGATAGGTTGTGACAATGAGCCAGCCAAGTACTCGGAGTAAAAACAAACGAAATAAGCAAGGGGATAACGGTGACACTACTTCGGAGATATTGAGGTAGGAGCATTTTCTGTTATGTTGAAAGATATGTATTTGATGTTTGGAATCACATTGTGGTTTCTGGTGTAGGAAAATTCATGCCACGAATGAAATAACAAAGGAGGATATAGATACATTGTATAAAGTTAAGAAGCCGGTTTGTCAGGGGTGTCGTGTGAATACTAAGGACAACCCGAATTGCTTTTGTGGGCTTGTTCCGCCTCTCAAAGGCAGTAGGAAATCTGGCCTGTGGCAGAAGACATCAGAGATTCTGCAAAACCTTGGCCCGGACCCTTCTGAGGATCTTCGTTCTTCTGATGACTGTCCTGCAGGCCTCACAAATCTCGGGGCTACGTGTTACGCTAACAGCATCCTCCAGTGTCTGTATATGAACAAGCCCTTCCGTGAAGGTATCTTTATGGTTGAACCTGAAGTCCTGGAAAAACAACCGGTCTTGAATCAACTTTCACGGCTTTTTGCACAGTTGTATCTCAGCAAAAGAGCATTCATTGACTCATCTCCATTTGTCAAAACTCTGGAGTTGGATAATGGAGTTCAACAAGATAGTCATGAGTTTCTGACCTTATTGCTGTCATTGCTGGAGCGTTGTCTCAGCCACTCAAAAACTTTGAGGGCAAAAGCTATTGTTCAAGATCTTTTTCGTGGAAGTGTGTCACATGTTACAAGGTATGACTGAACAGGTCATTATAGTTTGTTATTAATTTGGCCTTTTTGTAAATATTATTCCTGGTTTTAATTGGCTAAAGTAATAAAAGTGCTGGTGCTGTGCAACTCTCTAGTTATGCTTTTGTTAACCTAAGATTGCTACTCTTTTTGTTATATTCTTCTTTCCAGTTATTGTTATATCAGTATTTTGATTTAGACATATATGTATTTAGGTGCTCAAAATGTGGAAAAAACTCTGAAGCTTCTTCAAACATGGAAGACTTTTATGAATTGGAGTTGAATGTGAAGGGTTTGAAAAGTTTGGATGAAAGTTTAGATGATTACCTCAGTGTTGAAGAGCTTAAGGGAGACAATCAATATTTCTGCGAGTCGTGTAAAACAAGAGTTGATGCTACTCGAAGCATCAAGTTGCATACATTGCCTCCTGTTCTCAATTTTCAGCTTAAGCGATATGTTTTCCTTCCGAAGGTAGGTTATGATATGCATTTTCCATCAAGTTGCAGTTATGTTTTTATAGGTCTATATGCATTGAATTGTAGGAAACTTTCTGTCGAGTTACTTTGTTCCTCAATTTTACTTCTTTAATATTCTATTTTCTGTATTGATTTGTGTCAGTAGACGACAACAAGGAAGAAGATTACATCTGCATTTATGTTTCCTGGGGTACTTGATATGAGGCAGAGGCTATCTGAGCCTACTCAGACTGAATCAATATATGACTTGTCAGCTGTGCTGATTCACAAAGGAACTGCAGTTAACAGTGGCCACTATGTAGCCCATATCAAGGATGAGAAGACAGGGCAATGGTGGGAATTCGACGATGAACGTGTCTCAGACTTGGGGACTCACCCGTTTGGAGAAGGGACTTCTAGTTCCAATAGCAGACCTGTTAATCATGAACCAGTTAATCCATCTTTCTCAGAACAGATGAACGGTGTTTCTAATGGTGATAGTATGGATATTGATCACCAACAACCTTCAGAATCTATTACTAGGTGTGATGTGGAGACATTTTCATCATGTGATGCGTATATGCTGATGTATAATCTCAGGCGCTCCTGCAAGGATGATGGGAAAACCCATGTTGAATGTAATGGCAACAACAGGAAGATAGAAGATGATAGTGTTTCTGGTTCTCTTCCTTATAATCTTTTTGACGAGATCAAAAGCAGTAATGCTTTGTATCTTGATTCTTGCCAACAATACACATTGAAGAAGGAAGAAGAAATGAATCGTATCAATGAACGAAGACAGGAAGTGCGCTCGATTTTGTCTGAAGCTCCTGTTCGATCACTCGAGGAACCTTTTTGTTGGGTTTCGACAGATTGGCTTCGTCAGTGGGCTGACAATATTACTCCACCGTAAGGATATGTTAAATGTCTTTGTTATTATTTTGAATTCTCTCTTTGTAAAATGTATCTTTCTGTTGTACATTCAAGTTCAGATTCTTTAGATTTATGAATTTCCTTTGTGTTGGTAATTTTTTCTGTCCAAGCCCAACCTTCATTTTAAATATTTTTTATATTTTTTATTGAACTACTCACTAGGAACCAGCTGAAACAGCACTGTGCACTTCATCTTTCCTTTTTATTTTTATGTGTATATTTTAGTCATTCACTTGCTTTCTGCTACAACACAATGTCAAGGTTTATGTTTCGCAAATTTGTATATATTTCATTTTTGGCTTTTGACTCGCACTACAATTGCATGCAGTATTCTTGACAATACCTCCATCCAATGTGTGCATGGAAAAGTTCCAGCATCAAAGGTTGGCTGCATGAAGCGGTTGTCAGCTGAAGCTTGGACCAAGTTGATCTCTATGGTACTTGCTTGAGTGAACTCGCTTAATAATGTGCTATCTTGTTATGTTATAATATGACTTATAAATTGTATCCCTTGATGCTTTAATGACCTATGGTCAGCCGTCTGCCTGCCCTCTGTGTGTGTGTGTGTGTGTGTGTCCCTGTTACACCTGATTATTATTGGATTGGTTTTTCTTGTCTGACTGGATCATGACAATTTCAGCACAAGTGGGGGGCCAATCCTGACCAATGATGACTCCTGCACGATTTGCCTTAATGTGTGTGTGTGTGTGTCCCTGTTACACATCTGATTATTATTGGATGGTTTTTCTTGTCTGACTGGATCATGACAATTTCAGCACAATGGGGGGCCAATCCTGACCAATGATGACTCCTGCACGATTTGCCTTAATGATGGGGCTCGAGATGTGGTCTCTGCCGACAGCTATAGGGATAGGAGGATATTAATGAAGCAAGTTGCTGAGGATGCCATTGCAGGGCGATGTTCAGATGGAACATACTATGTTTCTAGATCATGGTATGACTGGAAACACTGTTGGATTTTGTTCTTCATACTTCAACATATGCTAGAGAGTACAGACATATATTAATTTTACCAGTTGTTCCTGTAGTATAGTCAATTGAGCATGATAGTGCTTATTTGTGCTTTTCATGACATCTGCTTAAGACTTTCTTTTTGTTAGTGATTTTTGTTTTTTGTTTTCGTGTGAAGGTTGCAGCAGTGGCTTAAAAGGAAAATTCTTGATGCTCCATCTGAAGCAGATGCAGGACCAACAGTTTCAATCAGGTGTCCTCATGGGCAGCTTTTGCCAGAGCAAGCCAGTGGTGCTAAGAGAGTGCTTATTCCTGAGGTTCTCTGGCTCTTCCTTTATGAAGATGCTTTAACAGTAAAACCTGCTGAGGACCTGGGTTGTTCGACTTTTCTCTCAGACTCTCTTCAGTGTTCTGAGTGCAATGATGAATTATCTGAAGTTGCATGCATGGAGGATTCTTTAAGGTAACTTGAGCACTTACTCATACTTTAAAGCTTAATTGTAATTGCTCTTACCATTTTGTATGCTGCAGATTGGTTAGGGAAAAACAGCGCCAGACTCATGATAAATTAGCTGCCGGGAAAAGTATTCCTCTTTCTCTGCATTGCAAGTATTACTTGATACCCTATTCTTGGCTTACAAAATGGAGGACCTACATTAATGCAACCGCAAGGAATATTTCTTCAATAGAGAAACCGGAAACACTAGATGGCATCATGGATTTGATTAAATGTGAAAAGGTAACCTGCAACTTTAAGTGGCAATATTTTGTTCAACAATAGTCTGGTACTACTTAAGAGAGTTTTTGGCTTCTACTATATTCATCTGCTTATTATACTGCTGTCTTTATGTAATAGAAGCCAATGAAATTTTAATGAACCTCATCATTTTATGTAGAATTTACATTTTTATATATTCTTATTAATTTTTATTTTAAACTGGCAAGTGTTAACGCCCTCATTTTAACACTGGTGGGAAATCCTCTGTGCTAAATGGAGAGCCTCTACACCTAGACAAAACCCTGCACATACTAAATTCTTTTATTCTTCAGCTGCTATTTCTGATAAGATTGTTTTTTTTTTTTCCTTCTTTTTTTCACTAGTTCTGAGAAAACTATTAGGATATTAGAAATCTATTGTCCTTCTAATTCAATCTGTCTTTTTTTCTTTGTCTTTAGTTATTACAGTTATTAAATAACCTATTTGTGCTTTCTTTCAGCATGCACGACTTCTAGAAAGGCCTGTTGATCTGGTCTGTAAACGTGGTTTGATTTCGCAAAAGTCTACTCCTGTAAGTATATGACTACATGTCTTCAAGTGTTTGGGTGTGTGTTTTGGATTTTTGGGCAGGGAGGGTAATATTTTAAGTTTTCATCCAATATCTTATCTATTTTCATCCATAGATTGATGGGAAGGGAGTGGTGAGAGGATGAGATCATCTGAATTTATTTAAGAAGTTCTCATGTTCTTTTAGCTTTCTGTGACTTTAATGATCAAATTCTCATGCTTGTAATTATTCCTATGCTATATTGGAATTCTTGCTTATTGTTTTGTCTTTGGATCTAGGTGGATGGGTTAATATTCATCACTGAGAGTGACTGGAAATCCTTCTGTGAGGAATGGGGTTGTATTGAGGAGAAAGGTGTATCTGCTGAAATCAAGTTAAGCAATACTGAAGGAAATAACTTGACAGGGTCCTGTGATGATATGCAAATCTGTGAGGACCTGCGCAATTCAAATCTCATGAATAGTGAAATTGATTCCAGATCCCTTGTTATTAGGACTTGCCCTGAGGTACCGGAACCTTTTTGAGTTTTTATTTTATTGTCATATGCATAACAGCATAGTAGAGGAAGTATTATGATACTAGTTGTCTAGCTTGTTTTGAGTTAGCTTCTTTTCTATATTTTAAATAGCATTTGAAATTTTGTTCTTCTGATTAGCTGTTCTCAATTTTTGTTAGATATGTGAGGATTGCATTGGAGAGAAAGAGAGCAGGGAGCTGATGCGGAAACTGGAGTACTGCAACGAGGACATATATGTATACTTGGTACATGGCAAGGAAGCTCCAAAATATATTTTACAAGCATCTGAGACTAGTTTTGATCCGGATCGCCGAGTTTCCAAGCGCTCTCGAAAGACAAACACTGGAGATCAAATAAGTTTGAACGTCTCTGGTTCTACGTCTATATACCAGTTAAAAATGATGATATGGGAATCTTTTGGGGTAAGTTTATAATGTTCCACTTTAAAATACCAATTAGAAATGCATTATCTTGTCTTATGCCACTGGCAATTTCTTCTTGTGTATGAATAAGTTTCTTTGATAATTGTGTAATGTTACAGTTGGCATCAAATTACTTGTTTTTGATTTGCAGGTTGTTAAGGAAAACCAGATACTTCACAAAGGCACTCGAACAATTGATAGTGAATGTGCTACACTGGCAGATTTGAACATATTCCCTGGGGATAAGCTTTGGGTGACTGATTCAGAAGTCCATGAGAACCGAGATATCGCTGGTAACTTAAAAATTGTTTGTTGTTACATTAGAAATAAGTGGAATGTGGTGCTTCAGATTGTCCTTTATTCCGATTCCATTGATATTGCTCTGTCTAGATTGTTTGGTGTGATGTAAAGCTTTGTCATTCACCAAATGTTTCTGATTGGTAATTGTAATGCAACGTTTTGTTTCAATATTAGTTTCTAAGATGCAGTTTGATGATGTTTCCACAGATGAGCTTTCTGACCAGAAAATGGATGTTCAACACACTGAAGAGGGTTTTCGAGGGACACTTTTGACGGCAAATGTCTCATCCCAAGTTGTATAAGAAGCATGTGTTTGCTAGTTAAATGTCGATATCCGGGTTTTTTGTAAATATTGACCGAGGGGAGGTGACTTGAAATTTTAATCTTCAGACGGCATGTTGGAAGACCTGCATGTTTTTTTTAGGTTAGTTGCAACCCTACTGTTGATCTTGTTTCTTTATGGTTGTGAAACTTCTATCTTTTAATTTAAATCTTGGTGACTATTCTTGCTTTTATTTGGCAGAAGCAGTTCTTGAACCTAATAGCGGTGAGCTTCCTGCATCTAAGAAGGCTGGTCCAATGTGTAAAGTAGATCGCCTCCCCCTTCCCAGTAAGAGGAATTTGCCATTTTTGGCTGATGTATCTTCTGGTCCGAGTGTTCTTGTTCTATCCAGTCCTGGTCATTTTTCTGTTCATAAGGATCTTAGTGTGCCTTTTTCATCTTTTGTCCAAATGTACATGTTGTGACAAGTGTTTCGAGTGTGATGCTTCTTAATTCAATAACTTAAAACTCATGCGGTTAGTCAGCCTTGTACCAGTAAGCCCTGAGTATTAATAAATCAATTTTCATGTGTTGGTTCCTCCAGAAAGTCGATGATAGCGATTGCCCGCTGGTTGTAACCATTTGCAGCAACCAAAAATATCTAATAACTTCATTCTTAGGCAAAACATTCCCAGAATTTTTACATATATGCTTCTCTGTATCCCAATACATTCTTCCTGATATGTTATTCAAAACATTATGATCAAGGTAATGCAAAATGTAGCAAAAATAAGACAACATATTAGGTAAAGAAATTAGTTTCCCCATTCTTAGATCCAGCGGTTGTTACTTCTGGTGTTGTGTGCTCCTCTGAACCACCTATCCCATCCCACTTCAGGTGCTCCTTTACTCCTGCCATTTTATACCATTCATCCTCATCCATCAGTTCAGCCCGGTCATAGAGAATACATAACAAAGAAAATCAACTAGGTGCTTACCATGGAAGCAGGGGATCAGAAACCGATTCGATGCTTGCAACGAGTCTGCTTACACCAGAAGATTGACAAAATCAGACTATTTTAAGCAAGGAATGACACCATGATATCTTGGATTAGACGCAAGAATTTGCTTACTCTTTGCAGACAATGGAGGACTCGCCTACTGTTTCGAGTTCGTTAAGCTCTTCCTGCAACACAACTTTATCATGGTAAATTCCTGGATTCTCTAGGATTTATAGAATGGGAGAAAACAATAATATGGGTAGTGATATAGAGGATTGGACCTGAATAATGTTTATTTGAGTATGGAGAAGGGAAATAGCAGCAGCCATTCTATGCTTGCCTACGAAAGTCGGACATGGCGGCCCTGCTCTAATTCCTGAGCCTGCTGCTGCATCTTCTCTCTTTGCTTCTCCTCCTGCTGATCTTCCTGGAGAAGATGGTGATGAAGATGGTATGTTTTCTTGTTGCTGCTTATCCATGGATAAGATACCAAGCTCTGGTTCAGAGGTATAACCTAGATTTATAATAGATTTAGTGCCAAGAGGGGGGTGGAGAAAGAGAGAAAGAGATAGTGGACCAAGCTTTGTTTTGATGATTAAAACAGTGTGGACATGGAACAAGAAACAGATAAAGAAAGCAACGAGAGTGATGAGTTTAATAATGAGAATAGTCATGGTCTTATGGATAGACAATACATTTTTTCTTTTTCTAATTTCTCAAACAGAGATATCTCTATTGTTGTCTACAGTGGTGGCGACCGCATAAAGTTTTGTAAATGGGGGCAAAAAATAAAAAAATAAAAATTTGAGACGGACGCAAAAAGTTTTGTAAGTGGGGGCAAAATAAATAAAAAACTAGGGCAGACGCAGAAAGTTTTATAAGTGGGAGCAAAAAAAAAACAAGAGCCAAGGCTAAGGAGCCTTCAGACATGACTCAGTGTCCATTTCCACTCTATTAATTTGTAGCTCATGACTTCATGTAGTTAATTTGTACTATTCTGAAAGTTATCGAAGTCTTTTTCATCAATCATATAAAAAATTAATCAAGCACTATAAAATTGTAAGCTTTCCAACTTTGAAAGTTCAATATATGAATTCAAGTTCAACCAGACCCCCCAAAACCAAAAATTCGATAAGAAAAAGATCATCTAAACTGATACCCAAAACCAGAAATCCAGAGAATCATTGATCAGACATGATATCTAGGATATATTACGCTGCGTTTTTTGGATAAAGTAATTTCAATTTCCATAGAAATTTTAAAAACATGGAATTACAGTTCTATGAATTTAAATTCCATTAATCTCATCAAAAAAAAAATTTAAATTCCATTAATCAAGAATTCATTGTTTGGATTCATGATATAGAGTTTTAAAATAACAAGAATTTTTACTCATACTAACCTCAGTTTAGGAAATTGACAAATGATGCCTATTTTGTGAGGAATTAAAATCGGGAATTTAAGCTTTTAAATTCCACGATTATTTTTCGGTGAAAATTGCTAATTCCACAGGATAAAAATCCAAACGAGAAAAACGGTCTTAAGAAATTGAGAATTCCTTATTTTTTTATTAAATTCCCGATAATTCACCCGCAGCTAAACATAATTATGAGTTAATAGATTTTTAAACAATAGATGTATATGTTAAGTTGTGATGAGGAAAAATCAAATGAACATTAACATATATAAGAAGACGATTATCAGAAAAGAAAGTTCACTGGGGGCAGTTACCCCCACCCTCGACCCCCTCTGCCGGCTCTGCGTCCGCCTCTGGTTATCTATTTGCGTATTTGCAGCAAGTCTATTCACAAGACACTATTTATTTTAGAACAAGATGGACCTTTATTGGGGTCAATTTTGAGGGTTAACTACATGAACATCGAAACATAGTGTTATCTCAAACAGTGTTTTCAGGGACTTATCACACTATAGTATTTGGTGTTTTCCAAATGACTGGATGGAGTTCTTCGAACCCTGAGCGGGACTAATTGATTTGGAGGGTATCGTGTATTCTAAATGCAACTTTAAAGCAATTGGAAGAAATTTTTAGGATTGTAAATGTCTGGTGCTGCTTATTATCAATCTCTAATCCGTACTCCCTTTTACTTCAGCATACTTTGAATTTAGATTGTGGGATTTGTTGAGAAATGCGTAACGGAAGAAGAGTAACTAGAGAAAAGAGATTGAAAAGGAAATTAATTAAACTGGGTTGTTCAAGCAAGAATTTTCAATGCGAAACTGTGCATTTGGGCAAAACCCAGTAACAAACTTGATCTGATGATTGAAATGAAGAGATTACAGACACTGATATGACGTGTATATATTTGTGCATTAGGGTCTTTTTCAGTTTCTTTTCTTTTTTCCGATCAACGAGCTGATGATCTGTACTACCAAAAGTTACAACTCATTTGCCAAGTTTCAAAATAGGCAACTTTTGAAAATATGAATCCCGGCTCATTAATATCCGTTTACACAATGTAAACAAAAATTAGAGTACGTTGTAGAAAGATGTGATAGGCTGAAAGGGGAGTGATGTTATAGTGGCAAAAGGCAGAAACTTTGTACATGATGCATGGTTGGTAGTTATGTATGCATGAAGGCGTTGTTGGTAGGAAACTCTCTTGGCGTGTTTGCCTCTTCATCTCTCCTAAATTCATGACAGATTCTAAGGTAGAGGCTTCACCCAAATAACCATGGTGGCTGATGTATGCTCGTTGTGAAAGTGACCTACCCTCTTTACCCCAAAGGGTGTTTGATTTGGTACTATATTGTAACCTGAGTTTCAGTAAATGTACTGCTGAACTAATTTCATTGATAAGTCTTTTTACTTTATTCTGTATATTGTAGTTAAAACTCTAACTCAAAAGTTATTCATTATATTATGAACCTTGCATTTAATGATCGAAATTCAGAAACACCAAATTTCGATTACAGTAGCTTTATTCTTTGATCACCAAATTTATCCATTAAGAGTTATATATTATGAGGAAATATATGAATGAAACACGTAATACAATATTTGGTGCTAATTTATTTACTTTTCCATAAAAATGAATAACATGTCTCAAATCCTAACGCACGAAGTTTGTTCTCTGTAACCTCAAACACAACCAAACACCGAACTGGCCGAGAGGACTCAACGATGGTTTTAGGGTTTACAATCCGTATGTAATCCCTAGAGTTACAGAAATTCTTGTATACATGACGGGCAAGTAAAGACATTATTTAGCTTAAATTTATAAAAGAAAACTAAAATGGCTAACATATTCCTAGTTGGCTAAACTAGGCCCTTCCCAAAAGAGAAAACAGGCCTAAAATGGGATTTTAAAACAAAACCCAATGAATTTATTTATGGGATTTATTTATTTAGTTATTATCAGCAAAAAGTATTTCTGAAGTCAAAAGAAATGGAACCCAAATCCTTTGCCTCCGCAACAGTGCAATTCGATATAGTAGCAACTTGAAAGGTTTAGGGTTTTAGAATGCCATAGATTTAGGAAAAGAAACAAACAAAATGGCAACTGCTTCGCTATCAACTCCGGCTTCAAGAATCTTCTCATTCTCTTCCTTATCAATCCGCCTCCGAACCCTCACAACCGCCGCACGCGCCACCACCACCACCACTAGTAGTAAGAAGAAGCAGCAGCAGAAGCACAAGGAGCACAAGCAGAGAGTTGCCGTCAAAGAAAAGCGAAGAACTCGCTCCGATCGAGAGTTCGAATTGGAGACCATCAAGCGTTATGGCGACACCTCTTTCCACATACCTGTCCTCCTCGGCGAAGTCCTCGACGTTTTTCCCGCCTCCAAACCCCTCCGCCGTTTCGTCGACTGCACCCTCGGAGCCGCCGGCCACTCCTCCGCCGTCAGTAACTGCCTATTTTTATTGTTCTTACATATTTTGGGTATTATCATGTTTTGATTATTGATTCCGGGTTGTTGGTTATCAACAGATAATTGAAGGGCATCCCGAAATGGAAGTGTATGTGGGGCTTGATGTTGATCCTGTGGCGCTTGAAAAGGCTCGGGGTCGGATCAATGGTGTGTTGGACGCCCCTTTGAAAGCTTATACATTCTTGGAGAATTTCAGATGCATCAAGTCTTTGCTTGCTGACGTGGATGAGACGCTTCTCGACGCTGGGATTGATGGCATCTTGATGGATTTGGGGATGTCATCGATGCAGGTGAATGATCCTCAGAGAGGGTTCAGTGTGCTTGCTGATGGGCCTCTCGATATGCGCATGGATCCTCAGGTAAAGAGTTGGAACACTTGGCTTTTCTTGTGTCGAATGCGTTGTTAATAATGTGTATGGTTGATTGAATGAGTATGAAACTATGAGTAGGGCTGCAGCTGAGCCATATGACAGAGCAGCCTGGTTGTCCTGATTGCTGATCATGTTAACATAGATGTGCCTGCTGATTGGATTTGCCATAAGTTGGATGAAGACTTAACAAGACAAAGTGAAAATGGAATGTTCGTTGTACTATTCCCTTTTAATGTCGGTTTGAAAAAAAAATTGATGAACCCGATTTCTATTCCTCTTATAATATGTGCCCAAATTGCCTGATTTCTGGAACTATTCATGAAGTATTTTCTTCATTGTAGTATAGTCTTGCTGAAACTTGTATTTTCCTTTTAATGATCTTTCTATCAGCCAACAGTGTTATGGAACACTCAAGTTCTGTATTATAGTATCTAGGATGAATGCAAGTTGTGGTCAAAGTGATATGTATGATGCCTATATTTCATTGGCTGCGTTAGGATTTTGAATGTTTGTCTCATTTAATTGATTGAATAGGGCTATGACAGGCAAGTCTGAAAGCAGAAGACATTTTAAACTCTTGGCCAGAAACTGAGGTAGGGCGCATCCTGCGAGAGTATGGGGAAGAAAGCAACTGGTACTCTCTTCAGAATAAAATAGTTAAAGCACGATTACAAGGTGGACTGCATTCCACTGGTGAACTAGTAGATCTTATAAAATCTGCAACCCCTCTAAGTCGAGGTTGGTATCCTTCTCATCCCTATGTGCAATTTTACTATGTTGTCACTCTCACATTCTATACAACTATAGTACTGCAGCTTGCTGATCTCAAAAATGTGCCCCTTTACACTTGACCCTTGTCATATATTGTGTACATTGGACTGGATAGATATCATATTCATGGAATACTATATTATATTATTCTCTTTGAAAAGAGTTTTAAAATTGTTCAAGTAAACTAAAACTAAACTTTATTGTAACAGAAGGGAGGCAAGGTTGGATTAAGACAGCAACAAGGGTGTTTCAAGCTCTGAGGATAGCAGTTAATGATGAGTTGAAGACTCTGGAGGATTCTCTATATTCATGTTTCGATTGCCTTGCACCTGGTGGTAGGCTGGCAGTCATCTCTTTCCACAGTTTAGAGGACAGAATTGTGAAGCAAACATTTCTTGACATCATCAACATCGAAAGCAGAGATGGGGATGCTGATATGATTGAAGAAGAAGCACAGAAGAAAGATTTGAGAAAGATCAGAATAGACATTGATGAAGATGAATCGTGGATCAAACAAATGATACAAGGGTTCAGAGGAACAATTCTCACTAAGAGACCAATTACGCCATCTGAACAGGAAGAGAAACTGAACACCCGGTCTAGGAGTGCGAAGCTTAGGGTGATTCAGAAGGTTTGATCCAATGTGAAAGCCAACATAGTTCTGAATTCCGGGTATTACATCCCCTTTCTACAACAATATTTCTCTATCATTTACCCCATTATTTATTCAGCTAATAAAAAGTAATTCTCATACTTCTTCACCGGCCACCTTCAAGCTTAAGAACAACTCTATGCCAATCAGGATTTCGATTCTTGAAATATGTAGATATACAAATTTTTGGTAAACAATAAAATTTAGCAAGCAAATTGGTTCAAGTTCTACTCTAGTCTAGAGTCTCTTGGGAACCGGGGTAGGCAACCATGGGAGAGAAAACGAGTAGTAGAATCTCCTCTCGATTCCCTTCACTGGACTCTCTGAAGTTTTCTCTAACTTTCCTCCATTTAGGTTGCATGTCACTATTTCAAAGCCTTTTCTAAAATATAGGACATCTTCATTGTTTGGGTGGAAAGCTAGCACTCTAATATTTGGATAGCAGACCTCAATATCTTTGGAAGCTATAGTAACACGGTCTGCTAACCATCTGCCGTTGACAACCTGTTTCAACTCCCAAACCTGAAATGCCTGCTTAACCTCACCTTGATCTCCAGAGAATTTTTCATGCATGCACAAATGCAGACGTCCTCCGCTCACTCCTAGCGACCCTATCCCATTTACACTTTCAAAATCACTTTCCAACTCCTCAGGCGGCGCAATAAAACGGTACTTAGCTGTGTTGGAACTGGACACATCCAACTCAAGTGTTCGGCCATTTTTGCACCACCAGTACAACATTCCTTTGTAAGCTACAGAAGACATTGTTGTCCAATCGTCAGAAGCAAGTGAAAATGACGAAGAGGTGCTGCTGATTATCCTTATGCGGGCATATGTACCTACAAATATCTCTCTCCATTGACGGGTCTCAGAAGAGAAGATCTCAAAATGGAAGTACGGATATGATGGATTCGGAACTACTCGTACAACCTTCCACTTATAATCAGCATTACGGATTACAGAACTGCTACTAGTCATCCTTTGTTCTTTTTCTCCATTATGATCATCGTCATTCGAGTACGTTAAATATGGATCACAGACAAAGCCTACAAGCACGTTGCGGTAGACGCGAGGGGTGGAAGGGAGAGCAACCCATTGTTTGGTGTATGGATTGCAGAGGTAGTAATGCCGTTGATAATTCATGGTTGCGCAGCATAAAACCAAGTCATTATACGTGCCTACAACAACTGGTGGTACAACAGAACCTGGTTTGAGCATACCCTTCAGGATGTGCCCTTTTGCTAGCTTTTTTATGCCTCTGGCTTGGTGATAACATGGGAGGAAATTAAGACTGAAATTTCTCGCTCTTGTTTTGAAGGCCGGATGATCCGACGTTATGATCAAAGATATTGCTGGGGGGACTATATCGAATACAACCAGAGTTGTTAAAAGATCAGGTTTTTGCAATTGACGTTGACCGCATAGATAGCGGTCAACAAACTGAGGAGTAGATATGAGACTGTACCAAGGCTTGGACACAAGCTTGCATAGGAATATGAGTCTGCTGGGAATCCGACACAGAATATCAACCAATAAAACCTCCGGGAGATCATCAATCTTAGTCCTGGTGAGTGGTGACGATGATTTCAATCTTTTTGACATACTTCTATCAGTTCTATGACTTTTATCGATCATCAATACAGATTGAGTGTGTGTCTATATATATGCTATTTTGTTTCCCAGTGAGATATGGCTTCCTTATCGGACTAGGAAAACGTCTACTATCTCATATTTCGATACGTACCGACGATAGTTTTCTTAGATTAAAGATGTATGTACAATTTAGTAAAGGATATCTAGTCTCCTTTTTTCTTTTTGGATGAGTCTTAATTGGTTAAGGATTCATGAATTAGCTGGTATCAGTTTTACATATTGGGATTCCTGTTGTAATTCCTTGATTACAAGAGGATTCTTAGGTTTAATGATCCCCATAAAGGATGCTGGTCCATACTTTCTCTAGCTACAACAAAACATTCAGCCATGTCATGTAGATGGTGTTGAAAGCTAGAGCTGAGGAGAAAACCAATATCACAGACTGATCGCAGACTTGACGAACCAACTCACAGTCATGTATCTTGATTAAGTAGAATCTATGTCATATAGTTGTTGTGTTACTTGTTTAATAAGATGTTTAGCTTGTAATCATGTATGTGCACATATGTGAATATGATTTTGTAGATTGCTCATTCAATTTAATTTAACATGTACGTGGTATTGGAGGTTTAAGTTTTCGCATGCAAAATCCTTCATTCTTAATTGTAACGCCCCGATTTGCACCTCATCAAATCGAGCACATTACAGTGCCGCGTATTCATAAAACCTAAGCTAAGATCCATCACTCAGGTTCTAAGACCCGCAAGGCAAAGAAAAATTAAAATTTTCAAAACATTTGCAGAAGCGTTTATTTTAAAATGAGGTGAAACAATATAAACGTTTAGATATCTTTCAAATCAAACAAGCCCTCTCTGGATAAAAATCAATATCAGTCCGGTTCATGCTCAACAATCGAAAACTTGCAAGAGGACTAGTTTATCGAATAAACACATACTCGATCAAAGGGTTAAACAAGAACATGATAACTAAGGAAACTTGTCATACGGATTTAATGCTGACAATATCATAAAGTATAGAATTTCTAAGCCACACCCAATGCCGTCTAGCTGTCCCGTCTCCGTACACAATACCTGCATTCATAAACTGTTGTAGAGGTGAGCTTTCGTCCTCGCTGCTCAATAAATTTTACCTCAACTAGGTGTGAAAACAATTTAAAACATTTGCCATGGCTAGTAGTGAAAATAATGCGTAACAGTTTAAAATAATCATTTCTTGTAAAAATGCAAGTAGGGCCCAAAGTAGATATACAAACCTGATGACCGATCTATCTCAAGCCAACTACAACCTTACCACGATTATTATCGTACACACTGGCAAGGTGTAGCGAGAGTGTCCATTTACGCTATACCGCCTAGGGGTAACGCCACACCTCAAAGGATGTTAGACGTCCTCCAGTCCGTACAGCCCCTCCGGAGGTTTAGGGGATCGAAACCCAAGGAAGTCGCTATGCCCCGCTCACTCTCAAGTCATCAAACAATAATTCACAAGAATTCGAAAATATATCTTTCATGCATAAATCACTCTACTTTAATATCATCTGCATAAAACACTAACTGAGACAAGTCCAGAATCCTCTACCTGGAATATCGCCGACTTGATATCCATTTGTTTTCTTAGGCCAACACCACCATTGATCACATTCCGGGTATAAACATGAACCGGACAGAATTCAGTCCGTCCATTTGTTTTTTGAGTTTGAGAGCCTTAACGATTACCAAATTGGCTGAAATTTTGCAAAGATGATCTACACAATATTATCTAGATACTAGACAGTGGAGATGAGGAAATTCGATTGAAAAAGTGGTGAAAAAAATGAAAATCCACGTCCGCAGCTAAGAAAATCATATATATATATATATATATATATATATATATATATATATCTAGGCTAGTGTTATTAACACAGCTCATCTATAATGAGAACCAATCATAAAACAAACTCAAGTGGTAAGTTTGTAAATAAAATTAAAATATGTAGATTAGAAAATAGATAGGATGTGTTAATAACACAAAATAGTGTGTTAATAACACTAACATATATCGCCTTAAAAAAAATAAAAAAATAAAAAAAACAAAAAAAAACACTAGCCTATATCGCGTATATCTAAGTATTTACTAAACATAACAAAGGTATAACTTTTGAAAAATTCTAGGGTGAGTTGATGCATAGCATGCATCAACTCTTTTGAATATTTTTGACTGTTGGATATAATAAAACTTTAAATATATCTAACGACTTACATTATTCAATATTGATAACTTGTTTACCAGGTAGCATGTAATTTTAAATCTTATATATGAAAAATATAATCAAAAATAAAAACAGAATTTTGAAAACCCTAGCTTATTAGAAACAGATCGATTAAGAAGTCTGTTCCGTTTCGTTCCTCTACCGATTTGCTAAGATAAAACCTAAAGTAAAGGAAGAGAAAAGGAGAGGAAGGAGAAAGAGGTTGGTCTTCTAGTGAGTAGGTAAGTTTCTCTTCTTTCCCGACCAGGATTTTACAACCTCCTCGTTTCTATTTGTTTCGTCTTAGTTTAGTTTTCATCGGTTTAGGGTTTTGATTTTTGTACATTTTTGTTCTATTGGCAAAGATTTGAAGGAGACTATAATCAGATATGATTATATATCAATTTCTTGTATCAAAACGACGTATGCCAGCCAGTACTCTTATCTGTAATTGGATCCGTCTCTCATCCTTTGGGTACGGACTACGGAGTATAAGGTAAGAACTTCATATGCTCTTATACATGTTTTGGTGGGTTCTGTTGTTCTTTTGTTTAGATGTTGACAGGGAAAATATTAGTTAATGTCGTCTTAGATTCAGTTTGAAGATTATTGACTCAAAGCAATTGACTAGGGAGTTGTTTCCTTGTAAAACTCAAGGCAATTGCTTGACAATTCTCTAGCTAGATCTATCTTCATACCTGTTAACTACGAAAGCCATTTGAGTGGTTTTATTTACTTGTGTAGCTTGTTATGCAAATCTGTGTTTGGTCAGTTCTGCAAAAATGTACTGGAATGGACAAATGGAGGTATGCACTAAAATTAACAAGGACATAAGTAAACAAGCTCTACGTTTTTTTTATTTACTTGTGTAGCCAGTCATTACCCTGTTGTTTCATTTGTTAGTGTTAATGTCATTTCAGCATGAAGTACTGTCCATAGAAATTGTATATATGGTACCTCATAACACTTGTGGAGTAAATGAGTCACTCACTTCATAACACTTTATTGTTCTCAAATACATATGTGGATTGTGTGGGTGCAGCTATCTCAAATACATATGTGGATTATGTGGGTGTAAATATTAATAATTAGACCTAAATTATATAAAGTCGTTAATCTTGTAAAATAGTTCTTTTTTATGTAATTATAGTCATTTTTTAAGTAAATTACATCATTTATGATATATTTACTACAAATACCACATTTAACATATTTAGTGGTGATTACAGTGGTAAACCAAGTAATTACAACATTTACGACCCTCATTACAAGTTTTTGAACAATTCACGTTTAACATAATTAAATAGTCCTTAAAATTGTAATTTTTTTACACATGACACAATATTACTGGATGACTTATTTACCTATACAACAAGTTGTTCATTTTTATATAATATTTTAAAATAGTTGATGCATACTACGCATCAACTCACCCTAGCCTTCCCCAAAATGTTATTTATTTTATAAAAACCTTTCATAATACATCACAACACTAAACTATATATATCGCAATGGGAAAAAAAAACTATATATATGATGACAATAAAGAGTTATGTCCACATAAAGTATATATCGCAAAGTTATTTATAAACATTTTCACACCACACCACAACATTAAACTATATGTAATATGATAAAGAAGAGTTATGTCTATATAAACTATATATCAACAAATTTATTTACAAGCTACTTTTAAAATGGGTGCAAGGTCGTACCAAATCCTCTTCTTCTTCACTATATAAAATGAAGAAATGGGACGCTCAAATGAAGAATCCAAACGTGAGTGATTTTTTAAGCTAGGTTCCCTATTCGTCGTGCCGCTGAGCCGCGTGTCGACAGAGTTCTCCTTACCATTGGCCTATGTGATAAGCTCGCTATATATGGCGTGGCGTTATCGACCATTATGGTCATACTAGCAAAACCAACTGTTTAATCCAACACAAATTATATATAGATAGCTGAGTATGCAGCAACGCAGGAGAGACACAAAGCACCGTGCTTAGATAACTATTTAGAGTTTTTTTGATTTTTGAAGCCTAGATGGCTATATTTTTTTGTATTTTCTCATGGTGAATAGTTAGGGTATATTTTTGGTATTTTCTCGACAGTCCCCCTACCATGGGCCCAGGTGATATACTCTCCATACTTGGCGCGGGGATATCGACCATTATGGTCCTATAGTCAAAACCAACTAATAGTTGGTTTGATTCAGCACAAAGCCTGGATAGCTGCGTATGCAACGGAGTAGGAGAAACACGGATGTGTCCTTGCTTACCTATAGTTTTTCTTATTTATCATGCCTGGACGACTATCTTTTTTTGTACTTTCTTGTGGTTACTGGTTAAGGTATTAGTATGACATGGGTTCAAGTGGGCGGTGCCTCCCTACATGGGCACCATGCGTCCGGGTTATAGGTGGTCTATGTACCAGGCTATTCCTTGGCAGTTCCTGAAGATGGTGATGTGGATGGACTTGGGGTTGATGGTTGTGACATCTGTAGCGGTGTTTCTGATCTGGTGCTTGTGTGGATGTCGTCGGACGCCTAGCACCATTCATGTGTGACATATAGATTTATAGTTATTGTAATATATAAAGAAACTTGAATGAGTGAAAAAAGGATTTGACCCTTGTAAAAGATTTTATTATGAAATCTTAATTATTGATTGTACTTTGTTTTTAAAGTCTTTCTATTTGACCCGTAAGAGTACGAGTAATTCAAATATTTGTGTTCATAACTCAAATACGATACGAGTACAAGTATGTGTATATTAGACCAACGTACCTAATTCAATTCAATACCATAAACCCTAAGAGTATGTTTATATTTGAATGATCATCATGGGTGGGTGGGTTCTTGACTTTATTGAACCGTAGGAGGGCTCATTTGGAAGAAAAGGAGAAAGTAGTAGAAGGTGATTGAAGAGCTACATTACAACTTTGCATATTTGTTAGAACATCTCTAACAACTTCTTCATTTTCTCTATTTTCTCTATTTTGAAGAATATTAGATTTGTTTTCAGTCCAACAACTTTCCAATCTCATTCTCTAAATTAGGGATGAAGACGAAAGAGAATGAGTCTTCCCCAAATTTTTAGCAAATGCTTAAGAGAATGCTTAATTCCCCAAATTAAAATCATCATAAATTCTTCAAGTGCTCCAACAAAAATATAGAATATTTTATTAAATATCTTATTGTTATAACAAAATGTATAGTAGAATATATTTTTGTTAAAATTAATCAAGATATATAATATTTTATTGTTGTAATAAATACGAAAATCTCTAAAATGGGCAAAAAGTTGGATTTGAAGCTTCTTCTCTTTTTTTTTTTGAAGATTTTGACATTTTCTTTCCCACTTTAAAGAAACTTTAAGAAAGCTGTTAGAGAACAATTATTTTGGGTTCATTTCGAAAGTTACAGCCTACTCTTCAACTCTTGGTTTGAACTCAAACTTTTCGCACCCACCGAACCAGCGAGCCTTCTCTCAAATGTGCCATATTAACTACGACCAAGTGGGTCAATGAAACTATTGTACATCGACTGTTAATAACTACATATTATCAAGCTTTGCGAAGTTAAGCAATTTTATTTAATTAATCACATTATTTGTTTATCCGCAATTGTTGCCATCAAGTTGTACACAATATCTCGTTCTTTTTTCATGAACAATATACGATATTTGTTATGATATATATATATATATATATAGTTCTTACCCATGTCAAAGAGAAGCTTCGTTTTGAAATTAAAGTGTGAAGTTTCTTATTTGACTCACTTTTCGGTCATATTTTCACATCTACACCGTTCAGTTTGTATAACATAATGCATAGATCATTTTTGCAAAGTTTCATCAAATTTGAAGATCGTTTGGGTTTTCGTAATCGTTATTTACATAAACAGCTCTGGTTAGATAGATTTATAGTTCGTTCATTGATTTAATCTAATTCGGTACCCAAACGATCATCAATTTAGATGAAATTTTGCTTGAATGATCTATACATTAGTATCAATAAACTCAACAATTGAGATGTGGAAATATGACCGAAAAGTAAGTCAAAAATAGCAGGGAACAAGCGAAGCTTTGTTCTGGATAAGAACTGTATACATATATTTATATATATATATATTTATATATTCATCCAAAAACTTTATTGAACCGAAAAGTTTAGTTGTTGAACTTAAAAAACAACAAACGTCGCACGCACCGTCACCTCCACCGCCACTAGCAAGAAAAAGTAGTAGTAGAAGCACAAGGAGCACAAGCAGAGAGTAGGCGTCAAAGAAAAGCAAAGAACTCACTCCGATCGAGACCATCAAGCGTTATTACAACTTTTTATACCACATCATATCACGGATGCAAATTTGCTTCCCACCCTCATCCCTACCCACCTAGTTGAATGTCACATGTCATATCTTTTAATTACTCTAACCATGGTTAACAACATTTATATATAACAATATATTATATTATCTTTTACTTTAAATCACTCTTTTTTCTTTTTCTTTTTCTAAACAAAATAACAAAGCCTAACAAATTTAAGACTCCTCAAGATCGATCAACAAAGATATATAACGTCTGAGTGTTTTTTTGAAAGAATAATTACCAAGTCGACATATTTGAAATACCCACT
>NC_020496.1:20637844-20655918 GCF_000184155.1 Fragaria vesca subsp. vesca | reverse complement strand
TATATATATATATATATATTGGCACTAGCATTAATGCTAAACAAAAAATTAGGAGTAGCATTCAGACGCTAAAAAAATAAAATTAGAAAGCGATATAAGGACAAGGAAGAAACCCAGTGACCTGAGTCGATAACAACGACACTAGGAGGAGTCATAATAAATTTGTTAGACTTTGTTAAAATTGTTTAGAAAAAAAAAAAAAGATTAATTAGAGTAAATTTAGGAGATGATTACCCAAAAAAAAAAAGTAAATTTAGAAGATAATATAATTTATTGTTATAATTGGATGTTGTTAACTATGGTTAGTATGATTAAAAGATAGGACATGTGGCGTTCAACTAGGTGAGTAGGGATGATGGTGAGAAAGTATGGGTGGGGAGCAAATTTACATCTCCACGTCACTAAACTATATATATCACAATGGGAAAAAAAAAAAAAATACTATATATAAGATAATAATAAAGAGTTATGTCCACATAAAGTATATGTCACAAGTTATTTATAAACATTTTCACACAACACACCACAACACTATATATAATATGATAAAGAAGAGTTATGTCTATATAAACTATATATCATCAAATTTATTTACAAGCTACTTTTGAAATAGGTGCAAGGTCAAACATTCAAAGAGCAGACTTTCCCTAAATATCCCTAAATAGTATTTTGCAGCGGCTGGATTCTCTACCGGCAAGCGAAACCAGCAGTCGAAACTCTTCAGAGTTGTCGAAGTCTTCAAGAGAGAAGTCGTCGAGAGATTGCAGCTTACCAAATCCTCATCTTCTTCACCATCATCATCCCCCTAACTTGTTCCCATTTTCTAAGTACTAGCGCTACTTCTCTATTATCCTCATCCAACACTATATTAAGCGAAGAAATGGACACTACAATACGTTATTTGCGAGGAAATTTGTCCTCACTGAAAATTGACATCTCTCATCGTTATAGCTTTACAGCGAAGAACCTTTTTTTTCGTGTTCAGTTGGTCGAAGAATGCTCATCAAGAAAAGCTTCGACGACGATGATTTCAATCTTTTCAACATACTTCTATGACTTTTATCGATCATCATTACAGGTTGAGTGATGTTTATATCGTGTGTGTATGCTATTTTGTTTCCCGGTGTAATACGGCTTCCTTATCGGACTAGGAAAATGTCTAAATATCTCTACTCCAGCTAAAACCTGAAATCCTTTCACGATTGTAGTTTAATTTCTTCAAGATGATTATCGTCAAGGGTCAATTACACACCTCCTTTGTGTAAAAAAGTCAATTCTTTGAGCTATGTCATCAGTTCGGTGAAATTAAACTAAGAAATAGTTTTATATATCATGCTGAACCTCATCACCTTCTACATATAAATTGAACTAGATTAGGCAAGTAGCAGTATGAAATCACCGTCAAAATTTGCTCCCCTCTCATAAGTTCTTGTGCTGCGCAGTGCGCGCAGACTTATGTTTCGTTCCTTAGTGTTGTAGGCCTTCTCTGACAGTTAAAATACTCTTCAATGAGACATTCAGACAGTTATGATACTCTTCCATGAGACATTCGTATCTCAACTTCTCGATGCTGCGAAGTCCATGAGACCTTCACCACAGTCTTCACGTTCACGGGGAAGGTTTTGTTCTAGGAAAGCGAGAATTGAGGAGTGGTGGCGTTGTTGAAGGAATCCAAGGCTTCAAAATAAAACAAAAGTCTAAGGCTCAAAGGTTTTTTGTTGGCACAGGGGTAATTTGAATCCGCTACCAACTTATTCTTTTTTCTCTCTTTGATTTTAGTTTATGCTCTTCTTCGTTTTTCATTGTCTTCTATGAATTTATATTCTGATTCAATTTTGAATTTCACATTGTATATGAATTTTAAACCTTTCAACTACATCAAATCACAACTGAACAACTTTCTTGGTGGTTTGTTTGTATCTTTCTGTTTGGTATAGTCTTAAAGTTTTGTTCTCTTACGAATAATGTAATTTTAATTTTTAATGCAAATTTCTTGATGGCTTGAAAACTTTAAAGTCTTAGAGAATGGTTTTGTGTTTTATATTGGTAAGAATGAATGTTTCCAACTAGTCATTGAAAGAGGGTAAATGCAAGTTCTCTGTTGTTTCCATAAGCTGAAAACTCTACTTTTAAGTGATTGCATTTGAAATACATAAGAAACTAATAGTATAAGAAGTTTCTTACTTTGTTTTAATGAAGCATCAAATATAGCCAATGCAGCATCATTTGTTCATCAGAGTCTATTTATTTTTCTATACGAACAGTTATACACTATGCAAGCTGACCATTGTATCCCCTCATATTTAATGGATATGATGAGGCTATAGAGAATAAATTTTAGATATGTAATGGACAAAGCCTCTACTGGAGTCTTGGCATTTGAAATGTTTCAGCCACGTATTTGAGAATTAATGTTAGATGTCATTTTGGGTTTAAGCGTTTTCCTGTGCTTTTGTAGGAGGTTTTCCAACGGCCTTAGAAGTCACTTTGTTTGACAACTTCTTTTACTTTTAATACATGGTTGAAAACAGTCCAAAGTTAGAAGCATATCAATTATTAATCGAAATAAAAAAAATAAAAAAAATCAAGATCTTCATGGCTTCTTCACTAAATTTGTTCATAATTTTCTGTCCTGAAACTTATTAATTTCAATGAACATGAAGAGTGCAATGACTTTGTTATTTGTCTTGCTGCCCTATGCATGTTTTATGTTCATTCCTTCTTGGATTAATTACAAAACATCATCCGTACTATGATGCTATTTTTATTTTCATACCTAACTATTAAAAACTTACATTTTCATACCCGAAGTTTCATTTTGTTAGTATTTGGATACCCTAACCACTAACACTGTTAAATTTTGAGGGTATTTTCGTCATTACAATAAATATATCATTTTTTACATTTACTTTAACAAAATAATTTATTTTTTGAGGTTATCAAATACAAATAGAACAATTTACTTTAGCAAAAATACTCAAAAAAAAAAACTTCAAATTAAAATATTTATTTTTGCAACAATAGTGATAAAAGTTAATAGAACTCTTGTATGTATATATATTTTTAGAGCTACCTGTTAAGCAAAACAAAATAAAATAAATTATATTGAGAAAATATCAAATATCGATAGAAATTTTATCATATTTTATATAAACATGGTATATTTAACCAAAAATAGATTAAACATGTTTATATAAAAATTTGATAAAATTGTTATCGATTTTCGATATTTTCTCGATATAATTTATTTTAATTATATATTTTAATTTTATTTATTTTATTTTGTTTTGTTTAACATATAAGGTTTATAGTTGATACTAAAGAAAATCAAATACAGAATACAAGAGGCTTGGTTATGTTACTTACCTCCATCCTTGATTTTTTGAGAACTTTTGGATTTGAAAGCTGCAGGACTTGGAAGGTGTTCACCTGCAGTTTCTGGTTCAAAATAAAGCTTAGCAGAGATGAGTTATGGGTTCTGGTAGTAATATGTTTTTAAACAAATTCTCAAACCCAACAACTTAAGCTCTGTAGCTAACTGGCCAACTATGTTTACGAACCCAACTATGTAATGCCTAGATCAAATCAAATACCTTCGGATTTAAAATACAACTGTTTTACTTGCTATGACAGTCCAGGAAGATTTTGATGAATTCTTCAATTTCAAGATTGTGTAGGATACACTATGCGATTATTATCTTATCAACATGTCACGCTCTTCCAGGCTCAACTTACAGGGATGAATGGACTTTCAATCACTGAAAAATTGCAGGTATGGCGGTAATTGTTCGAAACAACAATAGTGCGATGATTGCTGGTCACTCTGGAGTCGCCCTCACTCGATCTCCTCTAGAAGCAGAACTAATCGCAATTTGCGATGGTCTTTTGTTGTTAAGCAATCTGAACCCATGCCCGGTTGTTTTTGCCTCTGATTCTTAAATCCTCATCAACGCCATGATCTCAAGAACCCCTCCTTCAGATTGGAGGGTTGCAAACCTCTTTGCTCAAGCCCGGTACCTCTCCTCAACCCGGCAAATCAGCTGGTTATGGACCAGTAGAAAGGCAAATCGTACAGCAGACTGCGTCGCTGCCCTTGCCCTATCGGATTCTTGCCCCTCAGATTGGGTGTCGAACCCTCCTTCCTCCTTGATGAATATTCTGGTGTATGATGAACTGCCGTGTCCTCATTAGCAGTCTGCCCCTGTTTTTCTTTATTTTGTTTTTGTTTTTTTCTTTCTCTTTGTTGTTTCCTCTCGCCAAAAAAAAAAAAATCACTGAAAAAAGTCAAGAAACATCTCCTCTGAAATCTCATAACAAACTACCCTAGAATGCAGCACAAGAAATAACAGTAATTGATAAACCCATCCTGCTAATGAGGCCAACATTCAGATTTCAAAGTCTCCATACAGAATAACAAAACAGATTATAGTATTCCAGGTCGACCAGCCTCACACAAAGAGTTTTAAACTGTATTACAAGATCTCATACAGACCAAAGAAAAACAGTAGAATTCAATATGCCAACCATACACTCATCCACAACTCCATCTCCGTCACCAGGGGAACAAAGTGCAGCTCTAAGAGTACACAATTTGATCAGTTATGAAAGCTTTGAGGCCCTGTAACCTGCAACAAATATAAGCAAATGAATGTTACATTGTGATAATGATGTAGATCAGAAACAAAAGAGCGGCAAAGAATCAAACATTGATACAAGGAAAAGAAGACTCAGGACTGACATTCTTAAGACACAATAAATCCAACCAATAATGACATGACTGCACACATTTCTATTGAATAAAAGTTGTTTTGGATGCTTGAATGGGAACGTCATGACATTTGTAGTAGTTTGCTGATATGATCTCACACAAATAGTGAATGTTAAGATCGACAGAGGATAGCACAACATACCATAGAATTAGTCACGATGCCTAGACCGACTGTCATTGTGCTTGTCATTCCCGTACCTTCTTCTCTCACTTGATCTGGAATCCTGTCTATCTCTCTCAGTCTCCTTATTTTCCCGTTGTTCCTCCAGGTTTTCATGTCTTCTGTATCTACGCTCCCCTTCATCTTCTCCATGCCTTCTAGACTTCTGCCCATCTTCATTATGTCTGACAGTTTCATGCCTTCTCCTCTCACTTGATCTAGACTCATCATATTTTGCTCTCTTGTAATCCATATGTCTATCCCTCTCAATATCCTCATTTGCCCCCTTTTCCTCTCTATTACCTCGCTTTCTACTTTCAAGACCCTGTTCCAGACCTTCCCTGGGCCTTCTATAATCATGGTCCACTTCATCTCTTTCATGCTTCCTTCCTCTTTGAAGTTCACCATTGTAGTGCCTTCCACGTCCTCCATCACCCTCTTCAACCCTTTCCGGTTTCCTCTCAATATTAGTATCATCATTAGCATCATTCCTGTCACTTCTTCTACTTTTTTCTGTAATTGCACCTCTACTTTTTCTGGATCTTTCATAGTCAGATTCACTATCAACATCTTCAACCCTTCCAGGTTTCCTCCCAATATTAGTATCATCATCATTAGTATCATTTCTGCCACTTCTTCTACTCTTTTCTGCTATTGCACCTCTACTCTTTCTGGATCTTTCATAGTCAGAATCATCTTTATCTACCCTGCGGATGCCCTGATGATTTCTTTGCAGCTCAATTTGGCTACTTTTCCTTTCCATTCTGCTGTCAAGATCAGCCTCATGCCCAGAGTCATGCCTTTTGTTTGGTTTCACATGTTGTTTGCCCTTTTCAATTCTGCTCTTCGGCAATTCTTCAGGATAACCAGAATCATCATCTGAATCATGCCTCCTGCGAGGTTGTTGTGATTTCTTGACTTCCTTTGCGGATCTATCCTCGGCATCTTCACTGGCAGCAGAATCATCAGTATCATCATTTCTGCTTTTACTATGCTTCTTTACAACCTTCCTTTTCTTGTCACCATCATCTTCAGAACCATCTACATCTGCATCATGCCTCCTACGAGGTTGTTCGGGTTTCTTGACTTCCCTTATGGATCTATCTTTGGCATCTTCACTGGCACTGGAATCATCAGTATCATCGTTTCTGCTTTTACTATGCTTCTTTACAGCCTTTTTCTTCTTGTCAACATCATCTCCAGAATCATCTTCATCTGATTCATGCCTCCTACGAGGTTGTTTGGATTTCTTAATATCCTTTCTGGATCTAGCCCCCGCATCCTCACTGGTATCAGAATCATCAGCTCTATCGTCTCGCCTTTTACTATGCTTCTTTACAACCTTTTTCTTCTTGTCAACATCATCTCCAGAATCATCTTCATCTGAATCATGCCTCCTACGAGGTTGTTTGGATTTCTTAATTTCCTTTCTGGATCTATCCCCCGCATCCTCACTGGTATCAGAATCATCAGCTCTATCGTCTCGGCTTCTACTATGCTTCTTTACAACCTTCCGCTTCTTATCAACATCAACATCTGAATCATCTTCTTCTGAATCATACCTCTTCTTATTGTATTTCTCAACCTTCTTCGATGTATCAACTTCAGAATCATCTTCTTCACTGCTGCTACTTCTACTACAACGCTTTTTCTTCTTATCAGGTTTCAGAGGGCTACCACTGCTATCTGTATCAGAAGAATCATCCTTATGCCTTCTCTTCCTGCTTCCTTTCTTTTTCGTCCGCCTAGACTCCTTCAGACTCTTTTTCTTATCTTTCTCAACCTTCTGCTTCTCCTCCACAGACTTCTTCCACCCATTATCCCTATCCAAAAACGAATGCTCTTTCCTCTCATAATACCTACTACCATCATTCCTCGGACTAATTATCATTCCCTCCTCAATCTCCTCAGCATTTGTTTCTGTAACTTCAGGCTTTAGCTTAAGAGCATCTCTTAGGTTCTCCATCTGCTTCTCCTTCCTAGCTGCAATCTGGTGGGTCTGTGTATCCGAAACCCTGTTCAAAATATACAGTGTCAATCAATACACCATAACTAAGAGCGTAGTCGATATGATCAGATCTAGCCTATATAACTACAACTACAAGAGCCGAAAAATAAAAACCGAAAATCATACACAGCAACAAAACCTTGCATCATCAATCAATAACATAACACATGCTACCTGAGCTATCAAAAACCGAAATCATGCTTCAAATTACTTCTTAAGATTATTAAACAATACAAAAACACCGGAAACAGATTAATTAATCTACCAACTAAGCACTGCAGAAAAACAAAACGAGATTAGATTATTGAGGATTGTGAATCTCTTACTTCTTATCTCCTCCGAGAACAATGGCAGTGGGCCCGCCCATCTCCTCCGAGGCGGCGGCGGCTTCGAGAGTCCTCCTAACTTCGGCGACCTTCTCGGCGATCTCATCGTCGGTGAATCCCTGATCGGTCAGCTTGTCTTCCAGCACGACGAGCTTGAGCTCAATCTGGCGCTTGCGGTCATGCTCGAGGATGTCACGGTTCGCCTTCTTGGAGACGCCGGCCATGCCTTGGTCGCCTTCAAAGCCTCGGGAGTTACCGTCGGCCTTGCCGGTCTTGGATTTGATGAAGAACTTGTTCGTCTGGATGTAGCCATTGGTTCCTGACCCTCTCGGAGTCTGTAACCCTATGCCGTTGTACATATCGGAATCTGAGTTTAGCGACGAAACCCTAAATGAATTTGAGAGGAAAACTAGAAAGCGCGACGAGATGTGTTTGCTCTCTCTTATAAGAGGAGAGGAAGAGAAAAATATCTAAAACCTTTTCTCAGATTTGAAAGGAAAATAAATATAAATAAAAAATAGAAAAAGAAAAAAAATCATGGGGTCAGGGGACACGTGCTGCGTCTAGGCGGTCCATAGTGTCATGGGCCTATACATACCGCGGGGTCCCTCATTTAAAAGGAATAAAACGGATCATATGGGCTAGACGGACACGGGCTGCGTCTAGGCGGTCAGGTGTCACGTGGGCCTAAACGGGTTGGGGGCCCTCCATTTAACACGGGCTGCAATCTGATACATGGTCGATTAAAGCAACCATCTTTCACAATACGCAGTATTTAGTTTGAGCTTAATTGATCATATATTCCTCTTGGTTTCTAACAGTTTTAGATTACAAAAGGAGTCTTTACATGAATTGGTGTAAGTGCAGGGATTCAGAAGCGGAGAGTTGTCATAGAAAACGGCCATGGGGAGAAGCTTGTGGGGACATTACAAGAGCTCGTTGGGTTCCTCAAAGGGACAACACAGCTCTTTCTTCCTTATTTTGTGCCATGAAATTATATCACTGGTGATTGTTGAAAAAAGTTTGTAATTTGTAGGTATTCTATGATCAGTGTGTTGAGAGGAGCTGTTTTAATTTGGTTCCAACATGACTTCGCTGGAAATGGGTGAGCTCTTCAAAACAATTTTCCTAGCTCTTTACCATTCTTACCATCTTCTTTCTACTTCTTGTAGTTTTCTTCAGTTCGGATGTAACTATCCTCTTTCTACTTCTTGACTGAATTAAATGGACAGCCAGGGACGTATCTACCTCCTACGTTAATGGCAACCCTAGCTAGAATATGGTCTATATATATAGCAACACATTTAATATGAATTAACTACTGTTTAGCATAATAATGTAACATTATGAACCAGATCGAAGATGAATACGATTATGACATCACCCATGGTGTTCTCTGGGTGTTGTTCCCAATCCTGATGTTGAAGGGCGGAGGCAGATTACTTTCAAAATCGAGAGCCACCTTTAATATGTTTAGCATTATGGTACAAGCATGCTTTAGGCTAAAACCGACTACATCCAGAAAGAAAAGGAAAATATATCCAACCATGACCAAATTTAAGTGGAGTAAAAGAAGAGACATTGCTATAACTATTTGTTAACAAAGGTCAAAACTTTTGCCCAACTTGTTCAAAGAATGTCTATGGATACATGCAACAAGAGCATACAGTATTCATACTATGGTACAAACTATTGGGTATATATTATGGGTACAAACTTTTGCCCACCTAGAATTTCGGTGGGTATATATGTACCACGTCGAGGCAGATAAAGAACTTGACTATGATCAACATCTAAAACCAGAACCGCTTAAAGTCCAACCCAGTAAGAACGTCCATTGCTGTTGTGAATCGGTAAACTGCTGGGTGATGCCACTCCCCATTCGTACCAGACCTGAATCACATTACATAGGTACAGATTAATAACTCATTACAAGTCAAAGACCACAAACTCAGAAACAGTATAATCACCTTGGAAGGGCTACAACAACGCCAAAAATGTACTTCAAGAGAGGAACCAGGACTCAAACAAACTGGTGTCCTTAATGGGAAAAATATGGGAAACCAGCTGAACATGTTTGGTGTTGATGTTGCTGGTTCAATGCCAAGATGAACTTCTTTGTACAGTGTGGAGTCAAAGTAGCCAGCAAATCCTAAAAGCCACAGGGGAAAGTCAGTAAGATATCATGATATATCAAATTCTATCAATGATATAAACATCATAATTCCATCCCAGCATATACATATTCAGATGGTTCACTGGTCTACTTAAAATAACAAATTTACTTGCAATCTTAAAAATCAAGGGTGCAGAGTAGAGCAAAACCATCATATTTGAATTGTTATACGTGTATTCACTCACCCTCTTTACATCACATATTTTAACCTCCTAGATTGTAAACGATTGTCATTATAATTCGTTTAGTGGAGCTTTTGTTTTAGGCCACAACTAATATGACATCATACAGAGACGAAGAAGAATTTATAGCAAAAGATTGGCCTTTCAGTGTTAATTTATATTATAACATGATTCATTAAATTTTTTAATTACATCACACAAGAGTCATCCTGGCACACAATCAGAGAATTTGAGCACACTCACAAGAAGCAACACATACCATGAACCATAGCAGACCCAGTATCACCAGATATTTCAAACTTCAACTTCGTGTAGCGGCTATTGCTTTTGTCAATTGATCGGTTTGGATGGGTGAACGTGAACACCTGTTTATTGGAAACAATATCAGATGATAAAAACCCTAGACAAGGGTCGAAAGTAACACAAACAAGTGAACTAAAACTGAGAACTAATATCAAAGATGAGTGGTGTGGAAAAACTCACGGGTTGAGGAGGAGCCAGTCTAGCAATGTTGTGCAATTTAACAACATAAGCAGTTTCAAAGTGTGCAACATCTTTATGTGCCTTAACCTGCAAGAATAAAAAAAATCACAACTATCAAGTCCAAAAAAGTCTGAAATAGACAAACTAAGAAATGATGGGCACAAGGATGTGAGCATACATCGTTGTAAAGCTTTGAAGCAGTCACTGGATGGATGTAACTCGTATACCTGATATGAGGCATATCAGATTTTTAGACAAGCCAGAGTTCTGAAGAATCTGATTAATCCAACAAACTATGAGGGCAAAAAGAGAAAGAAATCAAATATTTACATACGAGGAAGGTATTGAGATTCCATCTTCTTTCAAAAATTTCTGCGCTCCATCAAGACACTCAGGAGACAGCTCATTATCACCAAAAGAACCCAATAATTCACTAACCTGATGTAATTAAAGGGAATATTAACATCACAAACAAATAAGTCATAAAATTAAAACACATGAAATCTAACTAACCATAAGAATACTGGCTTACCAAAATGTCAGCTTTCTCAGGAGCATCCCAATGTCTCATATCGCTTGAAATTATGGAAACAATGTTTTCCCACCCCTCTAGTTTAACCAAGCTCTGTTCCAAAAAACAGACATCAATATATGAAATGTTGCACCATCACAGAGGAAGACTTCAAACACTTGCACACCCAGGAATATTCAATTGCAAGGTGTCAAAATCAAGTTGCAATAGGGAGAATTTAAACTCACATGAAGTGTAACTACAGCATTTGGATTTTTTTCCACGGCGTAAACTTTAAGCCTGCGCCCAGTTTCTTCAGCTGCCTATACACGAACAGAAGCAATAAAAATGTTTAAATTGTCTCCACATAAACCCAGTTTGCTTATACAGAAAAAGTCCAACGACAAGTATGTAAGAGACTGCGGGAGCCACCTGCAGTGATGCCCTAACTAGAGGCCCACGTCCTGCTCCTACAACCATTAATACCTTGCCACAAATGAAAAAAAATAAATCATATAAGCAATGCCACAAACTTAATAAATAACCATTAAACCACATTATTAACAGGCAAGCAGCTTACAGTGGTTACTGTAGAAGACTTTTCATCTGGAACCCTGTCCTGTAAAGCTTTGGCAATTGCCCTTTGGTACTAACAATGAAAAAATAACATATTATATAAAGCTCCTCAAAAGGATACAACTAACTAAAATGATAATTACAGAATTCAATTAACAAGTACCTGAATATATTTTGTTGTATCCTTTTCAAATGTCTCATAAGTCTGAGCCTCTAGATTATCCATGAGTGGCTGCATTGTAATATCGAATCAAATCACTAGACACAATCAAGAAAGAAATTACTAAAGGAAAAATAATCCAACAGAGCAGTAGGCAAAGAAGAAAACCTGTAAAGGTGACTGCAAGAAATCCCTGTAACCAAGCTGCATAAGAATAGAAGAGTCAAACAAAGATAATGAAAGTGAGTGAGAGAGAGAGAGAGAGAGAGAGAGAGAGACCTACAAACCGTTCTTGCTCAGGAAGTGGATCCATCCTTTGGTAGAGATAGCCAACATAATCCAAATAAGGTCTCAAGGGATGTTTCTGTACACCTGAATGTCAAGAATTCTTCTTCAGAAAGGTAAACATAAAAAAGAGGAACTGAACATCAATGCTTGAGTTAATAAAAGCTCATTTCATTAAAAATCATTATGAAAGTTTCTTCTCTTTTATTTTCTGAAAATGCAAATGGTAACAATCACTCATAAGCACTTATGAAATGATTGCTGTCAAAATAGTAGCTTAAGCTTTTCTGGCTCAACCAGCTGATTTAATTTTTCAAGGAAATAGTGTATGCTTAAGTAGAAGTATTAAGGATCATACATTTTTAAACTGCACATAGATCTTACCATCAACATTGTTTTCATTATTATTTGCAGCTAAGTCTGAATTCATATTGGTAAGACTGTGTACAGATTGTCCTGATAAAACTATCTGAAAATCACATGACAAAGATTAGTAAAGTGAAAATTAGATCAAAAGAATTGAGAAAATTAGCAAAAAAGGAAAGATTCACTTTAGTTAGGTAAAAAACTAAATATAGACAATGGCGAAAGAACCAATTGAAGGAAAGAAAAGCAGGTTATATCCCTTTGATATATTCAATCAAACAAATCCTTTTGCCTCAATACCAGTATCCAAACAAGTAGGATCCATTCAAATTCATTCTACTATATTCACCAATCCCATATTTTAAAGTATCATGACAAAATAGTTTTGTTGATAACCAAAAAAAAATATAGATATATAAATTCGGATATATCACTCGAGATATCTTCCTCAAGGCCTAAAGTACAGGGTTGGAAGGTGATTTATTTTGAAACTGCAGGGAAAGAAGAGACGAAACTTTGATGTAACAAAGAATATTGTCAACTGATGACAAATTCTTCACAAATACCTGTATAGAATGGTTGAAAAACCCAGAAACTAGCTTTTGGTGGCGTTTTGACAGACATGGGTAACCTCGTGCATTTGTTAGAAAGCACTGTAGAATCAACAAGAACATTGTTACAAAATTAGCTTACCATTGAACCACCAAGCAGCAAGTAACATTTGCTGATCATAAGAAAACCAACAGTCTAAAGCATATGATTACATCAGTACTGAATATGGCTGCTCGGACAGACTCCCCAAACCAACGCCCAAGTGAATTTGCAGAGGGTAGTGAACTCCTAACGAATTAAAAAAAAAGTATCAAACTCTGGTCGAATGATCACAATTTAGTCGAAATGAATGAGGATGGTCAATGTTGAACTTACAGAACATCAAGGACAACTGATAATTGACTGTGATGTTCACATAGTAGACGAAATGAATTCCAAGTGTCCCAAGAATCCTCCTGGATGGGAAATACAAGATACATAGGATGATTACCATCTGAAGTTCCACGCAAAATCAACAACCTCAACAAAAAAGGGGCAACTCACCAAATTATCAGCGTTAACAGAAGCTGTATCATTATCAGTCTTGACCAAAGGAATCCGCAGCCACAACTAAATAACAGGAAATGTAATTAGGAAATTCGAGAAGCAGAAAACACAGGGAAATACAATAAACAGGTTATGACAACGAAAGGTACTCACCTGCATACTTTGTAGACCCTGTAAAATCTGATTTACACACCTAGCATAATTCGCACATGACTTTCCCTTTGGAGGTGGAAGAAGACATGCCTGCACAAGTAATACATGACATTTAAAATGCCATCACAGAAAATGGATTCAGTTAATGAACTTCAAAACTAATTTGGCGTAGATAAGTACACAGGACATATTACGTGTCCTGTTTAAGCAATGCAAAATATTTGATGAAAAACAATTCAGATTATACAGACCTGCAGGGACAAATGAGACGCCCATGCTACCTCCTGCTTCAATGTAATTTCTGAGTCGCTTCGGAGGATCTCGTCTTCAGAATCTAAGTCAATCCAGGAGCTAATTTTTCCTGAAAGTTTTCAAAAATCCACTATGAGCAGGCAAGGTATTAGTATGCAAGGAAAGGTACGGAGAAAAGTGAAAGGAACAAAAAAAAATAGAAGAACAAGAAAATGGAGAACATTAGATGCACAAAAGGAGAAAACACAGGGAACAAAAGAATCTCTTTTGCACAGTACACCCTGATGGAATAACAGAATCTCTTCCAGTCTTCCCTGTGTCTTCTGCTTCTTGAGTTTGTAGTTCATCAACCGAAGGAAATGTGATTCGTACCCACGACATGATTGCTCCATTGGGCAGGGCTCAAAACCAAGTCTGACCCAGCAAATGGCAGAACACTAAATGCACCACTGTTCTTTTGCATTAAGCTTGGCCGATAAGAGGGATCCATCTACATAATGAAATCAAACAGGTCAGTTGCAAAATTCGATTCAGATGACAAATGGAGAAAGAATATAGAATGAATGAAAATAAACAGGCAAAGACCTTAGAGACACAATCACAAACTGTAAATCGGTCAGAATATTAACAATGAGGCATTTAAGAACCTATATACATAATGGTCGGGGCAGATTATTTGAATATTTTCAAAATATTGAAACTAAGAGCTCATTTGAGGAGCCAATTGGAGATGCTCGAGCAGTTTTTCTATTACAGTGCTGACAAATTGAACAGGTTAACACCCAACTAGGAGTAGAAATATTGACAATGTAGTTAATAGCCTAAAGGTGAAACCAGATATATGTTTCACTATTAAAGGTCACCAACAAAGCATTATTTTGGGTGAGCTTACTGACCATCTACACAAATGAATAGCCATCGCTGACCATGTGTAATTGGCTAATTAGCCACCAGGAGCAAGCATTTTATTTTTGTTTCATCTGACTTGACATCGTTTTATATAGAAGATATTGGAAATATAAACCTGTTGACCCTGATGAAAAATTTTCAGATCTGACAAGGATAAAAAGAAGTAGAAAGGTACCAGAAATTAAAAGAAAATGTAGGTAATGACCTAAATGTAAAGCCAGAGTTCTGCTTCACTAGTAAAGGCCACCAACAAAGCGTTACTTTCGGTGAGCTTACTGACCATTCACACAAAACAACAGCCATCTGGCTATATGTGACTGGCTAATTAGCTACCAGGAGCAAAGTAAATGCAGAATTGTACACGGCAAAACCACAAATAACTAATTAAACATTCAAACATTACTATTTAACTCAATCTTTTCCCATTATCTTAAGTAGAAAATACCACGAATGTAGTTAGTGGCTGTAGAGTGAAGCCGCATGGTAAGGCAGCTGCACCGGACCGCCTCTAATGCAACATTGTTCTAGGTGAGCTTATTGACCAATCACATAACAAGTACAGCTTTACAGCCGCTACGTGACTGGCTTGTTACTCACCGTACAAGATTGGAACTTAAACATTACTAAGAATCCACAATTACTAACCAATAGCAAAACCTAAAATCCAAATCAAATCCTAACTTGACAATGTGGTTAGTGGCTGTAGAGTGAGAGCTGATGGTAAAGCAGCCGCACCGGACCGCCTCTAACACCTCACTATAGGTTGAGCTTATTTGACCATTCACATAATAGTCAATACGTGACTGGCTAGTTAGTCCCCATGATTATCTGAATTTCTAAACACAGCAGCGAAATAAAAATATAGGAATAAGACGACGGACCAGAGTAGCGACGACGAAGTCGAAGGAGCCATGGATGAGATTCAAGGAGAGGAGGTTAGGCATGTCATCGCTGAACTCGGTCTCCACGCCGCAGTAGCGAGACTCGCTCTTGTCCCCTTGTCTTTCCCCAAGCGGCATTTTTTGGTGCTCACTGTAACTGCTCTGCTTCCCTAAACCCTAATAGAGAGAGAGAAGAAGAAGCAGAAGCAGAAGGGTTTAGGAGAGGCTGCGGAGCTTTAAGGACTAGGGTTTTGGATTCAACGCAGTTTTGACGGGGTTGTTTTGGTAATTACGACCTATCTGGGTTTCATTTTAACTGAGGTCTGGGCTAGGCGGAACCTATGCGGGTTGGGCCTGCGCAGGCGGGTCGGTCCATCTTAAAAAATATATATAAAACGACGACGTTGAGGAGGAAAACATGCGATGGAGTCTGAGAGAAGCGCGGGCTGAAGAGGGCAGTTCTTATCTAAACCAAGCTCACGAGATTATCATTTAACCTAACTACTGCAATTTCTGCTTTGCTTTCCCTTGGGATCAGTTCAATCAGCTACTATGAGTATAGAGCAAATCATCAGTAGATCAGTTTATATGCTCGCAATTTTTGCGTTCAACAAAAAATGAGGGAATGAAGCAGAAATTAAAAGCCAATGACAATGAAGAAACACTTCTGAGAGGTTAAAAAGCTTATTCATGCTCCATACGACAGAGTTCATAGCACAAGGAGACTAAAGTGCATATCTATCATCAATATTATCTACATTCCAATATACTCCGTAAAGTTGCTTGATTTACAAGCTTATGAGCATAAAATAGAACATAAACGCAAACATAGAACCATCCACCTGAGCCCTTCTTGTGAAGGCCATAGACTTCAAGCACTGCCTTTTATAACATTTCCATAATCAGCTCCATGCACCTCTGCAAAACCACCACCCTTGACATCCTTATCCAAATCCTCAAAGTAGTCCTCTCGGGCATTGTCGGCCAACATGAGAGCAACCAGCCAGAAAAGGGATGAATCAAGGGATACAAAAGCACCGCCACCAAGGAGACCGGTCTTAGCAGTGGGGCACGTTGTTTCAATATTGTGATGAACATTTCGTGATAGATGCAGTTGCTCCGTTATTGTAGTCCATAGCAACAGAGCTGCAGCTAGTCCTGCTGTAAGCCTGTGTAATTCCACCACCGTCAAAGAAACACAATTAGAAAGAGGATGAAAACTTTTGGCAGACTGCCTACGCATAACGGAACTCTAGAATAAGATGGTTTAAACTAAAACATTTCGTTCACTAAACATTATCTGAAATGATGTCAACTTGAATGATAGATAGCGTGTTCAAGATGGATGTCATAATGCAATGTATTTCACACAATAGGTCTGGTCCTTCAAACTCCTTTTTACAGGAGTGAATTGCTATGTCATCTATTCCACCGATTCTTATGATCCATGTCTTTCATACACCAGATCCATACTAGGCTTCCTTGCAAGTCCTTCACCAAGTCCCAGTCATTGATTAAGTACTTGCAGAGCCACCATTGTATTAAGTTGACAAATATTCTAGCAAGATATTATCCTCTTCCCATGAATGAACAACAATGAAAGGGTATATTATGCAGCATGAGATGCATTATAGAGAAGTCTAGCAGGAAAATATGTAGGCAGTGAAAACTGAAAAGCAGTATATCTCAGGAGTCAGAACCAACATATATGTCAATACAAATCAGCGACAAAAATGCATATATCAGACAAAACTGCAGCATAGAAAAGCACACTCACAAAGAAATGTTGAAGAACACGACGAAACTCTTGCTCCGGAACAAAGCAGCTTGTGGAAGGGACTTCCCTTGATATGGGTAAAACAATGACAAGAACCCGACCACTGTAGACACAAGGAGAAATGCAAATGACAGATATCCCAAGGCAACCGAAGGATCAGAAGGATACTTGCAAACAACAACATCTTTCCCTGGCAATGGAGTTCCAGATGCAGGCTGCAAATGCATCAAAACAAAGTATCCAATCAGTAGCCAACAAAACGAGTATACCAGTAAAAACTCAGCTGAAAACGAGCTTATCTTATAGAATGGGACTCGGTTTCTGTGCTAAATTTGATTCTGATGATTATTCTGAAACATAACTATTACTTTCTTAGGGATTGATTCAGCAAACTCAAGTCACTGACTCTTAATCCCCGAATCTATCTGGGCACCAGTATTCTTATGATTCAAGGCATTGGCGATTCATACAGTACTGACACTATCCAAAGGAAGAAGATTTACAAAGTACAATATTCTATCATCATTGAAATACACAAACTCCAACCTTACAGATATGACATACTCAAAATTCAATCTTTGATATAAACAAACCACCATCCACAAATAGCAACAGAACAATAATATCATAGATCAAATAAATCATCAATCTTTTTGATACAAAATTCACCAATTTACATAATCTCATTCATAATTCACCAAAATTACCTTCTTGTTTTCCGCAATAATCCCGAAAACAAAAGACAGCACACCAAAGACACCCACTATCAAAGCCATCTGCCTCACCGTCACAGCCATCGCCCTGAAACTACAGAACCCCAAAACTAAATCACAAAACTCAAACACACACACAAACCGAACACCAAAAACCAAACACACACAAACTGAACACCACATACCAAACACACACTTACTTGATTATATCAAAACGATGTCGTACTGAATCGATTCTTTGTAGAAAAGAGAGAGAGAGAGAGAGAGAGAGAGAGAGAGAGAGGAGAGGA
>NC_020496.1:20636325-20637824 GCF_000184155.1 Fragaria vesca subsp. vesca | reverse complement strand
AGAGAGAGAGAGGGACTTCTGATTTCTCTAACCAGAGGATTTGGGAATCTCCGTCTGAGAGAATCGAAAGGTCGACGACATATGTAAATAGAGATTCTTAACAAGTCAAATACCCCGGGTCCCTGAATCTCTCCTCCTTATCCGGCAAACAGCCAATCCTAAGCTCCTCATTTGGCGCGTTCGTTACCAACAATTATCTGGACCGCTTGATGGGGATTATTCGTGATCAGACGGCAGCTCGTGGAGTATCGTGGACGTTTTTGGACAGCAAAGTCCAGCCTAGCGTATCGGAACGTTGCATGAAAAATTGACCGGATTCATTAGTTTAGTACGATAATTAAGCTTATGATTAACAATCGAAAATTGCGAAGGGAGATCCTATTTAAGTATCAAGAATGCAAGAAGATTCGTTACCAGATTCTTGAATTTATTGTACATTTTCTTTGAATCTTTGAGATGCACATAGATAGTAATTTTTTTTTTTGGAGAAGAAACGTTGTATGTCGTACCTAGACATGCATAATGATAATTTTAGACCAACCTAAAGAGTGTCATGACACCCATGGTTTCTTCATTATGTCATCTAGTTTAATTAAGTTTTGATAGATAAGTTCTATATTAATTTTTTATACGGCCCCCCTAAACATGCGTTTTTAGTTTCGCCTCTTATTTTCAAACTTACTGTTTAAAAGATTACAATAATTTTTGTGCACTCAATGTCTTTTAAATTTATGGATCAAGTATTTATCGAGATACTTATTTAGTCAGGGTCTATGGGCGATTGATTGCATTTGGGAGGGTGCTCACTTATGGTCTCTCCAAGCGGGAGAGACTACGTGCATTGGGGGTTTATGTGAGCGCAACCTCTGCTATTCAACTTGTTAACTATTATAAATGGAACCCCTTGTGGTTGGTTTAAGCCAACTAGGGGAATTAGGCAAAGTGATCCTCTGTCTCCTTACATTTTCATTCTTGCTATGGAACCTCACATCAGACAACTTAATGCCTTAGCAATAGATCATAAATCACAAGTTGGATTATTGTCATCTCCTCTTGGTTTCAGGATTTCCAACTGTCTTATTTTTGCAAAAGCTACTAGGAAAGGTGCAAGAAATATTTCTACAATCCTCAATCGTTTCACCCAGGCTTCGGGACAAAAGATTAATTACCATAAGTCTTCTTTGTTTTTCTCTTCAAAGGTAAATTCTTCTATCAAAAATGAAATAGTTAACATTTTGAATATTCAGCAAAAATCTATAGTTGAAAAATATTTGGGTATCGTATTTTTACTTTCAGACATTGTAATTTTTATGGTTATTTAATTAAGAAAAAAATTCAGTTTACTACCCTGAACTTTAGGTCTAAAATCAGTTTGATACCTCATCTTTTTTTTTAATCAGTTTCATACCTAAACTTTCAAAATGACATCAATCTCGACCAAAATTACTAAAATAGCCCTGGTTAATCTTTTTTACCCCTCTCTCTCTCTCTCCCTGCCT
>NC_020496.1:20610935-20636278 GCF_000184155.1 Fragaria vesca subsp. vesca | reverse complement strand
CGGCGCCGGCATCCACCCCTACCACCAGCAATGGGCCCCGGCGGCAGCCCCTCCTCCTCCCCCGGCCGTCGCCGCTGCCATTCTTAACTCTGAGAGGGTAAAAAGATTAATCAGGGCTATTTTAGTCATTTTAGTCGAGATTGATGTCATTTTGAAAGTTTAGGTATGAAACTGATTAAAAAAAAGATGAGGTATCAAACTGATTTTAGACCTAAAGTTCAGGGTAGTAAAGTAAAATTATCTCTTTAATTAAAATCCGGGTGTAAGGCTGAGCCTCCCAGCTAGGCTGGGCTCCAAAGCCTTTAAAAAATAATAATATTTGGGTATTCATAATGTTTTATTCTGGAAAGATCTTGTGAATTCAAAAGAGCTACTTCTCAAGCTTACCAGTAAGCTTGCAAGGTGGAAAAAAAGAACACTTTCAAGAGCAGGTAGACTAACTCTTATTAAGTCTAATCTTGCTCTCATGTCTAATCATGTTACCAAATAAAATTGATAAACTAACCAAAGATTTCTTATGGGGATTAGACATGAAATGTCCTCTTGTAGCTTGGGAACAAGTTTGTCAACCCAAGGTTGTGGGAGGTCTTGGTATTAGACCTGCAGGTTTCTTTAATAATGCAGCTTTAGCAAAGTTTGCTTGGAAAGTCATCTCTAAATTGTTAGGAAAAAGTACTTATCTAAAGTTTCTTTTTTCCAGGCAAAGAAAAAACATAAAAACTCTACTACTTGGAATGGAGTGTTGGAATCTAGAGACTTAATTATGAAAGGCATGAGATGGATTGTTGGCAATGGTAAGTTAATTAAGTTTTGGACTTTCAATTGGGTATACCCCTTGTTAAATTTATTACCTCATGATAGACAAAGCATAATCAACTTTGATGAGTTTGTGGCAGACTATATTTGCAATGGTATGATGGATTGGTGGCAATAGTACTTTAATTAAGTTTTGGACTTTCAATTGGGTATGTGATTGCCCCTTGTTAAATTTATTACCTTATGATAGACAAAGCATAATCAACTTTGATGAGTATGTGGCAGACTATATTTGCAATGGTATTTGGAACAGAGCTAAGCTTAATGCAGCTTTGGATCATAACATAGTTAAACATATTATTGGTATTCCTTTACCTATTTTTGAGCAAGAAGATGCTTTCATTTGGGGCCCTTCCTCCGATGGCAAATTTTCTATAAAATCTGCCACTTGGTTACAATATAATCGAGTTCACAAACATGACCAAATTGACTTGTTAAACAAGTTATGGAAACTTGAGATTCAGCCAAAGATTAAAATGTTTGGTTGGTTACTGCTTAGAGGAAGGCTCAAAACGAGGGATAAATTGTCTAGATTCGGAATAATCAATGATAATTCTTGCCCTTTGTGCAATAATGATAATGAAACTGCTAACCATTTGTTTGATATTGTGATTTCATGAAACAGGTTAGACCTTATCCAATGTTGTTTCCCCAACTGATTAGGAAGAAGGTTACCTTAATGTCTTTAAGGAACTCTTTGTTAACTAGCCTTATGATGCAAATTTATTTGTAAAAGTGATCACTATATGCTACCAGGTTTGGAAAACCAGAAATGACACAGTTTTTAGAGGGGCAACTCTTAATCCCCTCTCAACTACCATGGCAGCAGCTTCAATGTCTTCAAGCTGTGTTAACCTTAATAAGAGTTCTAGTGGTGTGCAACTTCTAAACCCGAGTGCCACTATTAAGTGGCAAGCACCCCTAGTTTTTTTGTTAAGATTAACTTTGATGGTTCAGTTATGGGAGACTCAATGGCAAGCGGGTTTGTCATTCGTGATTTTCATGGCAGGCCCATCTCTGCTGCATCTATACATGTTGGAAGAACCTCAGTGCCTATTGCAGAGGCGTTGGCATTGAGAGATAGCCTGGTGAAAGCAAAGGAGAAAGACTTTACTAGAGTGGAGGTGGAAGGAGACTCCAAGCTAATAATTGAAGCGGTGAATGGTCGATTTAACCCGCTTTGGAGATTGATCAAGCTAGTTCAAGACATTAGAGAGTTGGCGACTAGTTTTGATTCCATTAGCTTTAAACATGTCTTTCGTGAAGCTAATTTTGTAGCGGATGTCATTACTAATATTGGTCATTCTAGTGTTGTCTCATTACATTGGGATGATAGGGTTCCTAGTGAGGCTTCTAAAGCCTTGTTCTTTGATATTATAAACTTAGGATGCCCTAGGGGTTTTTGTTTATAAAAGTTTATTTTCTCTTCCAAAAAAAAAAAAAAAAACCTGTTAACTATTATGTTTTTGTTCTTTTTCACTTTCTTTGGTTGTCATTTTACGCAAAGAAACATGAAAATGTGTCACATCCCAACAGTTAAACAAACATTGTCATCAAGCTTTCACAATGAACTAATCCAACAAAAAAGTTAATATTATCATCAACATCAAGATGAATGACTAGCTTAGAGTGTTAGACATCTGTCTTAATTCACTAGATGTCGACATCCCAAACTAAACAAAAATCTATTTCATTTTAGAAATCATCTAGCATCGGAAACTTAACACGATATATATACAACCTTGCGAATTGTTCACTGCTCTAGTCGGAGCTAGCTACTTGTAATCTCACTGCTATCATCCTCTTCATATACCTTATTAGCATGTCCAGCTTCAGTTTTCTCAATGTGCTTAGGTTTTTTGACACTGTCCAAATCTTCAAAGTAGTCCTCTCTTGCATTGCTGGCCAACATGAAGCAAACTAACCAGAATAGCGATGAGTTGAGAGACAAGAAGGCTCCTCCACCAAGCAAACCAGTTTTAGCAGTTGGGCAAGTAGCACTGTGGGAGTTTCGATTTCCAGTAATGTTATAATTTGGGTGATGATGCGTCATTATAGGCCATAGCAAAAATGCAGCTGCTAATCCTATTGTAAACCTGTGTCTGTTTATATCAAAACCCCATTATAGTCGGCCAAAAGAGAGAAATTGTCAAAAAGAACGATACTGTATAGGACTACAATATACTGGTTCAATTTCACTTTCATAATGAGATCGATTTCATAAATCAGTGAAAAGAAAACCACAAAACTACTTGATGTAAATTGATTGGTGGAAGTCAAAACTACGTAGATATTTGCTCCAAAAAACGTTACTGCTCTAAAACTCCTCTCAAGCTAAATGCAAGTCAAAGATAGAATGAGAATCCACATTCGATCGCGAGTATGACTCGTGTGAGAGAAGGAGAGCTAGTGTGACTTGCAGGGTAATGGTGAAGAAGAAGTTGAAGTTAGTGCTCTGGAAGAAAACAGATGTGGGAGCTTTTCTGCCTTTGTAGCTGTAAAATATAGAGAAGCCACTATCAACAGAACATAGCAAAAGAAACCCAAAGGATAGCCACGCATAGGCAAGGGTTGGATCAGACGGGTACTTGCAAATCACCATGCCTCTCCCTATTATGGGAACTCCAGCTGCAGGCTACAAAACCCGGGAGAAGAAAATTACACATTAAATAGAGACTCACATATCTGCTTGGTTTATCAAATTAAGAAGATCACGCAGAAACATATTGTAAGTGATACTGAATAGTATTGTTAAATTGCTTCCAATAAAGTATATGATTCATGGGTTTAGATGCATACCTTGTTAGTTTCAGCGAGAATGCCAAACAGAAACGAAAGTATACCCAGCGCTCCAATAAGCACAGACATCTTCGTCATAGTGACTGCCATTGCCACTACCCCAAATTAATCAGACTACTCTAACAATGGAATCTCGTGCTCTTCTCAATCTCAACAGTTTTCTCATCGCGTCGTTTTTATGTGTGTATATATATATATATATATATAATATGTTTAGAATTGAGGGTTGGTAGTTTCCTGATCCGATTAGGAGTCTGGTCGATCTACCTGTCAGAGTCAAATCCTTGTCTCTAATATGGATTCGAATTGAGGGTTCCTCCTCAACTTTCCCAATCCTAATCGAATTTTTCCTCACACATCATAATATATATAATACAAGCCTCGACCTTGAGCGAGGGATGCAGATCTAAAATTATGGAGCAAGTGTTTTACTATAGTCACGTAGTGGAACAGAAAAGAGTACCCAAGGCTCATGGAAGGAGGACAAGATGTTCATCAGATTCAAGTTTTCGAAGATCAGCGTATGGCAGCGTGTGAGAAGTGATCCAATTGTTCTGGATGGCAGAACTAAGTCACTAACACAGACCAAACAGATTTTTGGGTGAATTTTTCTGATTTCAAGCAGAAATTGTCTGACACCAGTGACGGGGAGTATGAAACGAAGATCAATGACTTTCTGAAGGGTATGGGTGTGCCAGAACATGAACATGCTTTGATTGTTCATTCGATATTCCGGGTTGTTGAGGCTGCCGTCTCCCCTGTGGACGCTGTTGTAGCTAGTTGTGGTGTGGGACGTCACGCACCGCATTGAATATGGACAGCCCGATTTGGTTCCTGCTAGCAGATCCAGAGGTGCTTCCTGCTGTCTTATTAATTACTAGTCTGACGGAAGAAGATCGATCCAGTAACTAGTCCAACGGAAGAAGATCCAAAGATGCTTCCTGCTGCCTCATCAATTACTAGTCGTGTATGGTCGCGACTTAAATTTAAGGTTCGAAAACTTGCTAGGCGGGCTCATGACGGAAGATAGACTTGGAGGGGGCTGCTAAACTTACCCCTGACTCGTGACGGAAGAAGTTTCCTAGCACGTTTATTTATCGGAAGTAACGGTTTCAAATACTAAACTTTGATCGGGTTAAGAACGTGAGATACTGTTTTGAAATTTTCTGAATGTGGGATACCAAAAATTAGCTTCTTTGAAATGTAAGACACTGTTTGGATCATTTTTCTTTTATATATATTTTTTTTAAGAACTTGGTATTATGTCTACTCATATCATTAATAAAATATCAACGATTATAACGACATGAAATGATAGAGTTCAACCGTAAACAACACATTCAAAAAATTTCGATACATCCTTACAATCATTATTAAGAAAAGAAACAACATATTTCATAATATATCAAAATTATTGATACATATGTAGAGACAACCCCCGTTAGATTAACAACAAGAAAATACAGATGTTATAAAGAGACACCAAAATTATGGTGAATATATTTGTTACCCCATCAGAAATGGATCCTGGTTCGGAAACTTGGACCGACCCAGAAGACAGTCGGCTTCAAGTGAAAGTGAAACAGACTTTATGACATAAACTTGGCCGGCTGGGGACACTTGGATTTGTCTGTCACTTGCTCCCGAGCACGTGTGAGTGTAATCAAATAACGCGTAGAGGAAGCCGAGGGCAATACCGTCATTGTAATCAAATAACGCGTAGAGGAATAGAAGCATGGCTGGCTCTGGAGATTTTGCCTGAGACGACCGAGGAGGAGGTGTGTACGTGTAACGTGCCTGCGATACCCCGTCTCTATCCGCACGTCATCTCTCACTTGATTAAGGGGGGTGTCCTTTTCTTCTTCTTTTACCAAGAGAAGATAAAGAGTTGATTTGTCTAAAAATAAATAAAATTTAGAAGAGTTGATTACAAAACGTTAACCTTGCATGTAATCCTATATCAAGAGGTAGGTCACATCCGCGATTCAAATGGAAATTCTATCACAGCTGCTGCTGCTGCTACATATATTGGTGATATTAGTATGTTAGTGGCCGAAACTATGGTTTTTAAAGATCTTCATACATAATGGTTTTAACATATGCAATCAGTGATTATCGAGGGAGACTCCAAGGTCTTGATCGACTGCCCTAATGATAGGGCTGCTGCTCCATGGTGTATTAGTTCAATAATTCAAGAGATACAGTGGCTGGCTTTATATTTTCATGCTTATTACTTTTGACACTTATAGAAAGAAAAGCAAATTTTGTAGTTGATAGATAGTATCACCAAGCCTTAACTCTGTTAATCTTTTAGTATGGTTTTACTGTCTTCCTCTATATGAGTTTATGACGTTCCATTTGGATCAGTTTGGAAAGAGAGTTCTTAGAGGTTTTATGTTGTAGTTTTACACTCTCAAGTAATCAAAAATAGAAGTAAGCCACATCCATAGATTTAATGAACAAATTTTTTCACAATCAAAATAACTCTATGACCAAATCATGAAATTATGTAACACTAGCTTCTATAAAATATTGTCATACATATGGTTTGGATGCTCATGCTTTATATTTTTTGTTCATCTTCAATAGTTTTGCTTTTGTTTCATATAATCACACTAGTGATCTACATACAATCAACAATATTGACATCTGATACGATCCAACTAAATTAAATTTGTATACAAAAACGAAGTACTAAAATTACATTCGTATATAAAAACGAAGTTTATAGTCAAAGTCGTGATGTCTCTTACATTTTCTTTTTATCCTTTACTTACTGGAATGTTTCTTGTAACGATGCAAAAATGTATACTTTTTCAAAGTATTGAGACCATAAGTTTGATTAACGAGTTGTATGAAACACATCGCAAGTAAGGAAGCTCCTTTCATTTAAATATTACAACACTTTACAGAGCTAAATGACCCTCTCAACTTGGTAACTGGTATCAGACTTACGATCAAATTGGTAACACTATCAAATTGGTCTCATTGCAGAAGAAAAAAAAAGGAAAAGGAGCTATCAGGGTTTTTTTTTTTTTGGTCAACTAAACTTCATTAAGAGGCCCAAGGCCTGGAGATGATACAAGAGGAGCTATCAAGGTTGGGTCACGACTTCATGAACCGACCAAAGATATGCAACGATGAAAGGTGGGTCACTTCAAACGTGTCGTGTCACACAAACTAAAACTCTAACAAAAAAGTAGCAATTTACCATCCCAATTATCCCATAATTGGCAAAATTAGGTGTAAAGAGCCATAACCGGTCTAGTGCTGTTGGGTCCAGACAGATGGTCTGATGATGCATGCAATTATCAACTCCATTGCTAGAAGACAGCCTTTTTCTCTGGTTCTAAAGGCAAATTTAATCACTTCATTATGGATTTCATACAACAATTTTAGTGCTTACACAAGAACTGACCAAACACAAGGAAAAGAAGTAACCAGAAAACCTTGAGCTCTTGGTTTTCCTTAATCAGCTTTAAAGATAATTAACATAAAGATAACATAATGTTGTCATCATAAAGATAACATCACCGTTTTTGTTGAATTTTGTTTGTTACTCATTCATATTCAGTATGACAATTGTGTCGAACTCAAACTAATTTGGCTGCACATTGATAGACCAAATCTTTCATTTTAGTTTGATCGGACAAAACTATGTTAATACGGAATTATGATTTTCTTTTCATATAAAGTGATTTAAGTTTGCTATTACAGTTCAATCACTCAACGCATTTTCTTAATAAATCAAGCGATTAACAACAAAAAAGGAAGAAGATGAAGAGATCAAAAACTCGATCAACATTAATCTCAAGAGGCGTGCGTGGTGATAGCAAAAATACAAAACCGAGTCCACTCTACGTCCTGAACTGGATTTACATACGTATTACATGAGTACAGAGACACAGAGATAATCTCAGGTATCTGACTGAAGGGTAATAACTACCCTCAATCGAATCTTTGCTCTATTCACCAGTGAGAGAAAGTCCAAAGTATCCTTGCTCCTCTATTCAAGATTCTTCTTCTTTACTACTGTTTAATTATTCAGAAAAATCACCAATCACTGAGCTCCATCACTCTTTGAAATAAAAGTAGAACATTCCCATTTCGTCTTCATCCTCTTTCCTTCTTTCTAGTTCCAAAATCCAAACCAAGCAAACCCTGTCGTATTTAGTAACTTGTATCCCATAGCTAGAAATCATCAACTTACTAATTTCTTTGACCATTTAGTTGAATAAAGTTTTGTTCTTTGTGCCAAACCAACTTGATCTTCTTTAAATCCTTCTTTCTCTCTCTCTTTCCAAACTTTGGGCATGGAAGCTTGTGCTTCATTTGTGAACATCAACTCCATTATTTAGCATATCAATCCTCTTCTGGGTCTGACCCTTTATGCTTTACTTGTTCTTGTAATATATATTCCCAGATTTAGTTCCTGAAAGAATCCAACTTTAGCTTCAAAGTTCAAACCCATCTCTCAAATCCAGCCTTTTGCTTTCTAAATCAACTCTAGTTTTTAGCTAAAGGGTTTTATGGGGTTATTTAGAGGCTTGGTTGTGGCTTTACTTTGCTTCAATGTCTTGGTGGGTTTTGTGTTTGGGATTGGAGTCAACTGGGGAACTCAAGATACACATGCAATCCCTCCGGCTTCGGTTGTGAAGATGATCAAGGATAATGGGATTCAGAAGGTTAAGCTTTTTGATGCAGATTATAATATCTTGAATGCTCTGAGCAAGTCTGGGCTTCAGGTCATGGTGGGAATACCCAATGAGATGCTTTCTGGTTTGGCTAATAGTGTGGCTGCAGCTGAGAATTGGGTCTCCAAGAATGTCTCATCATATGTCTCCAATGGCGTAGATATTAGGTAATATCTCTGTCTTTGACTAGACTTTTAGGTTTGTTCTTATTTATGGTTTTAAGTTAATTTCCGGTCTGAATCACAAAGAAACTATATAATTGATCCATATGAAAACTTTACTTTGTGTATGTAATGGCTAGATTGGATTTCTTTGGTTTTTGCCTTCTTGAAAATGAAATCAGTATGGGAATATGTGTGTGAGATAATTGTTTTTCTTTGGTCAATAAATGAAGACAAGTATATAACTGAGATACTATGGCTTTTGGATTACACTTGGTATATTTCAGAACTGCTATTCAGGGTTTCTGGTAATTTGTTTCAGTTCTTTTTAATCTGTTAGCCAACACACTTGTATTGGGACCTCAGAGTGCTATATTCTTTTGCATCCCATTTTGTTGCAATTCATTTCCCTATCCATGGCTAGCTAGTTGGAGGATCTCTCTGTACCGCCAGCAATTCCAATTGTTTGGTTGTTTCTGTTAGTGTTAAAAACACAATTGTTCATCTTTACGCTTCGTGCTTCTGATTCATTTAATTTACTTTAGAAATTGTAATGGTTTTTGTTACTATCTTTTAGGAAAAGTGAAATCCTTAATCCGCTATTATCATATTAGCCTATCAGGTTTTCCTGTTCAACAAGTTTGAAATCTATGTCTAATTTTTCTATTGACTTACGTATTCATTCTGTGCAAGGTATGCTGCAGTGGGCAATGAACCGCTCTTGTCAGCATTCAATGGAAGCTTTCTTACAACACTATTTCCCGCTCTGAAGAACATCCAGTCAGCTCTTATAAAAGCCGGTCTGAGCAATCAGGTTAAGGTCACTATTCCCCTCAACGCTGACGTCTATGACAGTGGCACTTCTACTAAACCTTCTGATGGTGACTTCCGGGCAGATACAAAGGACCTCATGCTGAACATTGTCCAATTCTTGAGTGACAATGGTGCTGCATTCACTGTCAATATCTATCCTTTCATAAGTCTCTATAATAATCCCGGTTTCCCTGCGGACTATGCCTTCTTTGACGGATTCTCAAGTCCCATTGATGACAATGGGAAAATCTATCAGAATGTGTTTGATGCAAACCATGATACACTAGTATGGGCACTAGCAAAGAATGGATTCGGTAACTTGTCTATAATCGTTGGAGAGATTGGTTGGCCTACTGATGGGGACCAGAATGCAAATTTGCAGTTAGCCCAGCGGTTCAACCAGGGTTTCATGACCAGGATCAAGAACAATGTAGGCACTCCCATGAGACCTGGCCCTGTAGATGCTTACTTATTCAGCCTTGTTGATGAAGATGCCAAGAGCATTCAGCCAGGTAACTTTGAACGCCATTGGGGGTTGTTCTACTTTGATGGAACACCCAAGTATCAGCTCAGTTTGGGTACCGCAAATGCGTTAGTAGGAGCAAGTGGTGTAAAATATCTGGCTAAGAAATGGTGCGTTCTGTCACCATCAGCTAATCTTGATGATCCTGAAGTTCCTCTAAGTGTGAGCTACGCTTGTGCAAATGCTGATTGCACAAGTCTTGGATATGGGACTTCATGTGGAAACTTAGACATCAGAGGAAACATTTCTTATGCATTTAACAGTTACTATCAGATCCATGATCAGCTGGACACTGCCTGCAGGTTTCCAAATCTTTCAACTGTCACCAACTCCGATCCATCAACTGGAGACTGCAAATTTAGGATCATGATTGAACCGTCCGAGTATAGTTCAAGTAGTGTAAACGTCCGAGCTGGGGCTCTGGGAAAGCCTCTTTGTTTGATTTTGGTTGTGTTGCTGTATGCATTTCTGTGATTTTGTGGGGCTTTTTGTACATTAGTGATTTCAAGTAATATATTCACTGCTTGATCTTTTTAGTCTTTGTAGAACTTCTCAGCATAGTTGGAAGGGTCAGCAATAGTGCTTATGCTTGTAATGAACACATTATTAGCTTGCACAGGCACTCCAAGTCACTTGAACCATATATTTCTGTTTTTGTATTGTCAACATATCATGGTTTTTTCAATGGTGAGCAGAATAAATGAACGGCTGTACAACATCAACAGTTGAAAAAAAAAAAAGAAAAAAAAAAGCAAGTCTCAGTTAAGGACTTGGGAACAACCCTGGATACATCTGTCAAGATAAATAACCACTTTGGCTGTGCCAGTTAGTTCCTTAACCAATTGAAACTTCAAAGATCCATCTGTTGGAGATAAAATATTCAAGATAATTATATGTGCATTTTCCTCAATAAGCATGGACTTCCAGTCCTATTGATGTCAGGGTTCTCACTTCTCACCGAGTTTATGGTGGATGAAGCGAACCATTGAAGTGAGCTCCAAGTCTGAACAGATACTCTAACATTGCATACGCTGTGGTGCAGCAGAATTGTAGCAGGCCCCTAAAATCACACAATTTTGCTTGGTTAACAAGTGCAATTTCCAGATATATCAAAGCAATGCCAGCTATTTGCAATTTAAATTACGATTTGTAAAGTTGGAAACACATGGTCCATGATTGGTAAGGTGAACCTACCAGATTCTAGGGACAGAATCATTTGGAGATCATTGCTTGATGCTTCCGAAGAGATTCTCTTGATCTGATATCAGCCTGCCTCGGTGTCAGAAGGAGGATGATGTTAAACATAATCTCCAACTTGAGAGATGATACGAGACCAAATGACAAACAATTCCTAGCAGTCAACAATCGAACAAGAAGACATCATATCTTCCATTGTGTAGTGAACAACTGCCTTTCTAAAGGACAATCTTGAGCAACCAGACAACTTAAAATTAAGACCATAAAATCTTCTGCACAACTTCTGAAAAAAGTCTTGTAAAACATTAAGTCATTAACTATGTTCCAAATGTATACTGTCAGTAAAATAAGGTGTTCTGAGCATTGCAGCCATTAAATTCATAATCAGAGAACCCAGGCTACATGCAGGTTTCTTCAACCAATGAACAAGCAGCATGGCTGCAATAGCATATTAATGTTACTCGTTATGTTACTGTATGCCTAAACCCCTCACACTATAACTGAAATGCATGTAAATTCAGTACATATGCGATTGTTTATTGCACATCTAACAAGCTAGCCAAATACCTGCATTGTGATTATAGACACAATGCAACAGAGGATCCAGAAAAGGTGCAATAGCCATACCTACCTATGTAAATTGGGGGTTCATTGATAGGTCCAACGAATTACTCAGGTATTACCATTATGCATATAAAAACAGTAAAAGGCAAATTATCCAAAGTGTTTTCAGTTTTCACCTGCCGGATAGGCTCTGGCATGCGATACTTGCAAGTCATTTTTACAATTTTGACAGCAGTATCAAGCGAAATGCGGTGACCAATTGAAATAAATATAGGCTTCACACAGCCGTCTGTAGATCTCATTGCCTGGGACATAAAAATTGAATGTGGGGATTCAAAATAGTTGAATCAAATGGCACTTGGAAGACGTTTATATCTGTAGAGATTAGTTATGATATTTTATATAATCTTACCACTCCCCATGTACGCCCTGAGCACCCTGTCAAAGTAACAAAATCTTCAGCACAGTCTTCTTTGGCTTTAAGAAGTTGCCTCACGCCAGATAATGTTAGACCATCCACATGATGAAGCTGAAATATGGCACTCTATCAGGACTTGAGTATATTCCCATATCACTTTTAAGCAGAGAAAACTCAAATAATGAAAGCAGATGAAGATTTAATGTCAGTGATTACATTTTTTCCAATCCCAATGGTAGGTAGATTTGCTAGAATGCCAAGATGACAAGCCAAGCCAAAACCTACAGAAAAATCCTACCGTCTTAAAATATTCTTCAGTTTTGTAAGAAAGCTATTTCGCTTTAATTTGTCATTTATGTCATGCAAGATGAGCTAACATGTTACAAAAAGATCTCTTCAGAAACTCCAGACCCTCAGACTGATCCTAGACCTCCAACAACTTATAATAGTAAAAGCAAATAAATAGGAAAATAATGTACTTTGGCTTCATATACAAGAGGGCAAGCATATGTTGAACAAAGATTTGTGTCAAAGGACTTGCCTCGAGGATGAAGTATTCCATTTCCATCTACCATTAGCAGCTGCAAAAATTAAAGGTAAGTGTTCTTATACCGCTGAATCAAACTACTAGACAATAAAAAATTCCACACCACATTAAATAGTTTGGAAGGTACCACTGCCAAATATGGCATAAGGTGTACATTCTATCATATAACTCTGGTAAGCATAATATAAGGACAACTTATACTGTTATACATCGACATCTGTATCTATATAAACATAAGAACCCAAAATCAAAGTTCACAGCTTTCTTAGGGAGTTCGAATATATGGCGTCATAGCTAACTCATCTAATGACCGGTTCTGATGGCACATAAAACTAATGTAGCAGGAAGCAATGCATAGTAAATCACCTGTGGATAAAAAAGAGTAGCACTGGCTTTCATCTTCTCCAAAAGCTCAAGAAGCACTGGGGCCTAGATCAAAACAGAACAAAAGATATCTCATCCAAACAGACCAATCCCACATTATACAAGATGCATGCAATGATGCAAAGCATACTCATTGATTCATAGCATAAAGAACTATACCTCTCTGAAAGCAAGGAAGCCAGGAACATAAGGGACACTGAGGGTGACAACAGAGTGATCTTCATAAACAACTTGGAGGGTATGAATGTCCAAGACTACAAGAGTCCCACATGCCATTGATGGGTCTTGTTTTGAATAGCTTATATCAGCCCCACCCACATACTTCAACGCAATCTCCTTCTCCTGATGAAGTGTGGGTGCAGTAGTAGCTAATCTCCATGGGAAATCATCTTGTGCAATTAGTTTCTGCTTCAGCTCATCTTGGGCCCTGGAATTTCAGGATGATTAAGATTTGGGATGTAAAGAGTAGAACAATGTAAAGGGTTAACTCTGTGATAGCTTACTCTATCCAAATGTTGTGTTGTGTTGAAGAGGCAGCAGATGATGATGACTCTGCCGGCGCGTGGGATATACTTTCCATACTCGGTGGAGTTGTGCAGTGATCGTCTCAGCATCAGTTTTTGACTTTTGTGGTCAATGGATCGAAGGCTAAAGCAGAAGTAAAGCGGTGAACCGGGCTGGCTACTACTTTACAGTCTCTACCAGGGGCTAGTGTTTTATTTTTATTTTTTATTTTTAAACTACAAAACAACTAAAATACAAGATAGACTGATAGAGTACTACACATATGTTGTACAGTTCATCGTAACGACAGTCCATACAGTTTTGAGCCCCGTCTTTATGGTCGTGTTATTTGGTTTTCATCAAATACACATCTAGCCCTAAACATTGTAAATAGTGGGCAAGCAAGGCAATCGAAGAAGTCCAGATGTATCGGTGAATGCGTTGATAGATAGTGAGGTGGTGGATTGACAATGGTGGTAGCAGTGAAGTTCTCGAGGAATGTCTAGACGTGAAATCGTTGGCAATGTATGTTTGGGCTTCGTTGGGCTACATATATTCATTTTTAAGACAAAACTTTTATATGTTCCGACATAACATTAACTATGATTTTAAGGTTTATTTTTGTTTCTTCTTGATGAATATTTTCACGAGAAATGAGATAAATATAACGTAGAGTTATACACTTCACCTTAAATAAGTGATACAAAATATATAAGTGATATTTTTGGCAAGTTTTACCTTTATTGGCCCGACGATGCCACGATGGCAAGATTTTAGGTCTTTTAAAATTTCAAAACATTTTGGCAAAAAAATAGTTTTCTTTTACAAATCGCAAGCGGGTCAACCCAGGCCCACCGGTTTGGGTAGGGTTCGAAACAAGCGGGTCGGGTATTTCCGGAACTTTCTGATTCGACCTCCCTATTATTCCTACTGCGTCTCCTCGCTCAACACTGCGCCAAGAAACGATTTGCTTCTCTTCTCCTCTCTCTTTTCCTCTCTGCAACCTCTCCGCCTATATATACCAACCCCACAAAAACCTAGATAGAAAGCTCAACAAGTACATACACATAGATATACATCATACACCAATCTTTGATTTCCATTTTTTCGCTATAATTCTCTGATTATGGAGGCCGCCATGGACGACGAGCTACAGAGCCAGGGGCAAGGGCAAGCCGCGGCGCCACCGTCTCCGCCGCCTCCGCCGGCGCCGGAATCGCAGGGAGGCGAGGAGGCGGAGGAAGAGGACGAAGAGGAGGAGCCGAGGAATGAAGACGATGAAATGGTGGCCAAGGCTCAGAAGCTCATGGATAAGGTTATGGCTTCGCCTAACAACCCCAGCGCCACTGTTCTTCACGCTCTGGCTTCACTTCTTGAAACGCAGGAGAAACGGTGATTTTCTTGTTTGATTTTCGTTTCAATCTTGCGAATTTGATTCTGAGCATAGTCTGTAATGCTGCGCATTGTTGTTCAATTCGAGTTTAGCTTAGTCTAATCAGCATTGTTATTTGATTCGAGTTTAGTTTGCTATTGATAATGAGTCTGCTTCGGAATTCGAAGGCATTGTGTGTGTTATGTCACTGCTAGCCTTATTCAGCTTTGCTTTGCTTACTGATATTTTCAGAGCCGAAGAAGATATTTGTTGCTGCATTAAAATTTACTAGACTTTTGATGCTTTTGTCAACACATTCGGAACTTTTTTCTGTTAAATACATTTTGAAATTAACCTATTGAATTGTCATATGTTCAGATACATGGACGAGACTGGTCATTCTTCCAGCAATGGTCGCGGTTCTCATACCGTTGGACGGCTAGGGACCGTGGTTCGGGTAACTATTTTTCCCTTGTGGTATTAAGGTTGCTATATTGTTGCGAGAAATTTTGGTCTAATTGTTTTTCATTATGTCTCTTTCCCAGGACCATGATGATTTCTTTGAATTGATATCTACCAAGTATTTGTCAGATACAAGATACTCTGCATCCGTCCAGGCAGCTGCTGCAAGGCTGTTTCTGAGCTGTTCAGTAAATGTGATTGTAAGATTCGAATTTCAAATGCTTTTTATTTTCCTGTATCTTATAATGTTTTATCATCAATCTGACAATCCTGAACGTGTTACAGTATCCTCCTGTTTTTGAAGAAGACGTTTTGGAGAAAATAAAGGACTGGGTGATGGATGAGACTTCGAGTGTCTCGGTTGAATACCAGAACTGGAAGCATGATTTGGGGGGAAAGGAGGTCTCAGATTTTGAAATGCTGAAGACATATTCTACTGGACTTCTTGCTTTGTGTTTGGCTGGGTATGCTTCTATAGTCCTTTGATCCTCATTTTAATTTTACTTATTAGTTTTGTTCACATATCTTAAATGGTTGATTCCAGGGGCGGTCAAGTAGTGGAAGATGTGTTGACGTCTGGATTATCAGCCAAACTTATGCGTTATCTTCGTGTCCGTGTTTTGGGGGAGTCAAGTATTAGTCAGAAGGATTCTAGTCATTTAACAGAGAATAAAAATACCTCCGGGGTAAGAGGAAGAGATGAAGGTAGGGGTAGGGTTCGGCAGGTTCTGGAAACAACTCATTTTGAGGATCCAAGGATAACAAGTGAGAGATGCTTAGATGAAGCGTCTGGAGGAGATCATTGGGTTGATGGTGGAGAACCACCTGATGGAATGGATGAAGGGGTTGAGATCAATGATATTGATGGCAGTGAATCTCGTGATGGGAAAGTTAAATTTGGTGATTTTGATGAAAATGGGAGAGATGACTCCTCAAGGCGCAGACCTAACCGTGGATGGGCACGATCTAGAGGGAAGGGAAGGGCAAACGAAAGCAGTGTAGAAAATGAACAGCTGTTGACCTCACCAGGATCTGCTGTTCGGTTGGGTCAAGGGCGAAGCTTTAGAGACAAGGGTACACCAAAGAATTCAGATATGAAAAAAGTACTAGATTCTAAGAAGTCTTTGAGCAGGAATGCTTCTGATGTTTTGTTTCTGGAAAGAGAGGATAATGATGAGTGCTTCCAGGATTGCACTGTTGGAAGTAAGGATATTACTGATCTTGTAAAAAAAGCAGTTAGAGGTGCGGAAGCTGAAGCTAGAGCAGCCAATGCACCTGCAGAAGCCATCAAGGCTGCTGGTGATGCTGCTGCTGAAGTTGTCAAAACTGCAGCTCTAGAGGTATGAAAAAGTCCCCCCCCACCCACACACACACACACACACTACTTACTTTTTTTCTTATTTTTTTCTTTTTCACCTCAGTTCTTTGCCACTTGACTACTCAGGAATTCACTACAACAAATAACGAAGAAGCTGCAGTTTTGGCTGCTTCAAGAGCAGCATCTACCGTAATTGATGCTGCCAATTCAATTGAAGCTCTAAGGTAGTATATTGTTCTTGATGCACTTAATTTGGTGTTAGAAAAGGCTGTGTTATACTACTATACAGATAATAGATGAGTTGGATGTAACATATTAACTTGTTTTCGCTGATTAGTGCGAATGCGGTAAATACCTCTGCTAGTGCTGAACCAATAACTTCAAGCGCTGAACCTCAAAAACATGAAGATGTTGAAGAATTCTTTATTCCAAGTGTTGAATCCCTTGCACAGTTGAGAGAAAAATACTGTATTCAATGTCTCGAGACTCTTGGAGAATATGTTGAAGTTCTTGGACCTGTATTGCATGAGAAGGGAGTAGACGTGTGTCTTGCCTTGTTGCAACGAAATTCAAGACATAAAGAACCGTCAAAGGTCGCAATGCTTTTGCCTGATGTAATGAAGCTCATATGTGCTTTGGCTGCTCACCGGAAATTTGCTGCATTGTTCGTGGATAGGGGTGGCATGCAGAAACTACTCGCTGTCCCTAGAGTTCCTCAAACCTACTTTGGCCTTTCTTCTTGCTTGTTTACAATTGGTTCGCTGCAGGTACGACATGTGATCTGATCTTTTCTTTTCAGATGTTTTATAATCACATATTTTTGCATTGCTGTTATTAACTGTTTTTTTTTCTTGTTTTTATTTTTATTTTTTTGAAGGGTATAATGGAGCGTGTATGTGCTCTTCCCTCAGACCTGGTTTACCAGGTGGTTGAGTTGGCTCTCCATCTTCTAGAGTGCTCACAGGATCAAGCTAGGAAAAATGCAGCCTTATTTTTTTCTGCTGCATTTGTTTTCAGGGCAGTTCTTGACGCTTTTGATGCTCAGGATGGCTTAAAGAAAGTACTGTGCCTTTTAAATGATGCAGCATCAGTAAGATCTGGAGTAAATTCTGGGACACTCTCTACCTCAGGCTCACTTCGAAATGATAGGTCACCGACAGAAGTACTGACCTCATCAGAGAAACAGATTGCTTATCACACCTGTGTTGCTTTGCGTCAGTACTTTAGAGCTCATTTTATTTTGCTTGTGGATTCTCTTCGTCCAAATAAAAACAGTCGAAGTGCAGCCCGAAATCTTCCCAGTGTAAGGGCAGCTTACAAGCCACTTGACCTTAGCAATGAAGCTATTGATGCAGTATTTCTGCAGTTACAGAAGGACCGGAAGCTTGGTCCTGCATTTGTAAGAACTCGTTGGCCTGCAGTTGATAGGTTTTTGGGATATAATGGACATATTACTATGTTGGAGTTATGCCAGGTATACTGGTTTCTGCTTTTCTCTCCTTTAAAGTTTCAAAAAAAGAATATATACTGAAGTTTCCCACCCTTGCCGCTCGAACTTCCCATATGTTCTATTTATCTTTTTTAATACTTATGTTCTAAGTTTATAGTTCACTGTTTTTTTTTTTTGGTTTTCTGCAGGCTCCACCTGTTGAGCGCTATCTACATGATTTACTTCAATATGCATTGGGTGTTCTGCACATTGTTACATTGGTACCTAGTAGTCGCAAGATGATTGTGAATTCGACATTAAGCAACAATCGTGTTGGTATAGCAGTTATTTTGGATGCAGCAAGTGTTAATGGTAGTTATGTGGACCCCGAGGTAGAGGCATTCTATATGATCGTATTTCTTAATTTGATTGCAGTTTTTCTAGTTTTGCAGTTTTAAGTTATCTTCATGTTCTTTTCAGATTATTCAGCCAGCTCTAAATGTGTTGGTCAATCTTGTCTGTCCTCCACCTTCAATCAGCAACAAACCACCTTTACATGCACAAAGTCAGCAGTCTGTTTCTGCTCCAACCTCAAATGCTCTTGCTATAGAGAAAAGTACTGAGCGTAACATCTCAGATCGAGCTGGGGAATCAGCTCTTGCAGCACAGGCTACTGGTACACAGTTGAACAGTAGCAATGCACAATCCTCAGCATTGGTTGGGGATCGCAGGATATCTTTAGGAGTTGGGGCGGGTTGTGCCGGGCTTGCAGCACAACTGGAGCAAGGGTATCGGCAAGCAAGAGAGGCTGTTCGTTCCACCAATGGTATAAAGGTTCTGCTGCATCTTCTCCAACCACGCATATATTCTCCTCCTGCCGCACTCGACTGTTTACGTGCCCTTGCTTGCAGAGTCCTTCTTGGTTTAGCGAGAGATGATACAATTGCACACATATTGACAAAGCTTCAGGTAAATAACTTTCATGTAGGGCCGATGTAGCCAACCAACGTCGAATTGACTTCTTGGGCTGTAAATTCTTCTTTTGGATGTGGACTCTAGCTTAACCTGAAAAGATAAGATTTAAATATTTGAAATGATTGCCATCCAATTGAACTAGTTGGTGGCTGGGAGTCCTCCAGTTTGAATACTCGAGTATAAAACAATACAGCCAAAAAAAAAAACAACATGCTTATCCCTTTTACTATGCCTCAATGTATCATGTCACGGGTTGATTCTCGTTTCTGGTTAAGGTTTCAAACAGTTCACTGCCGTTATTGAAATTCTTTGTGCTATCTATGAGTTTTTGGCATTGAGCCTTTTGTTTCTTTACAATTACTTATTTATTTATTACCAATTTTTGGTTTTTTTTCATACTACTAACTGCAACATGATGCTCTAGGTTGGAAAGAAACTATCAGAACTAATCCGAGATTCTGGGAGCCAAACACAAGGAGCTGAGCAAGGCAGGTGGCAATCTGAACTTTCGCAGGCAGCAATCGAGTTGATGGCGGTAAGCATTTCTGTTGTGCTGTCAGTGGTTCAAATACTCATTGCATACACGTTATTTTATCTCTGAAAATCACTTATAGGAAGGGTATGGGGTCTTGGATTATAATTACTTTATCTCTGGTTGCTTTTAGTTCACTTTTCCTCCACCTTCCTCTCTTCTACTTTTAGTTTCAAGTCTAAATGTATGAAACATGATTATATATAACTTTTTCTTCTTTTGAGTAGATTGTGACCAATTCTGGACGTGCTAGCACATTGGCTGCCACTGATGCCGCAATGCCAACTTTGAGGCGCATAGAACGGGCAGCGATAGCAGCTGCCACTCCTATCACTTACCATTCCAGGTATTTGGCAATTTCTGTTATAGTGTTATAATGCTCTAGAATAGTTGAACTCTACATCATTTCTATTTTGACAATTGATTATCTAATTCATTTAATTAATGGCTTTTGGTTTGTTCCTTTCCCCAACGGTTGGAATTTCAGGGAACTTTTGCTTCTAATACATGAACACCTACAGGCATCTGGTTTGGCTACAACAGCCGCTTCACTGCTAAAAGAGGCCCAGTTGGTGCCTTTGCCATCCTTGGCTGCCCCGTCATCTCTTGTTCATCAAGCTACACAAGAAGCGTCATCTTTGCAACTTCAGTGGCCCTCTGGTCGTGCCCCTATTGGTTTTCTTACCAATAAATCAAAGATAGCAAGGGAGGAGGATTCAAGCTTGAAATGTGATTCTTCTATCTCATACTCTAAGAAAAGACCTTTGGTTTTCTCTCCAAATTTGTGTCTTCAGTCAAAGAATCAATCCCAGCCCCATGACTCTCACCCAACGTTGGCTACAAATGTCTTCAGTACATCTAAAGAGTTATCTGCACCTGCAAATACATCAGAAGCTCCATCGGAAATACTGCCCAAGCCTAATATGGATACAGATTACCAATGTAAGACACCCATCCTGTTGCCAATGAAAAGAAAATTACCCGAGTTAAATTTGCCATCATCTGGGAAACGCATCCATACGGGGGATCAGGGATATCGGTCTCCAATTTTTCCCACACCCAATATTGTGCGGAAAAGTGGTCTACTAACTGATCTGGCTGGGTTCTCTACCCCTACTTTCAACATGAGAGATCAACATGGTCGATCCACACCTGCTTGTTTTTCATCAGAGTGTTTGGATGATAACCAGTATGGTAATTCTAGTATAGGTCTTGCAACGCCATCCACCCAACTTGGGCTTCAGAGCGATCCTCAACCAAGCAACTCAGAAAGGTTGACTCTTGACTCTTTGGTTGTTCAGTATCTGAAGCACCAGCATCGCCAGTGTCCTGCCCCTATAACCACTCTTCCACCACTGTCCCTGTTACAGCCACATGTTTGTCCCGAACCTAGACGAACCCTTGATGCCCCTGCAAATGTCACTGCCCGGCTTGGCACTCGTGAGTTCAGAAGTATGTATGGCGGGGTTCATGGAAATCGCAGGGATCGTCAGTTTGTTTATAGTAGGTTCCGGCCATGGCGGACTTGTAGAGATGATACTGGTAACCCTTTGACATGCATCTCTTTTCTTAGTGACACTGCTCGTATCGCAGTAGGCAGTCATGGTGGAGAACTCAAAATCTTTGATTCTAATAGCAGCAACGTATTGGAGAGTTGTCCAAGCCACCAGTCTCCGGTGACACTTGTTCAGACGTATCTTTCAGGTGAAACTGAATTGGTGCTCTCTTCTAGTTCAGAAGACGTGAGGTTGTGGGATGCATCGACAGTCGCTACTGGACCAATGCATTCATATGAAGGGTGCAAGGCTGCAAGATTTGGCAATTTTGGGGATGTTTTTGCAGCCCTATCGTCAGAGCCGGCCCAAAAAGAAATTCTTATATATGATATCCAAACTAACCAGTTGGAATCAAAACTGTCAGATACAGCTGCTAGCACAGGCCGCGGACATTCATATTCTCATATACACTTTAACCCTTTAGACACAATGCTGCTGTGGAATGGTGTCCTGTGGGACAGGCGGGTTTCCAGCCCTGTTCATCGGTTTGATCAGTTTACAGATTATGGGGGTGGGGGCTTCCATCCTACTGGGAACGAGGTACGTAGGCCCCTTCAACTACCTTATAAGCTGTGTAAATGAGATTTTGTTGTAGCAAACATTTTTCTGGATTCTTTTGTGTCTTCTTATTTGCAGTCAGGTTTCTAATTTCATGAGCTAAATTTTTACCATTTTTTCTTGGTTGTTTTGTTTCTGAACTCTGATACATTTTTGTTTTACAGGTGATTATAAACTCTGAGGTGTGGGATCTCCGGAACTTTAGACTCCTCCGAAGTGTACCTTCGTTAGACCAAACTACAATAACTTTTAATGCCCGTGGTGATGTAATTTATGCAATTCTCCGAAGAAATCTTGATGATGTGATGTCTGCGGTGCATACCCGTCGTGTAAAGCATCCTCTGTTTGCTGCTTTCCGCACAGTGGACGCAGTTAACTACTCAGACATTGCCACTATTCCGGTTGATCGTTGTGTACTCGATTTTGCAACTGAGCCAACTGATTCTTTCCTTGGGCTGATCACAATGGATGACCAAGATGAGATGTTTGCATCTGCTAGGGTTTATGAAATTGGTCGCCGAAAGCCGACAGATGATGATTCTGATCCTGATGATGCCGAGAGTGAAGATGATGATGACGATGAGGAAGATGATGACGATGCGGACATGGACACTTTACTGGGTCCTGATCTCGACGGGGATGATGATAGTGACATGAGTAATGACGATGATGATGATAGTGGGAGCGACCTAGATGACGACGATGAGGGAGATTACATTATGGATGGGGACTTTGACGGAGGAGGTGGAATGCTTGAGATTTTGACAGACGGCGACGAAGAGGACGACGATAGTGATGAACTGGTGGAATCCTTTAGCAGTGGCGATGAGGAAGATTTTGCAGGCCATGGTTTTGGTTATTAACCGTAACATACGTATCATCTGAATGATTAGAAAATGGTGCTGGTAGATGAGCAGATAATGTAATTATGATCTTTTTGAGTTTTTTTCCCTCGATTTGTTTACCAGTGAGAAAGAGGCTTAGCTTCATTCATCTTTTATACATCCATCTTACACCTTCGTTTTTTTCTTTGGTTAATTTTGTGATGCAGTTGCTCCACTTACCACCTGGTTATTAGCAGTAAACCTATGCAGGATCGTATATGCAGAAAATGTAAGAAAAAGAAAAAGAAAAAGAAAAAAAAATTAGTTAAGAGATCTAATTCGTTCGGTCAAAATTATGGTGTGCGATAAAAACGATTTTCATTTTGTGCTGTTGTTTGACTCCGAACAATTTTATTCTGTTACAACAATAATCGGACCAAGTCAGCTATAATCCATTTTTTTTCAGCTCTAATTTCAAAACTAGAAAGCGAAACGCGGGGAGTTGGAAGTTTTCCTTTTCTCCTTCTCTGCTGCAGGAGTGGGAAGTTGTGGAGAGATTCTAAGGGGAAGTAAATCAGAATTATTATTTTTATTACTATTATGTCCTTTGATTATTACAATTATTTCAGAATAATCTATAGTCGTATTATATCCACACCTAATTTGTAATTCTTAATGATGCCAGTAGTCTTTTCTTATGACTCACTTGGTAACTTGATCACCACGCAATTTGGATTGAGCATCAAGTAACTCCTAACACTAAATCGGACCAATGGAATCAATGAAAATTCTGATTTTTTCCAATTCATTATTTCTGTGGTCATAAGGTCACCTTATCCTTTTTACACAAGGAAGAAAAACTCAAAATTCCTTGTTCCGAAAAACAGGAAAGTTCTAAATACAGTGGGCCGCCCGAACCCGCCCAAACAAGAAAAATCTGACCCGATTGACCGGAACGAGAGCCCTATATATCTTCTTCGACAAGTGTAGTCTACTCCAAAACCGCTCTCAGAAAACCAACTCCTCCGTATTCAGCTTTACTCATTCTCCGATCCTAAACCCTAGATTCCCAAAATGTCAGAACCTCAGCCAGCCTCCGAGCTCAGCCACGAGCCTGAGAACGGCGAGAACGGAACGAACGGAGACGCCGCCTCAGTGAGCAAAAAGGCGGCAAAGAAAGAAGCCGCCAAGCAAGAGAAGCTCCGCCGCCGCCAGGAGCAAGAATCGGCCGCCGCCGCCGCCCGCGCGCAGTCCGCTGACTCGGAGGACCCGCTCGCCGAGAACTACGGCGACTTGCCGCTGATTCAGCTCCAATCGATGAGGATCGCCGACGTCAAGGACTGGACTGAGGTCGGAGCTCTGACGGAGGCGTTGAAGGACAAGCAGGTTCAGATACGCGGGCGCGCGCAGACGATCCGAGCCGTCGGGAAGAACATGGCGTTCATTGTGGTGAGAGAGAAGGGGTTCACGGTTCAGTGCGTCGCGACGGTCCAGCCGGAGATTGTGAGCCGTCAGATGGTGAAATACGTGGCGGGGCTGAGCCGCGAGTCGATTATTGACATTGAAGGGATTGTGTCTGTTCCTGGAACGCCGATTATAAGCGCTTCACAGCAGGTATTTGATTTCTGTGGATTTTATGATTTTTGTGTTGAATTTGATTCTGGATTATAATTGGATGATTACTTTTCGGGTTATGGTTGATATTGAATTTTGGTTTTAATTGTTGAAGGTGGAGGTGCAAGTCAGAAAGGTGTACTGTATTAGTAGGGCGGCTGTTTTGCCTATTAATGTTGAGGATGCTGCTCGAAGTGATGCCGAGATTGAAAGAGCTAATCAGGTACATTAACTACTGTATTAGCGAGACGAGAGTCAGGAGCTTTCATAATTTGAGATGGTGAAACTTTATCGAATTTCTGGTTGTGTTTGTGTATGTATTTAACTAATTGTTGGATTATTTGGTTGGTTCAGGCTGGAGAACAAATGGTTCGTGTGAACCAGGACACTCGACTGAACTACCGAGTACTCGACTTGCGCACACCAGCTAACCAAGGGATCTTCAGAATCCAGAGTCGAGTTGGAACTGTAAGTTTTGCACCTTATGCATATATGGTTAATTGGTGTTGTGTTTACTTCGATGAAAGTTGTTGAATATCAGTGTTTTTAATTGGTTGGGTGGTAATGCAGATCTTCAGGGAGTTCCTGCTGTCCCAAGGGTTTTTTGAAATCCACTCACCCAAACTGATTGCTGGTTCAAGTGAAGGTGGGGCTTCGGTGTTCAAGCTGGACTACAAGGGGCAACCTGCCTGCCTTGCCCAGTCACCTCAGCTCCACAAGCAGATGTCCATTTGTGGTGACTTTGGACGTATTTTTGAGATCGGACCTGTTTTCAGAGCTGAGGACTCCTACACACACAGGCATCTATGTGAGTTCACTGGTCTTGATGTCGAGATGGAGATTAAGTGGAGCTACTTCGAGGTAATATATAGTAGCCTGTTCTTTATTTTGTTCTTTATGATCAGAAGTCTAATGTAGTGACTGTTGTGATTTACTGCACAGCTAATGGTTTTTGTTGCAGGTTATGGATGTTGTTGACAAGTTGTTTGTTACAATGTTCAACTATTTGAACCAAAATTGCGAGAAAGAATTTGATGCCGTAAGGAGGCAGTATCCCTTTGAACCGCTTAAGGTTAGGATTCTTTTTCATTTTAGATTGAGATTACATTTGGAGTAATATTCTTCTGAATAATGGTTACTAAAGACCAACAAATGAATTCTATGTCTAGTTTTTGGATTCTGATTCTCTACCTTTTCTAAATTTGCAGTATCTACCTGAGACTCTACGTCTTACTTTTGCGGAAGGTGTTCAAATGCTAAAGGTTACTCCCTCTCTCTCTCTC